>NC_089594.1:39081673-39452843 GCF_019320115.1 Miscanthus floridulus
TCGACGCTCTACAAACTAGTTTTCGGGACCCTAGATTGTCTCAAATTGAAAGTTTTGAATAACGAGTTTGTTAAGCTCATCAAATATATACAATCCTATATAGGCCATTTTTTCATTTGAGAAAGCTTGAACAAAAATGTAGTTCAAATTTCACAAGTGTGTGACATAGTTTTAGAAAGTAATATATGAGATTCAAGAAGTTGTGACTAGTGTTTGATAAAAATTCTCAAATGGGAAAATGAAGCTATGTAACAATTGTAGATCTTTCTGAGATGATCAAACTTGGTATTCAAAGGTTTTTTCATCTGAGGTCATTTAGTGTCTCATTTGAGCAAGTTTGACCAAGTCAAATTTGGTCAAATAAAAAAACAACACTTTGACTCTAGTATTATGAACTCTAATGACTTCAAATTGAAAGTTTTGAATACCAAGTTTGTTAAACTCAAAAAGATCTACAATTGTTGTTTTGGTCAACTTTCCATTTGAGAAAGTTTGGATGGTTCAAATTTGTGATTTTTAAATTTCGAACGCCTACAAACTAGTTTTCGGGACCCTAGATTGTCTCAAATTGAAAAGTTTTGAATACCGAAGTTTGTTAAGCTCATCAATATATACAATCCTTATATAGGCCATTTTTTCATTTGAGAAAGCTTGACAAAATGTAGTTCAAATTTCACAAGTGTGTGACATAGTTTTAGAAAGTATATATGAGATTCAAGAAGTTGTGACTAGTGTTTGATAAAAATTTCTCAAATGGGAAAATGAGCTATGTAACAATTGTAGATCTTGCTGAGATGATCAAACTTGGTATTCAGAGTTTTTTCATCTGAGGTCATTTAGTGTCTCATTTGAGCAAGTTTGACCAAGTCAAATTTGGTCAAATAAAAAAACAACACTTTGACTCTAGTATTATGAACTCTAAATGACTTCAAATTGAAAAGTTTTGAATACCAAGTTTGTTAAACTCAAAAAGATCTACAATTGTTGTTTTGGTCAACTTTCCATTTGAGAAAGTTTGGACGGTTCAAATTTGTGATTTTTAAATTTCGACGCCTACAAACTAGTTTTCGGGACCCTAGATTGTCTCAAATTGAAAAGTTTTGAATACCGAGTTTGTTAAGCTCATCAATATATACAATCCTTATATAGGCCATTTTTTCATTTGAGAAAGCTTGAACAAAATGTAGTTCAAATTTCACAAGTGTGTGACATAGTTTTAGAAAGTATATATGAGATTCAAGAAGTTGTGACTAGTGTTTGATAAAAATTTCTCAAATGGGAAAATGAAGCTATGTAACAATTGTAGATCTTGCTGAGATGATCAAACTTGGTATTCAGAAGTTTTTTCATCTGAGGTCATTTAGTGTCTCATTTGAGCAAGTTTGACCAAGTCAAATTTGGTCAAATAAAAAAACAACACTTTGACTCTAGTATTATGAACTCTAAATGACTTCAAATTGAAAGTTTTGAATACCAAGTTTGTTAAACTCAAAAAGATCTACAATTGTTGTTTTGGTCAACTTTCCATTTGAGAAAGTTTGGACGGTTCAAATTTATGATTTTAAATTTCGACGCCTACAAACTAGTTTTCGGGACCCTAGATTGTCTCAAATTGAAAAGTTTTGAATACCGAGTTTGTTAAGCTCATCAATATATACAATCCTTATATAGGCCATTTTTTCATTTGAGAAAGCTTGAACAAAATGTAGTTCAAATTTCACAAGTGTGTGACATAGTTTTAGAAAGTATATATGAGATTCAAGAAGTTGTGACTAGTGTTTGATAAAAATTTCTCAAATGGGAAAATGAGCTATGTAACAATTGTAGATCTTGCTGAGATGATCAAACTTGGTATTCAGAGTTTTTTTCATCTGAGGTCATTTAGTGTCTCATTTGAGCAAGTTTGACCAAGTCAAATTTGGTCAAATAAAAAAACAACACTTTGACTCTAGTATTATGAACTCTAAATGACTTCAAATTGAAAAGTTTTGAATACCAAGTTTGTTAAACTCAAAAAGATCTACAATTGTTGTTTTGGTCAACTTTCCATTTGAGAAAGTTTGGATGGTTCAAATTTGTGATTTTTAAATTTCGACGCCTACAAACTAGTTTTCGGGACCCTAGATTGTCTCAAATTGAAAAGTTTTGAATACCGAGTTTGTTAAGCTCATCAATATATACAATCCTTATATAGGCCATTTTTTCATTTGAGAAAGCTTGAACAAAATGTAGTTCAAATTTCACAAGTGTGTGACATAGTTTTAGAAAGTATATATGAGATTCAAGAAGTTGTGACTAGTGTTTGATAAAAATTTCTCAAATGGAGAAAATGAGCTATGTAACAATTGTAGATCTTGCTGAGATGATCAAACTTGGTATTCAAGAGTTTTTTCATCTGAGGTCATTTAGTGTCTCATTTGAGCAAGTTTGACCAAGTCAAATTTGGTCAAATAAAAAAACAATACTTTGACTCTAGTATTATGAACTCTAATGACTTCAAATTGAAAAGTTTTGAATACCAAGTTTGTTAAACTCAAAAAGATCTACAATTGTTGTTTTGGTCAACTTTCCATTTGAGAAAGTTTGGATGGTTCAAATTTGTGATTTTTAAATTTCGACGCCTACAAACTAGTTTATCGGGACCCTAGATTGTCTCAAATTGAAAAGTTTTGAATACCGAGTTTGTTAAGCTCATCAATATATACAATCCTTATATAGGCCATTTTTTCATTTGAGAAAGCTTGAACAAAATGTAGTTCAAATTTCACAAGTGTGTGACATAGTTTTAGAAAGTATATATGAGATTCAAGAAGTTGTGACTAGTGTTTGATAAAAATTTCTCAAATGGGAAAATGAAGCTATGTAACAATTGTAGATCTTGCTGAGATGATCAAACTTGGTATTCAGAGTTTTTTCATCTGAGGTCATTTAGTGTCTCATTTGAGCAAGTTTGACCAAGTCAAATTTGGTCAAATAAAAAAACAACACTTTGACTCTAGTATTATGAACTCTAAATGACTTCAAATTGAAAAGTTTTGAATACCAAGTTTGTTAAACTCAAAAATATCTACAATTGTTGTTTTGGTCAACTTTCCATTTGAGAAAGTTTGGATGGTTCAAATTTGTGATTTTTAAATTTCGACGCCTACAAACTAGTTTTCGGGACCCTAGATTGTCTCAAATTGAAAAGTTTTGAATACCGAGTTTGTTAAGCTCATCAATATATACAATCCTTATATAGGCCATTTTTTCATTTGAGAAAGCTTGAACAAAATGTAGTTCAAATTTCACAAGTGTGTGACATAGTTTTAGAAAGTATATATATGAGATTCAAGAAGTTGTGACTAGTGTTTGATAAAAATTCTCAAATGGGAAAATAAGCTATAGTAACAATTGTAGATCTTTCTGAGATGATCAAACTTGGTATTCAAAGTTTTTTCATCTGAGGTCATTTAGTGTCTCATTTGAGCAAGTTTGACCAAGTCAAATTTGGTCAAATAAAAAAACAACACTTTGACTCTAGTATTATGAACTCTAAATGACTTCAAACTTGAAAAGTTTTGAATACCAAGTTTGTTAAACTCAAAAATATCTACAATTGTTGTTTTGGTCAACTTTCCATTTGAGAAAGTTTGGACGGTTCAAATTTGTGATTTTTAAATTTCGAACGCCTACAAACTAGTTTTCGGGACCCTAGATTGTCTCAAATTGAAAAGTTTTGAATACCGAGTTTGTTAAGCTCATCAATATATACAATCCTTATATAGGCCATTTTTTCATTTGAGAAAGCTTGAACAAAATGTAGTTCAAATTTCACAAGTGTATGACATAGTTTTAGAAAGTATATATGAGATTCAAGAAGTTGTGACTAGTGTTTGATAAAAATTTCTCAAATGGGAAAATAAGCTATGTAACAATTGTAGATCTTGCTGAGATGATCAAACTTGGTATTCAAAGTTTTTTCATCTGAGGTCATTTAGTGTCTCATTTGAGCAAGTTTGACCAAGTCAAATTTGGTCAAATAAAAAAACAACACTTTGACTCTAGTATTATGAACTCTAAATGACTTCAAACTAAAAAGTTTTGAATACCAAGTTTGTTAAACTCAAAAAGATCTACAATTGTTGTTTTGGTCAACTTTCCATTTGAGAAAGTTTGGACGGTTCAAATTTATGATTTTTAAATTTCGACGCCTACAAACTAGTTTTCGGGACCCTAGATTGTCTCAAATTGAAAAGTTTTGAATACCGAGTTTGTTAAGCTCATCAATATATACAATCCTTATATAGGCCATTTTTTCATTTGAGAAAGCTTGAACAAAATGTAGTTCAAATTTCACTAAGTGTGTGACATAGTTTTAGAAAGTATATATATGAGATTCAAGAAGTTGTGACTAGTGTTTGATAAAAATTTCTCAAATGAGAAAATAAGCTATGTAACAATTGTATATCTTGCTGAGATGATCAAACTTGGTATTCAAAGGTTTTTTCATCTGAGGTCATTTAGTGTCTCATTTGAGCAAGTTTGACCAAGTCAAATTTGGTCAAATAAAAAAACAATACTTTGACTCTAGTATTATGAACTCTAAATGACTTCAAATTGAAAAGTTTTGAATACCAAGTTTGTTAAACTCAAAAATATCTACAATTGTTGTTTTGGTCAACTTTCCATTTGAGAAAGTTTGGATGGTTCAAATTTGTGATTTTTAAATTTTCGACATCTACAAACTAGTTTTCGGGACCCTAGATTGTCTCAAATTGAAAAGTTTTGAATACCGAGTTTGTTAAGCTCATCAATATATACAATCCTTATATAGGCCCTTTTTTCATTTGAGAAAGCTTGAACAAAATGTAGTTTCAAATTTCACAAGTGTGTGACATAGTTTTAGAAAGTATATATGAGATTCAAGAAGTTGTGACTAGTGTTTGATAAAAATTTCTCAAATGGGAAAATAATCTATGTAACAATTGTAGATCTTGCTGAGATGATCAAACTTGGTATTCAAAGTTTTTTCATCTGAGGTCATTTAGTGTCTCATTTGAGCAAGTTTGACCAAGTCAAATTTGGTCAAATAAAAAAACAACACTTTGACTCTAGTATTATGAACTCTAAATGACTTCAAACTGAAAAGTTTTGAATACCAAGTTTGTTAAACTCAAAAAGATCTACAATTGTTGTTTTGGTCAACTTTCCATTTGAGAAAGTTTGGATGGTTCAAATTTGTGATTTTTAAATTTCGACGCCTACAAACTAGTTTTCGGGACCCTAGATTGTCTCAAATTGAAAAGTTTTGAATACCGAGTTTGTTAAGCTCATCAATATATACAATCCTTATATAGGCCATTTTTTCATTTGAGAAAGCTTGAACAAAATATAGTTCAAATTTCACAAGTGTGTGACATAGTTTTAGAAAGTATATATATGAGATTCAAGAAGTTGTGACTAGTGTTTGATAAAAATTCTCAAATGGGAAAATAAGCTATGTAACAATTGTAGATCTTTCTGAGATGATCAAATTGGTATTCAAAGTTTTTTCATCTGAGGTCATTTAGTGTCTCATTTGAGCAAGTTTGACCAAGTCAAATTTGGTCAAATAAAAAAACAACACTTTGACTCTAGTATTATGAACTCTAAATGACTTCAAACTGAAAAGTTTTGAATACCAAGTTTGTTAAACTCAAAAATATCTACAATTGTTGTTTTGGTAAACTTTCCATTTGAGAAAGTTTGGATGGTTCAAATTTGTGATTTTTAAATTTCAACGCCTATAAACTAGTTTTCGGGACCCTAGATTGTCTCAAATTGAAAAGTTTTGAATACCGAATTTGTTAAGCTCATCAATATATACAATCCTTATATAGGCCATTTTTTCATTTGAGAAAGCTTGAACAAAATGTAGTTCAAATTTCACAAGTGTATGACATAGTTTTAGAAAGTATATATGAGATTCAAGAAGTTGTGACTAGTGTTTGATAAAAATTTCTCAAATGGGAAAATAAGCTATGTAACAATTGTAGATCTTGCTGAGATGATCAAACTTGGTATTCAAAGTTTTTTCATCTGAGGTCATTTAGTGTCTCATTTGAGCAAGTTTGACCAAGTCAAATTTGGTCAAATAAAAAAACAACACTTTGACTCTAGTATTATGAACTCTACATGACTTCAAACTAAAAAGTTTTGAATACCAAGTTTGTTAAACTCAAAAAGATCTACAATTGTTGTTTTGGTCAACTTTCCATTTGAGAAAGTTTGGACGGTTCAAATTTATGATTTTTAAATTTCGACGCCTACAAACTAGTTTTCGGGACCCTAGATTGTCTCAAATTGAAAAGTTTTGAATACCGAGTTTGTTAAGCTCATCAATATATACAATCCTTATATAGGCCATTTTTTCATAGTTCAAATTTCACAAGTGTGTGACATAGTTTTAGAAAGTATATATATGAGATTCAAGAAGTTGTGACTAGTGTTTGATAAAAATTTCTCAAATGAGAAAATAAGCTATGTAACAATTGTATATCTTGCTGAGATGATCAAACTTGGTATTCAAAGGTTTTTCATCTGAGGTCATTTAGTGTCTCATTTGAGCAAGTTTGACCAAGTCAAATTTGGTCAAATAAAAAAACAATACTTTGACTCTAGTATTATGAACTCTAAATGACTTCAAACTGAAAAGTTTTGAATACCAAGTTTGTTAAACTCAAAAATATATACAATTGTTGTTTTGGTCAACTTTCCATTTGAGAAAGTTTGGATGGTTCAAATTTGTGATTTTTAAATTTTGACATCTACAAACTAGTTTTCGGGACCCTAGATTGTCTCAAATTGAAAAGTTTTGAATACCGAGTTTGTTAAGCTCATCAATATATACAATCCTTATATAGGCCATTTTTTCATTTGAGAAAGCTTGAACAAAATGTAGTTTTAAATTTTACAAGTGTGTGACATAGTTTTAGAAAGTATATATGAGATTCAAGAAGTTGTGACTAGTGTTTGATAAAAATTTCTCAAATGGGAAAATAATCTATGTAACAATTGTAGATCTTGCTGAGATGATCAAACTTGGTATTCAAAGTTTTTTCATCTGAGGTCATTTAGTGTCTCATTTGAGCAAGTTTGACCAAGTCAAATTTGGTCAAATAAAAAAACAACACTTTGACTCTAGTATTATGAACTCTAAATGACTTCAAACTGAAAAGTTTTGAATACCAAGTTTGTTAAACTCAAAAATATCTACAATTGTTGTTTTGGTCAACTTTCCATTTGAGAAAGTTTGGATGGTTCAAATTTGTGATTTTTAAATTTCGACGCCTACAAACTAGTTTTCGGGACCCTAGATTGTCTCAAATTGAAAAGTTTTGAATACCGAGTTTGTTAAGCTCATCAATATATACAATCCTTATATAGGCCATTTTTTCATTTGAGAAAGCTTGAACAAAATGTAGTTCAAATTTCACAAGTGTGTGACATAGTTTTAGAAAGTATATATATGAGATTCAAGAAGTTGTGACTAGTGTTTGATAAAAAATTCTCAAATGGGAAAATAAGCTATGTAACAATTGTAGATCCTGCTGAGATGATCAAACTTGGTATTCAAAGTTTTTTCCATCTGAGGTCATTTAGTGTCTAATTTGAGCAAGTTTGACCAAGTCAAATTTGGTCAAATAAAAAAACAACACTTTGACTCTAGTATTATGAACTCTAAATGACTTCAAACTGAAAAGTTTTGAATACCAAGTTTGTTAAACTCAAAAAGATCTACAATTGTTGTTTTGGTAAACTTTCCATTTGAGAAAGTTTGGACGGTTCAAATTTGTGATTTTTAAATTTCAACGCCTATAAACTAGTTTTCGGGACCCTAGATTGTCTCAAATTGAAAAGTTTTGAATACCGAATTTGTTAAGCTCATCAATATATACAATCCTTATATAGGCCATTTTTTCATTTGAGAAAGCTTGAACAAAATGTAGTTCAAATTTCACAAGTGTATGACATAGTTTTAGAAAGTATATATGAGATTCAAGAAGTTGTGACTAGTGTATGATAAAAATTTCTCAAATGGGAAAATAAGCTATGTAACAATTGTAGATCTTGCTGAGATGATCAAACTTGGTATTCAAAGTTTTTTCATCTGAGGTCATTCAGTGTCTCATTTGAGCAAGTTTGACCAAGTCAAATTTGGTCAAATAAAAAAACAACACTTTGACTCTAGTATTATGAACTCTAAATGACTTCAAACTAAAAAGTTTTGAATACCAAGTTTGTTAAACTCAAAAAGATCTACAATTGTTGTTTTGGTCAACTTTCCATTTGAGAAAGTTTGGATGGTTCAAATTTATGATTTTTAAATTTCGACGCCTACAAACTAGTTTTCGGGACCCTAGATTGTCTCAAATTGAAAAGTTTTGATTACCGAGTTTGTTAAGCTCATCAATATATACAATCCTTATATAGGCCATTTTTTCATTTGAGAAAGCTTGAATAAACTGTAGTTCAAATTTCACAAGTGTGTGACATAGTTTTAGAAAGTATATATGAGATTCAAGAAGTTGTGACTAGTGTTTGATAAAAATTTCTCAAATGGGAAAATAAGCTATGTAACAATTGTAGATCTTGCTGAGATGATCAAACTTGGTATTCAAAGTTTTTTCATCTGAGGTCATTTAGTGTCTCATTTGAGCAAGTTTGACCAAGTCAAATCTGGTCAAATAAAAAAACAACACTTTGACTCTAGTATTATGAACTCTAAATGACTTCAAACTGAAAAGTTTTGAATACCAAGTTTGTTAAACTCAAAAAGATCTACAATTGTTGTTTTGGTAAACTTTCCATTTGAGAAAGTTTGGACGGTTCAAATTTATGATTTTTAAATTTCGACGCCTACAAACTAGTTTTCGGGACCCTAGATTGTCTCAAATTGAAAAGTTTTGAATACCGAGTTTGTTAAGCTCATTAATATATACAATCCTTATATAGGCCATTTTTTCATTTGAGAAAGCTTGAACAAAATGTAGTTCAAATTTCACAAGTGTGTGACATAGTTTTAGAAAGTATATATGAGATTTAAGAAGTTGTGACTAGTGTTTGATAAAAATTTCTCAAATGGGAAAATAAGCTATGTAACAATTGTAGATCTTGCTGAGATGATCAAACTTCGTATTCAAAGTTTTTTCATCTGAGGTCATTTAGTGTCTCATTTGAGCAAGTTTGACCAAGTCAAATTTGGTCAAATAAAAAAACAACACTTTGACTCTAGTATTATGAACTCTAAATGACTTCAAACTGAAAAGTTTTGAATACCAAGTTTGTTAAACTCAAAAAGATCTACAATTGTTGTTTTGGTCAACTTTCCATTTGAGAAAGTTTGGACGGTTCAAATTTATGATTTTTAAATTTCAATGTCTATAAACTAGTTTTCGGGACCCTAGATTGTCTCAAATTGAAAAGTTTTGAATACCGAGTTTGTTAAGCTCATCAATATATACAATCCTTATATAGGCCATTTTTTCATTTGAGAAAGCTTGAACAAAATGTAGTTCAAATTTCATAAGTGTGTGACATAGTTTTAGAAGTTATAGGTTCAACAAAAAATTCCTGTCAATTTTGGTCAAAAACCGAGAAAAAATTAAAACATTGACGTTACAATAATGTGATAATAAATTTCCTATCGAATAATATTAGTTTTATTAATTTTAAGTTACAAATATATTTTTGCATTAACAAAATACTTAGTATTAGTAACATTTATATTCTATATTCATAAAAGAAATTAAAAACTTTAGGTTACAAAATTTTCCTATTTACAATAAATAATTAGTTAATCAATAGTATTTTTTAAAATAAATATTGCAAAGTATTGAAGTTGCTATGGAATTAATTGATTAACATAGTATTAAACAAAATCAAAATCCTAGGCTTTTCCAATTACGCTGGCAGGTTGGTAAAATTTTCAGGGCTTCAGTCCCGGCCCAGACCAAGAACCGGGACTAAAGGGTGGGCGGCAATTTCGGTGCCCGCCAAAAAATACCTTTAGTCCCGGCTGGTAACACCAGCCGGGACTAAAGGACATTTAGTCCCGACTAGTAAGACCAACCGGGACTAAAGGGTTGGACCTTTAGTCCCGGTTGGTATTACCAGCCGGGACTAAATGTCCTTTAGTCCCGGCTGGTGTTACCAGCCGGGACTAAAGGGTCGCGGGCTATATATATCGAACGTCTGTTCTGTTCATCTTCGATCTCGCCTCCGTCGCTTAGCCCCGCCTGGCCGCGCCATCCGCCGTCGTCGAGCTCGTCTCTGCCGCGCCGCCGTCGTCGTCTCCCCGCCCGGCCGCGCCATTCTCCAGGCCCGCATCCCGTCTTCGCCGCCGCACCCGACCCCACCCTCCGTCGCCGACGCTTCCCGCGCGCCCACGCCGTACAGCCTCCGTCGAACCCGATCTTGATCTGCTACTCTCGATCGGTCATGTTTTTTAGATTTTTTTTACAAAGTCTCGGCTGTATGTTAGATTAAAATGTATTAAATTTTAATTAGTAGTTTATTGTTAGTTTTTTAGTTATTTTTAGATAGTTTTTGATATATTAGATTTAAATGTATTAAAATTTAATTAGTATTTTATTTAGATAGTTTTTTATTATAGTTTTTGATATATGTTAGATTAAAATGTATTATCTATTACTAGTTTATCTAATTTCATGTTAGATTTATTTAATTGGATTTAGTAATTATATATTCTATCTCTCTATATATATTATATCTAGAGAGAGATTCTATATGTATACATATGTACTTAATTATTTCTATATGTATATATACATATACTTATTTTCATGTGTTGAGAGAGAGAGAAAATTGTATCTAGAGAGACATTCTATGTGTATCACATGCATATCTAGAGATATAGACATATGCACTTATTTCTATGTGTTGAGAGAGAGAAAATATATTGTATCATTCTATGTGTATATATATACTTGTACTTATTTCTATGTTGATAAAATATTATGTGTTATTATATTTAATTGGATTTAGTAATTCTATATGTGTTATCACATGTACTTATGTTATGTACCATAGTAATTCTATCTATGTGTTATCTTGAAGATACAAATGGCTGCTCCGGATGATAACTTGAGTGATGACATAATGGCGGATATTATCAACGCCGGCACCAATGTGGATGTAGATGACACGAGTCAGTACTTTGCTGATTATGAGGATATCCTGAATATGCCGGTGGTTGAAGATCAATAAATTGTCGCGCAAGAAAATACTGGCGAGGTATATTCGATTATCTATCATCTCTTATAGATGCATGCATACGTATATTTGTTGTTAATCATTGTGTTTCTACTCATGTAGCCGGTCTCTGGATCTACATCAACCACCGACAAAAGTAGGAAAGTCCGAGGGCCAAAAAAGTCATTAGAGGGCCATTTCATAATATCAGAATTCGACACCGACACCGGTAAACCATTGGGACCACATGCTCAGACATATGTCAATCAATGTGGGTTCGTTGTAAGGGATAGGATCCCAGTTAGTGCTCGTGAATGGAAGCAGAAGATATCCGCTCCTAATGTTAGTTTTGTATCTGATCATGACAAGAACCTAGCTTGGAGAGATATTACTCAGCATTTCACATTACAAGCAGATGATGCTTTGAAGGAGCTAGTGAGGGATTGGACAATGAAGAAGATGGCAACATTGTTCTAGATTTGGAAGAAGACATTGTATAAAAAGTTTATCTTGAAGAATGCTACGCCAAATTTCAATGCTAAGGCGTTTGTCAAGTTGGAGTCCCATTGGGATGCCTTCGTAGAATACAAGACATCCCAAGACAGTGAGGAACGTGTGATGAGGAATCGACAGAATGCCCGACAGAAGCAATACCATCATCGCATGGGATCAGGTGGTTATAAGAGTGCTACTCCCAAATGGCAGAACCTAGAAGCGGAGATTACTGCCAAGGGAATCATACCTGAAACAATAGAGAAGAACTGGCCTCAACGTGTGAAGAATTGGTTCTACGCTCATGGGGGAAGCCTAGACCCAGACACTGGCAAGCTAATTTTCAGCCAAAAAATTGAGAGAGCAACACAGAGACTAGCTCGTGCTAGGAAAGAAGCTGATAGTGGTGTTTTCAAGCCCAACAGAGAGAATGATGAATTGACATATGCCCTAGAGAATCCCGAACACGGTGGTCGAACAAGAGGCTATGGGGCGGTTCCGTGGCTACACGCATTCCCAGCAGATAAGGATACCTACAGAAGTCGCTAGAGAAAGAAGGATGAGGAGGCAGAACGAATCCATGCATTGGAGCAATTTGTTGATGAGTCACGACAAGCATTGCTTGAATCATGTGAACGAGAAAAATCTCTTAAGGCAAGAATGCAGGAGGAGATCAAGAGGCAAGTGCAGCTAGCAATGAGTCAAATGCAATCGCAATCAACACCGGGAGTCACCATTAGCCGCGTTGGTCAGATGAAAAGCAGTTGTGCTTCTACGGAGCTGCTAGTTATTCAAGATGACGCTGGGTTGCGCTTCCCTGTTGATGACATTACCGAGCCTCTAACAACATGTGAGCTGCACATTCCAGATGGAAATAATGCATCAATCATGGTGGCTGTCGGGGTTGTATCTCCAATAGACCGAACAAAGACACCAAGAATCCATGGGTCAGTTATTCAACCAGATATGCTAGCGTCTCGGTCGATAGAGTGCTCAAAGGTTATAGCAATGTTCCTCTTGATATTGAAGGCGGTGATGGGGAGAAGACACTAGGAGAAGCAGAGAAGACATTTATTCAATGGCGCAAACGCTTTATCATCATTCCTGGGGCGCCACCGCTTCCCCTACCTCACCCTAGGTACAAATGAAAGTGAATGAAATATTATTTTCCATTAATTTTCTATTGGCTTAAAAAATAATTGACACACAACTTGTTTTTGTAGCAAGGTCTCCCCCAGCCTAGCCTAATCATTCATTCCCCATCTCATCACAGCATCGCGGGGGGCGAGACGACTTCATCCCCACGGCGATCGCCAACTCCTACACCGGCCCCATTGCCTCCACAACGATCTCCAACTCCTACACCAGCCCCACCACCTCCACAACGATCTCCAACGCCTCCACGCCGGTCTCCACCAACACCGGCCACATCGCCTCCACACCGGTCTCCAACACCACCCCCACCCCCTCCACAGCGACGCACTACAAAGACGTTTAAGGTCCCGGTGGCAAAGAAGACCCCGAGAAAAAGAGTTATTTCTCAAGAAATACTTTCTGAAAAGACTGATGAGCAAATAGCAGCTGAAGAAGACAAAAAAGTGAAAGATTTTTTTATAGATACCAAAAAGAAGAGTCAAGCGAAGCTTAAGGAGAAGCCGTACTTTTACCTACCACGAGAGGTGCTGAGGTAGAAGGTCGATGCTCACAAGAAAAAGATGATTGAACTTCGTAAGCCTTCGCCACTATCAGACTATGACCGCTCCCTCGTGAAGTCACATGATGCAGATAAGAAAAGGAAAAGAGCATCAGGGAAGGATGTCCCACAGCTTGGATAACAGAAGCAACCAATGCAAAATCTTGTTGTTGCTAATCAATATGGTTCCAACATAGAAGTCTATCGAAGAGACAGCTCTGGAGAAGTGTCGGTTCAAGCCCTTAATGCTTTTTTTCAAGATACTGGTTTAACCTTGGATCAATTGATGGGCAAAGCTCCAATCCAGAACCTGGAAGTTGATACCTGGAAGACTTATAAATATGACAAAAGTATGTACAATCCTGCGGCTCTGAATGAATTGGGTACGCAAATGTACTTGCTCAACAAGTGGTACATGCAGGCGTGTGGCAGGGGTGAGCAGTGGATCTTTGTCAGATTTAGAGACCATCATTACTTCCGTGGCGATGACATCTTACATATTAGTTTTGAAGAATTGCATCAACTATACCACATGGACGCTCTGGACAAATCAATCATTAGCTCCTTTTGTTTGTAAGTGATTCTTACTTTTATTTAATAAACTCACTTCCATGTGTATGTGTATATAATTATCCTCACATGTAACTTATATTTATATACAGATTCCAGATGTCAGAGCTCCAAAGAATACAAGACATCAGTGTTGGCTTCATTGATCCTTATATCGTATTCAAAACCGGTATTATTGTCAAGGAGCGATGGGTATCTGAAGCATAGGAGAATATCACGATGTTCTTCGTGAAGCAGCACGGCAAGACAACAATACTTTTCCCGTACAACTTTGAGTAAGTGTTAATAATAATGTAGTCTACACATTTTATGTAATATCAATACAACTTATATGCATGTACGTGTGTGTATAAACCAATGCAGTTTTCACTGGATACTCATTGTCATTGAGTTAAACTCAAGTCGGTTACTAATCTTTGACTCGTTGAGAAAAGAACGGGCACTATACCAAGATATGATAGACATTATCCAGGGGTAATTTCGATCTCTCGCGCACAACTATTATTGAATAGACTTTGCCATAATTTATTAACGATCGTACATTATTGGTCGCACAGGGTTTGGAAAGAGTTTATTCGACAACATCGCAAGGATTGCAAAGCACCACTTAATGTAGTTGAAATACCAGTAAGTTGTACTATATACACTTCCCCACGTGTTTAATTACTATATCGTACTTCAATTTACGTGTGAGATGATGAGAATAATCTTCTTCTCGTACAGTGGTGTTTGCGGCAGGAACCAGGTAATAACTTGTGTGGATACTACGTTTGTGAATTTATCACTGCGCACATAAGAAGAACTCCTGAAGATGTCCTCAGAGTACGTATATATCAATTTTTATTTATTTTTAAATGAATATATATACATATATGTGTATTAATACTTTTCCTTTTATTTCAAATGCAAGACTGAATGGTTGAAACGAAGGGTCATGCAAAAAGACCATCTGAAAGCAGTTCAAGAGTCAATAGCAGGATATCTTCTAGAAAAAGTGCTAAATCCCAACGGCGAGTTCTACTTCGATCCTAAAGAATAAATGATGTAAATTAAATGTTTATTGATATCGTTATTTTCGAGAACAAGATTATAAAAGTGTTGTATATATATATATATATATATATATATATATATATATATATATCTATAATATATATAGTTTCATACTTTATTCGAATATAATAATGCTCAAGATGAGAATTAGATGTAATTATACGCATGCGTGTATTTATATTAGAAGCGTAGAATACATACATAAAAACATATTATATATTAAACAAATACGTGTAACTGAACTGAAAACAAATTAAACAAAAAAAGAAAAAGAAAAGGAACCTTTAGTCCCGGTTGAGGTTACCAACCGGGACTAAAGGGTGAACCGTTAGTCCCGGTTGGTGTTACCAACCGGGACTAAAGGGTGCGCCAGGTTTGCTCGGCTAGAGGGCCTTTAGTCCAGGTTGGTGTTACCAACCGGGACTAAAGGTCCCTCTTTAGTCCCGGCTCGATGACCCGTCCCTCTTTAGTCCCGGCTCGATGACCCAGGACTGAAGGTTCCACCTTTAGTCCCGGGATCGTTGTCCCGGCGCGATAACCGGGACTAAAGGCTGTTACCGCCCGGGACAACAAGTTCATTCTGTAGTAGTGAAAGTAAGCGAGGATTCTCCAACGGCGAGCTAACTTTTGACTCCCAATGTATATAATCAACTGTCGGAGCTAAGATAGCCCTTGTTTAGTGGAGAAAATATGGGGAAATCTTTAGTGCAAACCCTCTCTACTCGTACTCGGTGGAATCTTGAAATTCCTTTTTGCAAAACATACTTAAGAGTTTCAAAAAAAAAACTACACACATCCATAGTGAATTAATAAACGTACATTGTAGCGAAATTTGAGATTAAGTTCAAATATCAAATTTTGTTGCATGTACATCTATAGATGCACTATGGAGATGCATAGTTTTAATATTTTAAAAAACTTTAAAGTATGTTTTTCTAAAGATTTGTGACGATTACATTATGGGGCAATGCTAGGGTACATCCTTTACCTCCAAGGAGGTAATATCTCAAACAAATCTGAGCCGTTGATTTGTATATTTTTTAAATCAATTAATTAACCTATAAGAAATAAAAAAGAAAATATCTTCAAGTCCCCTCGTGGACGGGACAGACAGAAGCGGCGGCCCGCCGCGCGGCCCTTCCTTGTTGATTGCGCGGCCTTCCTTTCAGTATGTTACATATATATAAAAAAATATCAACATGTATACAACAGCTATCATGGTTTATTTAGTTACTAAAAGTTACGTTACATGTATAAAAAAATATCAATAGTTAACACATTAATTGAGACGTGAACTTTAACGATCTAAAACATGTTATATGTTGACACGTTACAAATCGAGTGTGTATATTATACTAACTCGAATAAAACTATATTTCATAGTTGAGAGGGCCTTACCTGTCACGTATATTGAGCATGCAAGATGGCCATGTAAAGTTTCATGTATGCTCGTAAATTTTCGTGCACGTTGGGCACATACACACGTCAATTTAACGTCTGTTTGAGCACATACGTGTGGTACGAGTTACTTGAATAAAAAATAGGTAGTTTATGTTAATTAAATTATGCTATATCTAAAGTTGCAAAAAAAAAAAAGATTTACCACATCCAATGGATCATGTATGCATCAATTAGATTAAAAAGATCTTTATATCTAAAACATTTTCCTAATTTATCATACTTTCCAAATTTTAAAATTAAATCAATATATTTTTCATATGAGGTAATATGTGATCGTGACCGTGCGATCGAAATAAATGAACGGCTCACAGTCATTTGGTTGTACCACAGCAAAGCCCTTACATATAACCACTGGAGACGTCCTACGAACTTTTCAGAAACAAATTAAAGGAGGCAAGAATCGAGTGCGCAATGGGCGGTTGTTGCTGAGGCGATGGAACGAAGTCCTGCGTGCAAAACAATTATTATATATTATAAAAAAACCAAAGCTTCAACGTTTATATTTATTTGAATTGATTGAACTTTGAAGGCTTGTAATAATGCCACTGACGTTGGCATTAATCATGTCCGTGCGATCCGCGTGAACGGAGGAGGAGATCCTTACTTGTGTCAGCGTCGTGTACATCGTCGCAATGCAAAGCAGTACCATACCAGGGTCCGTATATATGGTATATGGCTATATATAACTCAAACAAACTAGGGGAAGCCAATTTTACTGCCTTCAGCTTTCAGACTTGAGGCGGCTAGTACATCTTCGTTTTCTTCTTAGAATAAAAGTAACTCCAGTGCTTCCGTCGTTTTCGTTTTAAAAAAAAGCAAAATCAACGCTCTGCAGCCTCGTTTCGTGCCTACCTTGGCTTTGAATTCCTCACGCAGAACAGACCCCCGGTGTGTGTTGCAAGCAGTTTAACTGAACCTCAATGAATAAATTGCTACAAAATGTGCCCTTGCTTCCTCCTTGGTAACTGCGTTCATGAATCAACAAAAAAAACTTATCATTGTCAGCACGTTTCGACGGCTGTAGCCTGTAGGCCCCTGTGGCCCAATTCTTTATTTGATGAACTGGAGTTGCCAAAACAAACAGTTGATGTCCTCGGCCCGTGCTTTGACGGACAAACCCACTGCCTAAATCTGTGGGAATTCCAAGGAAACAGTAACACGTGAACCTGAACTGCTTGGCTGGGCTGTCCTTTGCCTGCTGTCTGTTTGTTTCTTTCCTTCTTTCCATAAATTTCAGTAAACAACCGATTCATTTTCACGTTTCAAAAAGTAAAAAGGCCCTGTTTAATAGAAAACCGTGTAAATATTAAGAAGTTATATAGTTTCAGAATTAATAGGCGTGTAAAGTCAACGGTTTACAATTAAGAAACAGGGTTTAGGGTGGAGTTTTTGCCCTAACCCGATATTATGGCCACTTCATCGCCTCTCGACCTCGCCATTGCTCTACTGTCCTTTTCCTTATGCTCACGGATAACGGTAGACCTCTCTGGCCTTGCCCTTGCCTTCTCAAGTCCTTCGTCCTTCTTTTGTCTACCCCCCCCTAAGAAAACATAACAGCAAGTAGTATTTATTTAGTACTAGGTAGCGTGCCGGTGTGTTGCTACGTGATAACTAAATTTTTGTTAAAAAAAGATATGGATCGCACAATAAAATAATAATACTGTGAAATTAAATACTGACATTAGAGTAACATTTAATCTAAAAAGTAAAGTTCGTGAAATTAATAGTCACCGAGAGCAATATAAAATCATAGAAATTTTAATTTAAACATGTGTTATACTGTTACTAAGAATGAATCTTTGAACATGATGAGACTATCGTTCCACCATCATCACTGTCATTTTACTCTTGCTGACATCGGTTGTCCTCCATAAAGGAGTAGGTCTACATGCTACACGGAAAACTAAGCGGTGCAGAGACCGTCGACCTCAGAGAGCGATGGGCCAGTTGAGGTGATGCACAGGTCGACACTATGTCCATTCAGCTTTAGTTGTTCTTTTGCTAAAGCATCATGCTCACAAGTTTTTTTTCTCATATGACAACGAGCAAATCAATGTGCCCATCACAACGAGAAGAAATGGCACCTGCCATTCTCTGAACTAAGAGTCCAATAAAGCATCTAAAGTTCAGTTATCTGGTACCAAGGTAATGGGAAACTTTCAATTAATAACTAAATGTGTACAAAATTATTTAAATTAACCATGTCCAACTCCAGAACTATTTCAAAATTTCTTCCAGCATGGTGTTATGGTGGCTTTTGGTCCTTGTACACAGCTTTCAAGCATTCGTTGGCATCACTCTTCAAATCAGTCTTCAAATGCCGCTCCTGCTTGTCTCATTGCACAAAAAAAGTGCAGTCAACCCTAACCCGTCAGATATGTGATAGTACCAAACATTTCTGGTCCTCAATATCATAGAATTAAGCACCATTGATAGTCGATCCCACACTAGATACTCCAAGATAACAAGAAAAGAGAAAAGCAAAGTACCCGAAGTTTGAGGAAGACATGCAACCTAACCTTGATAAAGGATTATTGTATCAGCTGTCTAAGCATGGTTAGTGCTATTCATACTCTGTATCCATGTTTTTCGTCTTAGTTTTTCAGTGTCATATGTAAGTCCATCCCCACTTATTAGGGCAAAAGTGCTCATGATAAAAGGCCTAAAATAACTTGGGGATTCATAAGCCAGGCTACCCATGCTTGGGAGCGGGGAGCACAAGCATCATCAGCCAAGGTGATTCCACATGTCAAAACACACACAGAGTCATTTATAGCTAATGGAACGATATAAGATAGGAATTTTCCTTCATTTTTAATACAATCACAAAATGTTATGAACCACACCTTTTTAGAAATATGATAATTTTATAAACCTGTCCAATACCAAAAAATTCAAAGCCAACAGTGTTTCATCAGTTACTGTCCAATCACCTAATGAGTTGGTGACCATCCCTGACAGTTTCAGACTGACCCATTACCTTCAGTCTTATGCTTATATTGGCAAATGCCCAAGTGTTGCAGTGGGAGCCATAAAAAATGTCAATATTTTGTCTTGCCCGAATATCCTCGTCAAGTGATAAGAAAGATATTCCCTATTGTGTATAGTGAACATTATTATAAATGTATATTGATTTGTGTAAAATTTACAGATAAACAAAATAGATAGAAGAGATATAACATTTACATATATCTGAGTTTGCTCAGAATTAATTAGGGAACAAAAATAAGGTTGCATTTGGTGAAGTAAATGCCATCAAAATTGTTTTGATGAAAAAAAACTCTTATATGATTGAGCAGTGCTCCTGGATTTCGACAAAATATGTGGCTATTGACAGAGCAGCAAAAAAGGGCCAAAATAATTGTTCCATTTCATAAGCTCATGTAGATTGAAATGCAATTTCTTATCTGTAATAAAACTACGCTAAAAGAAATTAGCATACCTTTGCCTCCCCAAGATCACACAATTGTTCATTTCTCAAGGTGCTTTGTATTCGCTCCCAGTTTAAGCTTCCTTAATGGTATCACTTTTCCCCTCTTCTTTCACAAATGCCTGGGAGAAAATCAAACCCGAATTACTCAAAAACTAAAGGAACTGACAGGTGAGAGCCTGTAAGCACCGAACAGTACAACGCAATTATTTTTAGAATATCCTGCTCTACAGATGAATCGGTTTGAATCCTTTAGAAAATAATTAAAATAACAAGTTGTGCATAAAACCTTTACCGGTATTTTCCATTCAAGCGCCTGCAGTGAGGAGCTTAGCATTTCGTTCCGGCCACAAATGACAATAAGCTGCCCAATTGGTTTTCCAAGCTCTTTGTCAAACAATGATTTTCCTAGGGCTCTGGCCCATGCTCTCAACCTCCCATGAGTAGCACTGCAGGAAGCTCAGGATCCAATTCAAGTTCCCTCAAATCATCCTGATATAAGTGTATCCAATTCAAGCATAATAGTATTCAGACAAATCAATGCAGACATATTTTCTATTTTCTTGAAACTTGAACAGTAACGCTTTGGGGTATACAGCATATTCATTGAACACAACAGGACAAACCCTTGTAAAATGAATATCTCAGCCTTTTGAAAGACCATGTATGGTTCACACTAAAATTAGCAGGAATAGAAATATAAAAACTTAGGGTGAACTAAATACCTTAACAAGAACTGCAAGGTAGAATGATGGTCCGTGGAAGACCGAACACGCGGATTTGAGAAGGTTGTAGATCATCCAGTGCAGCCCGCTTGGCAACTTCTTCTGAGGGGCAGTAACATCTGTTCACATCAGCATGGAACCTGCAGTTTTTCTTCTTCTAAATGTCAGATCAAGTGAAAAAATTGCTTTACTATATGTTTTCCTTATCATTAACTGAATATACCATGTAGGGTGGCAAGTGTTGAGGTCTGTGATCACAGTTACAAAGACTACTCTGTTCTGTAGGCCTTGGCATTTGAGAACCCACTAGAGGAATGAGTTGCATGACGGGTGGACACTAATTATGATGTTTGTCTTGTACTTCTTTAGTCCAGCCTCCACCTTCCTTCATCCATAAACAAGGCATTCAGAAAAAAAAGATATAAGCAACAGATCATGCAGCAGATAAGACGTGGATCATGGTCATGGTATATAAAATACAATGAAATAATTATATAAAAGGAAATATTGGCAATTCTGAAAGGACATATGTTAAGATAAATGTTGCACAAGGATAAATGTTGACCCACGAACCTATGTGCCCTGCCTAGCAGAGCGGCGTTGCCGTCCTGCGTGCAGCAGCAGCTTGACGCGCTCGATTGGCACCACCACTGGTGTGCACTGGCGCCCCCCTATCAGCGCCTAGAGACACAAGATCCCGCTCGAACTCCCGGACCCACCCCGCTGCCGCCACCGCCCAATGGACTCCTCCATTCCCGCCCTCGCCGCTGCCGCCCGATGGACTCCTCCACTCCCACCCGTGCCTGTCGCTGGGCACCAGCCTAGGTGGCTGGCCTATGGGCTAGGTTGAGGCAGGCAGCCAGCCTGGTATGAAGTTGTAGTTAACAAAAAGAACTAATTCATCTGAAACATATAGGCAACTCATCCAAAAATTGTTTATGCAGAACCAGCACTCAAATTGGTCCATAGTTTAGCTAGGTGCTAACTAGTTCAACCCACAATAAAGAAACCACCTTTTTGCCATAGCGAGAAAGGAAACGAAAGCTCAATTCAGGCCATGACAGTGGGGGAACTACATGATAACTTTAACAAAAATTAAAATAAAAATGTACCTGCTCTGGCACTTGCCAAGAACGGCGTCATAGAACCTATACAATATGGTGAAAACAATGTAGCTACCCTCAAAATTAATTTAATGGCATCAGTTTAGGATGCACAGCAGCAGAATCGAGAGGAACATACGGTGTGCGCTCTTTGGTTAGTTAGTGGATAGATGTTCGGACAACGTTCACAAAATTCAGTCTTCTAGGACTACTTTTGTTTGAATTATGCAGAGTACCAAACTGCACACACACTTCTAAGGCCATATCCAAATGAGAGACACTATATTTATTGATAGTAAATTTGTAGCACACATTGTCCTATCCTATTGTTATTATGAGTGTCAAATGGCCTCTAGTCCAACTAGTTAGAGCGTCCCGACGGCACTACTCAGGTCCTAGGGTTTGACTCCCCGTGGGAGCGAATTTCAGGCTGGGGTTAAAAAATCCCCTCGTCTGTCCCATGCCAAAGCACAGGTCTAAGGACCGGCCCGTTCTCACAGAGCGACGGTGCCGCTGTGTAAGGGTGGGGCAGAGGTTCGGGGGTTTTCTAGGCCTGCGTGAGAAGGTCTTCTTCTTAATGCAATGCCTGAGGGTGGTCATACCCTCGCAGGTCCAAATTTATTATTATTATTGTGAGTTATATTTTTGTGCATCTAGTATGGATAATGAATGTAGGCCCTATCACATGCCCAAGTAACTATAAGAATAGAAATCCAGTTACCATTGTGGTCCTCAGTCGCGTCATGTACGCAACCTCCGATCCTCATCCTCTAGCACGACAGCACCCATTGCACTGCATCCTCAGCACCAGCCACCATCGGGCCATTGCACAGCAGCAGAATAGAATAGATCAGACACCCTGGTCTGGCAGCGAGAGCAAAGCAGAATCAGGGAGGGAGAATCGAGGGGGAACATACATGCGGTGGACGGCCTGTGGGCCGGGTCTAGGCTGGCAGCCAGCGGGCGACCGCTGACCGGCCTGGCTTCTGCGGCGGTCGGCCGAAGGGAAGCGCCGGCGGGCCATGACTGGCCACGGGGCGGCGGACGAAAACCCTAGCCGCATGAGGGAAGTCGTGTGTCCTCTGGTGTCGCGAAGGAGAAGAGACGATTTCTGTTTTTTTTCGTTTTTTGTTTTTTCGACGCTAGCAGGCTTCGAACCTAGGCTGTCGGGCGTGGGAGGAAGTGCGGATGTGGGCGATCGCGGGATCACACCATGAGGCAGAGGGACGATCGCATGGGGGGAGGACAGGAAGGTGAGGCAAAGTTTTTGTCGCACCAAAACGGTGTCTCCTCTTTAGTCTTTTTAGTAGTGAGAGATATAGTTGAATAGTCTTTGTTTATATTAGCACAAATATGATAAAAAAATTCTTGTCATATATGTTTAGTGATGCGTTTTAGACAACAGAACATAGTTAGAATAAAATATTTTGATTCACCTAAACTTATTTGGGTACCATATTAGGACACATCTAATGAAGATTTTATGTTTTACTAAATACGTGGACCGAACGCGTACTCAACTAGTAGTAACAGTTTAATGGTCATCAACACTTTTATAATAATCATGCTTATTAAGCGGTGCTATTATTATATCTTGACTCTTTTTATTGTTAATCACATTAGAGACATAGAAGCTAACATGAATGCATATACACTCAACCCTATGGACAAACATACATGCACCTCTAAACTACTAAGATTTCGAGATTCATAAGTCACCATATGTGTCTGTATATAATTCTAGCACGTATGATCATAAATCGACAGCCTTGGCCCTAAGTTCAAGGACGTTACCGGTGAGCGGAGAGAGAACACCAAGTGAGAACGGAGGCGCCTATATATATATATATTCTTTTTTCTAATGTATCTTTTCTAGCCCCCTTTTGTGTTCACACGATCAGATCTATATACTTGCAAAAGAGAGGTTATAGAAACCATCATTAGTATTTAAATGATAAAATGGTTCCAATTTTATTCTAAGAATAGTAATCAAATTAGAGGATAATCCATTAATAGAAAACTTATAATAATACAAATACTCACTCCAGTCCAATAAGACTACAATTCTAGAATGGAGTTCATTGAAATTATCTTAAGTTCAACAAAATGTGTATAAAAAGTAATATAATTATCACTAGATTTGCTATGTAATATATTTTTATGATACATCTAATTAGAGTCTTAATGTTTACTATTTTTTTTTATAAATCCAGCTAAACTTAAGTTAGTTTAACTATGACCAAACCTAGAATTATATTTTTTTCTAGGACAAAGCTAGTACTCCCTCCGTTCTAAATTATAAGTCACTTTTGATTTTTTGGTTCATTCATTTTATTATGTATCTAGATATATTATTATATCTATATGTATAGCAAAATATATGTATCAAAAAAGTCAAAGCGACTTATAATATGGAAACGGGAGAGTACATTTGACAGAGATACTAAAGCACAATAATTCATCCTGGTAATTGATTACTGTGTGCATACAATCAAATTTCATTCAAACTCACACCACAACCAATATTTTCGAACATAACTTGACAACCTCTGTCACAAAAAAGGAGACACTTTTTAATAGAAAACCGAAGGCCGTTTAACCTTCCTGATTTTATTATCCGGTTGATTGTTCTTCGAAAAAGAGATTCATTTCTGCTGCATTATATTCTGTGTGTGTCAGCCGACAAACTGTACTGTGGTGCAGAGGGAACACACGGAGCAAGAGCGTGTTTAGTTTCACCCCAAATTTCAAAAAGTGCTACATACCTGTCACATTGAATGTTTGCGGTCTGTGCATGGAGCATTAAATGTAGATAAAAAAACTAATTGCACAGTTTGATAGAAAATTACAAGACGAACGTTTTGAGTCTACTTAGTTCATGTTTAAACACTAATTACCAAATAAAAACGAAAATGCTACGCGAAAGTTCCAACTTTTTGTGACTAAAAACGAAAGAAGCGCCTATCACCGTCTCCTCCGGCATTCACTGCCCGATGGCGACGGATGTAGGTTCCACCTCCAAAGGCGCCTCCTTTTCCGACGCCTTTTGGCTTCTTGATGCCTTTCAAGGACTAGGACCAGTTTGAACTGTTCGTTCCCCCTCCTTCCCGTGCGCGCTGCTGCAGGTTTCGTCGATGCCACCTGGCTCCTGGCTTGCTCCGTGATTGCCGTGAGTTCTTCTTCCCCCTTTTTCTTCAAAGCACGTTTCGGATCTTGGTGGCGGAATGCTGCTGTAGTGCTGTGTGCTCCAGCTTCCTGGTTCTTGGGGATTGATTCTTGCATGGTTAGCGGCTGCAAATTTGGTTTGCAATGCGTTCGTCGGCCGTTTCCTCCCAAAATATTTCAGATTCCTTTTCATCCAACATTCATTTCATCCCAGTCCCTCTTCCTGATGCCGTTTTTCTTCCTTCTTCCGATGCGCATGTGTCAGGAGTGAATCGGAGTGGAATTAAACTAAATTTCGTTCCATTCCATCTGTAACACGTATGAATTAGAGTAAATACACGTTTCCCCTTCCCTTTCTTTTTTGAAACACCCCTTTCCCTTTCTTGATTCAGGAATAAACTGTATACGACATCATTTCTCCTCTTTTGCATCAAATCCTTCCCAAAAAAAAACTGGTGGCTACAAGCTTAGGTTTCACGGTTTGCGCATAGCATTTTTTTTTTCATGATGATTCGTTCTGATTTTTTATTTACCACGGATACCCATCCCCATCAGTATATTTACTTCCTGTTCTAGATATGCATTCCTTCCCAAGTCGCAGCTTGAGCATGCCTGCTTCGGAAGCTGAAATTATGTTCACTGCTTTATACCGATCTTTTTATGTTTTTAAGATGTATCGAACAATGTGTCTTTGTAATTTGCTACCTATCTTAAACTGTGAACACATTAAAATTGTTTGTAACGAACATACCACAGTTCTTTTCCTGGATGCTGATGTCTTTTAATATTTACTGTTTTGCTCTCTGTTAGACAAGTCGGCGTCTTTCCAGACTGGAGATGGGGACTATGGTTGGAGGGTGTGTTGGCCCAAGTGAGCTTCACTTGAGGAAGGAACTTACTGCTTTGCAAAAGGCGCACTGCTTGCAGGACCCTGATACTTGCTCAACATGGAGATCACCTTTGAGTTCTAGGTCACTGGTGGCAACTTCAAGGATTACATACAACGGTGGGATTTCTAGTAATTTAGCGCCAAAGCTCAATGAGTCACCTTGTGCACCTGCAAACACTGAAAAGAAACGAAGAAAGGTTTATCTCTACAATTGGAGGCAGAATTCTTGTAAATCTAGTGAAAGTGGAATGAAGATAGATGAGGATGTTAAGCAACCATCCGGTGAGCTAATCCTGGACAGTCCATGCAAATCTAATGGGGTAAACTCCAAAGGTGATGCATATCTGGGTCCTCCAGCCAGCATCTACAATGTTCAGAGTTCAACATCATCTACTCCTGTCAAAAGAATAGCTAGAAGGAGAAAGGGTGTTTTGTCCAAAAAAGGTGCAGTCAGAAACCAAGCTGTCTCGAAGTTGTCAGATCTTCAGGTTAATTCCGGTGAGCAATCTGAGGATACTGAGAACTGCAACTCAGAGACTCTGGAGATATTTCAAAGGAGCTACTTCTCTCGCCCTACATCTCCGCTATTTGCTGCATGTGGATGTGTCAGCTCTTCAAATCCCTCAAAACTACTGAAAATAGGTAGAAGAGAGGGATCTTCCTTTTCTTGCACACCTGTTTCTACTAGCTCCTATTACAGGCACGTAAGAAGGAACACCAGCACTGTTGGTTCTTGGGATGCTAGGACTGCTACTTCTTTTGATGGTGATGAGTCCAACCAATCATCAGTTCTGAGAAGTCAGAGGTCGCATGTCCCTTGCTGTGCATCAAATAGGAGAAAACATCGAGGATCTGAAGGAAGTAATTATTCTCCTTCACTATCTGCTATACTTCGAAGAAAAGGTAGCAGCCTAATATGTGGGAGTCAGACAATGCATAAGAAGAAGAGATCATTTGGTTCAATGAAATGGGCTCATTCGAAAAAGTCTGCTCAGGGAATGCCACTTTTGGGAAATAGCTATGATTTTGGTTCTTCATCATTTGATTCATCAAGTGATGAACTCTCAACCAATATAGGGGAGCTTGATATGGAAGCTTCAAGCCGGTTAGATGGGAAAAGATGGTCAAGCTGTAAAAGCCAGGATGGGATGGATCTATCTGTTCGTAGTGCTGATCTGGCCGAGTCAGACCCGAGAAGCTTGAGCCAAAAATATAGACCAAGGACATTCCCTGAAATTGTTGGTCAAAACATTGCAGCCCAATCACTTAGTAATGCTATAACAAGGGAAAGGATAGCTACTGCCTATCTTTTTCAAGGTCCTCGTGGAACCTGGAAAAACATCGACTGCAAGGATATTTTCAGCAGCTCTAAATTGCCTTACTACTGGAGATAACAAACCCTGTGGGGTATGTAATCAGTGCACTGATTTCTTCAGTGGAAAAGGTACCAATCTAAAAGAAGTTGACGCAAGTAACAGAAAGTGTATAAGCATAATTAAGCACTTACTGGAAAATTTGCCACCATCTGCACCTTTGCCCCGGTATAAGGTGTTTGTTGTTGATGAATGCCACATGATACCTTCCAAATTATGGTCAGCATTTATGAAGTTTCTTGATGAACCATTTCCTCGTGTTGTGTTCATATTTATTACAATTGACCCAGACAACCTACCTCGAGCAGTCGTATCACGTTGCCAGAAGTATGTGTTCTCTAAGATCAAAGATATTGACACTGTGTGCCGCTTGAGGAAAATTTGTGTCAAGGAAAATCTTGATGTTGAGCTGGCAGCTTTGGATTTTATAGCTCTGAATTCAGATGGCTCACTACGAGATGCAGAAACAATGTTAGATCAATTGAGTTTGTTAGGGAAAAAGATAACTCCTTCACTTGTCAACGATCTGGTAAATTTCTTGCTATGATCAATCAATTCTTTTAATGACGAATATTGCTTTGAATTACATGAAATGAAAGTTGTTCTCTGATCTGTATTGCATTTTTCCTCCAATCTCTGATTTAATGGACTATTTGTGTATTTTATATCCATGCATTCTGGTGTCCCCCAGTGAATTCAGCATATTTTGGGGTTCTATTATTTTTTTCTCCAATAAATCATGTACGTAATGCACATAAAGTTAAGTAAACCTGTAAAGTTCGGTGTCAAAGTTATCCCAGATGTTAAGAAAGAAAAAAACAGATAAAGTACTCAATCTGAGGTTAATATTGTCACTGACCATATATCTGTGCCTTTGTCATATTCACCTCGTCTCTAAATGAAAACATGTGTTTTTTGAAAATGGGTTGTTTCTGAAATTGTACACTGTAGAAACTAAGACATGATACTAAAGTGTCCTTTTGGGGAGTTGAAATGCTGTTCAGTTTCTGCATAACTGCACAAGTAATGGGCATGCTAAATTTCTTCCTTTATTTTAGAATGACTTTTGAGCGAGATATCAGTTATTCTATCAAGATAATGATTGCAAATTTCATTTTAAAGGTCGGTGTTGTCTCGGAAGAGAAATTGCTTGATCTTCTGGAGATAGCTATGTCAGGAGATACGGCTGAGACAGTGAAAAGATCCAGAGAGCTGATGGATTCTGGCACTGATCCAATGGCATTAATGTCTCAGTTAGCTGGGCTCATCATGGACATCATTGCTGGCACCTACAAATTGGCTGATGTTACTTGTTGTAATGGCTCAGCAGTTGGTGGTCGAAGTTGTGAGTACATTCAACCATACCTTATTGTTCTGTTGGTGTTTTCAGCTCATTCATTCTTTCTTCCTCTCCATCTTTATTCTTTTCTCATCATAAATATCATTGCTTCATGATTTATTTTGTATCACAAAAACTACTATATTATATTAGGCTATTAGCAGTCATACTAGGTGATTGATGGAAGTAATTTCAAAACATTTTGTTTAGACTAACAAAAATGACTCTCCTTGGTTCATTCATCAGAATCACATCACATAAGTGTGTTTTACTCCCTCAATTCCAAATTGTAATTTGTTCTGGCTTAACTAAATACATACCTTTTACTTTGTATCTAGACATAATATATATCTAGGTGCGTAGCAAAATCTATGTACCTCGAAAAGCCAAAACGACTTACAATGTGGAATGGAGGGAGTAATATTTTTTCATGTATTCATGCAGCATGCCTGTGAAGCAGGCAAAGTCACTGACAATTGCATATTTGAAGGCAGCCTTTGCTTGTTTTTTAAGCAGTGAGCCAATGAGGCTGATTTGAACCTTGCCCTTCATTAGTCTACATGATCTATCTGCTAACGACTTTGTTTATGCTCTGTAGTAACGGAAGCAGAGTTAGAAAGATTACAACAAGCATTGAAGATTCTTTCTGATGCTGAAAAGCAGATAAGGCTTTCAAGTGAGCGTCCCACGTGGTTTACTGCTGCTCTACTACAACTTGGATGTGGTCATAGTTCAGATATGAACCAACAAAAATGCAGTACTCAAGAACACCATAAAGTAGCCAATGATGCTATGTCTGAGATAGCAAGGGAATCCTCCAGCAGAACTGTTTCTCATTCATTATCTGCCTTTGGCATTTCTAAGAGAACAATTGACGCCAAAACAATTAGTGTGCACTCGAGTCCTCAGGTCCTTGCCTCACATTCATCTCGGTTGAGACTGAATGACAACTTGGTTTATGGAGAGTGTAGGTCTGTTGATAGAGTTCCACTCAATTCTAATCAACTGAATGACAACTGTTCCCAGCAAAGGGCCCTAGTAAATGGAATCTCAGATAGCCTTGCCCAGGTTTGGATAAGATGCATTGAGAACTGCCACTCGAAGACATTACAACAGCTACTTCTTGACCATGGGAAACTAGTATCAATCAGGCAATTTGAGGGTAAGCATGTCTTATGTTTTTCACTTTTTCTTGCTATCAACATGGAATGTCTTTAAGTGGGTTACTTATCATTTATCGCTTGCTGTCACTAAGATGCTCATACTTCTTTCTCTGAAAGCAAAATACGTGATCCTCATTGATTAGTCTTTTTTTTATGTTTTTTAATACACTTAAGATTTCATCTTCAGACATGTGATTCAAGTCTGTAAGAAGTATGTCAGTGGTATCCACAAAGGTTGAAATAAATGCATCTCTCAAAGTTGAAATTGAGTTAAATTCTCCATATGGCCCGGTATTTTAAATGGTTGGCTACCTATTCTCTGTTATTGGGTTATAATCTTCATTTTCATATCTGTCAGGCCATGCGATTGCTTTCATTGCATTTGAGGACTGTGGCATAAAATCTAGAGCTCAAAGATTTTTGAGTAGCATTACCAATTCAATTGAGACAGTACTGAAATGCAATGTGGAAGTCAAAATTAGTCCACTAGCAGAATTGATGGACGGAGAAATAACATTAGAGGCTGGTCCTAATGTAAGAAGGTACGAGTCTGATGTCTTGAGTTGCTCAGCAAACAGTGACCGACTAAAGGGAACTTTGGATTCAAGGAGAAGCTTTGATCATCCTGATGAAGTAAAGAAAGAACTGGAGACGTACAAAAATACTGCATGTTCTGATGAAAGGTTGTGTTCGGAAGTTCCCATCCAGACTTCAAAAGAATCAACAAATGATGAACAGCGACTGGAAAGCGCATGGCTCCAGGTTTCTGAAAAGCACACACCAGGTCTGATGAATCAGGAAAGACACGATCAACATCAGGTTCTGTCTCAATTTGTTGGCAACCAATACCAAAGGAAGTCCTCAATGTCCCTAGTTGTGCCCCCAGGCCATGCAGATGAGGATCTTGCTCATGAGATAAAAGCTCTGAAGATAGTTGAGAGTTATGGTTCTCAGAAGCACCAGAGTGGAAGAAGTGAAAATGGCTTTGCCATTTCACCAAGCAGAATGCACAAAAAGGATGACATGGTTGATTGCGACAAAGAGAGCGTGTAAGTCAATGCAGCTTGGACATTGATTAACATGCAAATTTGATTTTTTCTTTCTAGTCAAATTAATTAGAGACAACTTGATTTGTTGTCATGACATGGTGCATCTGATTGTTGAAGTTGAGCGATACTAATCTTTAGAATTTATGACATGTCCTCGACATATTGCATTCATTCTGTTTGAAATTCTGTGTGGCCTCTGAAATTCACCATGCTTACCATGTCTAATTTACAGATGCTCTGATCTTGGAAAATCGGGATGCCATGGCCTTTTCCCTTGTTGGAAAACACAAAAACCAAGGGGAGTAAAGGTAAATATCAAATGCTCTTATCTTCTCAGTGGCACCAAACATCAGGATGCAACCTGACACCTGTGTGTAATGCAGACGAAGAGGCAGATGCGTGTGAAATCTGCTTAGTCTGGCAGAGCTGTTTAACATGCCGTTGATGATGCAGCGAGCCTGGGAATAAAAATACATGCTGTGCATCCTTCTTCCAGCCTGAAATTCAACTCTGAAGGCCGCATATTTTTGGCCTTCACGGGGCAGTACTTTGGTGCAATAACTAATCTATGACAACTTCAGGGATGGAGGACAATTTCTCCAGCATTCAGCTGCACGTGAAACCTTGACGTTGTATTTATATGTGGTCCCAAAAGTTATTATATGCTCCTTGTTATCATGGGGGAAAAAAAAGAAAGAGAATGCATCTTGTAATGTTTTTACTTTGTAGACAATGTCCAACGAGGAACATCACATGAATGAAACTGATCAATATAGACTTATGTTATCAAATCTGTCTGCTCTTTTGTACTACTGATCCTGCGTTCATATTACCTGTTATGCTTCATTCTGTCAGTGTTTTGCTCCTTTTTATCCAATTCTGACAAATCTGATCTTATTCTATGATACTCTTACCGCTTGATGTTCTACAACTTAGAGGTAGCGATTACCATTTTATTCAACTAGCCCCGCTGGTCAGTGTGGCACGGCAGGGCCACGATGATGTGGTCGATCTTGTGGGGCCAATGCATGCCGAAGACTGGTGTTCACTTTAGCATTTTTGTACCACCTAAATGAATTAGTAAATGATGCTCTGAGAACCCGTCCGGCTTGAACCAAACTTTTTCTTCCCTCCTAGATCAGGTCCTAGTCGGGAGACCTGGTCACCGGTCTTCGTACCGGCATAGAGACGAACAACCCCTTCGACAAAGGAGCCAATGATCGATGTCTTCATTGTCCTTTTTCGTTCTATGGTCATTAACACCCATTTTGACCATCAACATTCCACCCAAAACAAAGGTAAAACAACATCATATGCATCATTTCATGTTTATAATTCACCTAGTTCCACTTGTACTGGAAAAATTATTTGTATGCAGGAATTTTCACAAAAATGTACAAAAGAAGTGCATAGAAGGCAAGTGGACGTGGCAGGGAGCCGTGGGCCCACAGGGCCACGTCGACTAACGCCACATCGGCGTCGGCCAACGTCCCCTGGCCCCTGCCACGTCACTGATCCATGGGAGAGCCTCTACACTGTCTCTCCAGCGTTGATCTATGTCGGTTTGATCCAAAGGTGGAGGTTGAGCTCCCTTGGATCCATGGGTCCATTGTCATACACTTGGAGGGGCCAAACCGACCCCTAAACCGTCTTTTTGACCGAAGCAACCGCCACAGGAGCATGAAACCACCATCCATCGCCGTTGGATGGTGAGGTGGCGCAAGGGACGGTCGACTGACACCCCTAGCATCGCCCGCCGCCCAAGGCACCTCCCCACCGCCTTAGTGCTGCTTACAAGTATCCCCTGCCCTCTACGCACTATATAAAAGGGGCAGTGGTGCTCGGTGAAGATCATCCCTGAAGCAATCCAAGCATTCCAAGCTCTCCAAGCTTCTAGCAAGCTCTTAAGAGTAGTAGCTTTAGAAGTAGTAGCTAGCTAGTAGTGATAGAGTTAGAGCGGAGCTCGCCTCAGAGTTCGGAAGAGTCTTCTGGTCTAGTATATCTCATTTGTAATCTTTTATTTAGCATTTACTTTATTTAGTACTTTACTTTGTTAAGTACTTTATTCAGTATTATAGATTTGCTTAGTTCAAGTCCTGTCTTGCTCTTGTTCATCATTAGTGAGCCTAGGTACTTGTTCTTTGGCATTAGCATCATAGTTATCTTAGTGTTTAGTTCGTTCATCGTTAGTACTTATTCTACCGTCTGGTTAGGGTGCTTCGATCTCATTTCACCGGAGTTCGGATTGAAGCAGCGAGTTTATATATTAAGCGTGGTGCTTAGGCTATATCTTGCCTGTAGGTACGACTAGATCCCCGAATAGATTGTGGTAGTTGGCAGGTGGTAACAGCACTGTCCTTCCTCTGTATTCCACCACGTTGGGTCTAGTTATTAAAATGTAGGGCTCGTTGTGCATTGTGCCTGATTGAATTCAGGGCAAGGACGCCCCTCGTACTAAGGACATTCTTGCTATCATTAATTTACCTTTGTTGCTTAAGATTAATTGCTCTGTCTCTTCCTGTCGGGGTCATACCCCTGGGGTGTTTCAAGGCACTGATTAGTTAGCAGGCCACGCACCCCACAATACACCAGCTGGCGAAGGCCTGAACGACCGAGGCCCAGCTAAGATGAGCAAACTAGGCCAGACGATAAGGCCGGGGTCAGCCGTGGCCTTTTCCTCATGCTTTAGCCGCATGGCGCTCGAAGGGCACACGACCTATCCCTCATCGCGACCTCTGGAAGGGACAGGGAGAGGTCGAGCCCCACCAGTTATGCCTGTTCTGACAAGGATAGGTATGCCGCACTAACCTCACAAGGGCTAAGGGGACAACAGTCACCTCGGTCCGATCAAACACCAACCCTACACCACGCAGCTTAGACAAGACAATACCGCCCCAGGACGGTGACGATGGGCATGATGACCACTGGCCAGATACGGCCCAACAAGACACGTGTACTATCCCACCCACTACGGGATGGGATCCACAGTGAAGGCTTTGACTTGAAGGCCATCTAGATCGGTGGGGAACCATGACCCAAGCGATCGGGATCGTGGCCCTCATCTCCTCAAGACAACCAGGCGATCAATGACCTAGGGGCGGCTACCAACTATCGTACGATGCCCTAGGAAACAAGGAAACAATGACGAAGGCCACGGCGGAGACCATATTGCATAAGACGGCTGGCGAACCACCACCGTGCCTACAATACTGCCACGGTCGGCACAGTAAGCACCATGCCGCACCATGCCGTGATGTGGCCACAAGACCGTGATGACAACCATGCCCGGCCGTTGTTGGCATTTCTTAGTGTCATCACTAGGATTTGTGTTTCCTAGTAATGGCACCAGAAATGCCGTGATGATATTTCTGAACACATGCAGAAATATTCCGCAAGCGCACAGATATATCATTGTAGCATTTCACCTAGAAGTATTCGGATATCGTTCATTTATATTTTTCCAAAGGAAGGCATGGCGTAAAAGTCTCTATTAAGGATATGGACAAGATAACATGACTGCATACTAGACCAAATGTAACACCTCGGGTGTTAGCCTTGCATAACTTGACTTGCATAACATGAGCATGAGCATCAAGCAATCATAAATCATCATTTACAATTGAAACATTTGATCGAAACATATGAAACATTACTTGTTATCTCGTGTTTCTTAGAACATATGCATATGATCATGTACAAATGAATGCAAGTGGGTAGTGCTAGTTACTAAAACACCTTAGCTACACTTAGGTTAACAAAAGGAACCTTGTTCATGAAGGCCACATTTCATGATCAAGCACTTAAGTGATATTTCATGTGTTGACCTGAATAGCTATATGAGTGACTACTACATGAAATGCTTAAATGACCTTGCAAATTGTTTTAACATGCTTAGGATATCATTAGGAACAACTTTGGTATTTAGTGCTAGGGCCAGTTGGGTCATTTAGCCATGGTTTGAATGTGTATCATGATTTCAAAGTGACATGTTTGACTAAAGTTGAACTAGGTGTTAGGGACCTTGCATGGAGGAGTTCACTAAAGCAAAGTTGTAGTATTTGACATAAGGAACAACTTTTATGTTTGGGTCATGGACTGATATAGCTTCTAACATGCTTGAATGGGTCCCACAAAAACCAGCAAAACCAAGATTTCATTACTTAACGAATTTTTCTAAGTCCTTTTTACAATGGCAGTTGACAGGCTCAACTTTGGACTGATTTTTCTCCCTATCTATTGCGAATTAGAAGAAGGTTTCTTAAGAGATATTGTAGATGGTACATAGAGGTACAAGTTTGTTAATTACGGTTTTCGATTTCGTAGCACGGTTTAAGTGAACGAACGCCGTCAAAACTGGCTGTCAGGCGTCCATCGCGGTGTCTGAATCGGCTGATCGGCTGTCTTCGGTGGCCAACCATTGCCAGGACAGAGCCGCCGCGTGGAGCCAGCGGCTGGCCGCGCGTCGCCGGCGTCCTGCCCCGCGCGGTAGAGCCAGGCCTAGGCCGCCTTTATCACCTGCAGCGCTCGCCCGCTCCCACCCCGAGTCCCATTTTTCATTTTCACGGCCTCCATCGCTCACCCGCAGCCGCCATTGTAGCCCAGGAGCGCCGCCGACGCCATTGCCGGCGCCAGCTCTCCCTTGTCGCCCCTCTGTCACCACAGTAGCCACGTAGTGCCCCCTCAGTCCTACCGTGCCTATATTGCCAGCCGTAGAAGCACGGTAAGCTCCCGTGCCACGTGCGGTCCTCGCCGGTGCTCCGCCGCCACGACCGTCGTCGTAGCCGCACCGACTCCGACCTCCATTCGCTGAGTTAGTTGGTAAAATGGCTTCGTCGTAGCTCGTTTATACTTGGCCGGACCTCCTTTCGAGCCTTCACGGCCAACTCCGGCACCTTGCCGTCGTTCCGCCCGCCGTGCCATCGTAGCCGCCCGCCATGGTCGCCGGTGATGAGCTTCGGTGCTCCTTCTAGCCGTGCGAAGGCCACCATCGGGTGCGGGTGGATGAGTAGACCATGTAGGCGTAGTCGATACCACCGGCAAGTTCACCGGCGACGAGCTAGGGCCGTGCCGCGTCGAACGGCACCGCCTCCCCTGTTTCCAGTCGCTGACAAGCGGGCCCGGCTGACCGGTGGGCCCCGGTTGCCAGTGACTGGTATTAGAAAGCTAGTTCATTCTTTTCAGATTTAAACCCTAATTTCATGTGTTTTGTTATTTTTGTATCTTTAGTTTGGTAGCTCCTAAAATTGTGAAATAAATATGGTTGTGTTCCTTAGGAAGTGTAGTATTTAGGAAAAATATGTTCTTGGCTTCAACAGTAGAAATTTCTGGAGATTTAAATAAGGATTTGAAATGTGCTTTCGAATGCATTCAAATTTGTTTATTTTATATCTAGAGTTCCTGTGCTCCAAAAATTATGAAATTTTTGTGGTAGGCTATTCTTGTCATACATGAGCTTGGGTAAAAATTTGAGGACCAGTGCATGTGTAGATCTATAGTTATAGATTTTTCTTTTATAAATAGTTAATCCTTGCATGAATTTTTATAAATTAATTATGAGTCCAAAATTCATGAAATATATTGGAGGTGATACTAGTACCATATGGATGTTAAGAAAAATAAGAAATCTGTTGCTTGACACTTTTCAATAGGATTTTCCATTTATGCTATTTCAAGCCTTGCTTCCTTATCATTTTTGTATAGAATGTTCTACTTAGTAAAATAACATGAAATTTTTATAGTAGTCCTTTGATAGCATTAGTAAGGCTCTGTAAATTTTTGAGAATTTATTAAGCACATCTGATATATATTTATTATTTAACCTAGATATCTAAATAAAATAATAAAGGCAATTTAATAAATAGTTTGGTCTTCACCATTATATCATCTTAACTGTAATTGGTATGCTTACACTGTTGGTAGGTTCTAGTTTGTCAAATTTGGAATGATTACATAAAGTAGAAGTATTCTTACTTTATATTGCATGTTAAATCATTTCCGGACTGATTCTAGATTGTGATGAGTTACATGTTGAAACTAGTGTAGACTATAAAAATAGTTAATAACAAAGTTGTAGAGAATTTGATAAGCTTTCCAGAAAGTCCAGGATCACTATTTTTGGATTTGTAGAACTCCAGTTATGAGTCAAACGAGTAGCTACTGTTTGTGACATAATCGATGCATTGTAGAAGTAGTTAAGTAATAATCAAGAAGAGATATGCACCTACTCAAACAACGTGATGCACTTGTTAACATATATGCATTCGTAATACTTATACCATACTCATGCATCTAGGATCGGAGGAAGAGATCACGTTGCTGGAATTCGAAGAAGCAGAGGAAGGGAACCCGCAGGAGAATCCGCAAGCCCCAGCTCCCGAAGGCGTGGAGCAGAACCCTGAAGAGCTTCCGGAGTGCCCTGACCACCGCCCTACTTCCTTTCTGCGAGGCAAGCCCCGGAGCATTATAAGTCTCCCAGTAATTTACAAATGTTTACTTACGTATTTATGATTGATGCATTAGGTATAAGAGTTGAATGAAACCACTTGATGCATGTACATTCCTTGTCCAGATATTAACCCTTTAACCGGTATAGGTCCAGGATCGAATATATGCTTAGCCATGCTTAGACCGGTAGAAGTCAGGTGATGTCCTGTCACCTGTAAGAGATAGGTGGATACCGGAGCACGGTTGGCTATATCTGCTATCGTGGAACAGAACCATGTGGTAAAAATAAATTGAGACCGGATGGGAAGTCGATAGAGAAGCAACAAGACATGGAGGTCTTGGGTGTGGATTTATCCCCGTCTGTGTCGATTAAGGACCGTACTGTTGTTGGCGCTTCTGACAAGATTGAACGCATGCCTCTCACTTAGCTGGCCGGATAACTCGTTCCGACCGCGAAGCCGAGTAATTCAACTCAGGCCGGGAACCGTTCTGTTGTGCGCTCCTTCCGGGGAACGATCAGACTGAGCCCAAGGGCAGGCTTGGCCTGAGCATCCTGGCATCTGGTGTTCCAGATTGTGCGGCGTGGTACGGACCCGCGAAATGTGTACCTGAGTTGTACCAAAGGTGACCTAAGACTATCATGGCTGATAGATCTGAGTTTGTGTTAGGAATAAATTCCCAGCTGGTTGAAATCGATTCGAATCGCCGTCTCTCCCGGATAGTGAGAAACTTGGCTAGTCCCAACATCGTAGCAACTATATTATGAAATATGATGGTTCAAATGAATATGGAATTACAATACCTGCTATGGTTACTATTGTATGATTCTAAATAATATACCACATGTTTGGCACATGATAGTTGCTAATCTAGAAATGGATAGTTATAATTAACTTGATAAAAGAATCACAATTGTACAACGGTTAATTGCCTTCTTCGCAAAATGTTGTCAAGTTACGTCCACTTATACAGCCTTGCATAATCCTTGGAGTCATTTTATTTCTAGTTCATGACGGGTAAGTCTAGCTGAGTACCTTCTCGTACTCAGGGTTTATTTTCCCATTGTTGCAGATGGCACTGTGTATCATGGTTATTGCAAGAGTTGCTTCTATCCCGCTGTGGATGAGGAGTAAGCCTTGGGCAGGCTTCTTTAGTAATTCCTATCTTTGCTTTTGTGGACCATGATCTGGCTTGGCACTGTATCAAACTATGTTGGAAACTTTATCTTCGAACTTATTTGCTTCCGCTTTGTTTACCAAACTCAGTTTGTAATAACTTTTTATTCGTACTCTGATGATGAAAAGTATCTGCGAACCGTATGTAATATGTGGCATGTATGTTGAATCCTGTACGATCTTGGTTGTTGTAAATCGTTTATCGAGACCCATCGTGGTACTCGACGGACTACCGGGTTTATATGGGTTCAAGTATGACAGTGCGACCGCTTGCGGATTGCCATTATACTTGTATTCTTATAAATTGGTCGGTTCTGCGACACCAAAGTCCATAACAGGGGTAATCCTAGATAGATATTGGATAGTGTGACACACACACTTAAGCCAATCTCTAGAATAAAGATAAAAAAGAATAAAGCATAAAAGATTATACCTAACAGGAGCAGGTTTATCTTGTATAGCTATGCTAAGTAGATAGTCATACAAATACATAAATTTCTAGTGGTTAGAGATTCTAAGCTAAGGTAGCTTTGGTCACTATAAACTTACTTCGGGCACCGGATCACACTTGGTCTGCCAAGTGATGCCGGCCAACAGCTCTACTCCGTATCCGAACATGGGGGATTAAGAAGGACGGACATTGATGTCACCACCTGTCGCCTACCCCTCAACCGGAGGATATGAGGCAAACGAAGGTAGCCTCTAGCCTAGACACCAAGTCTATGCTATCGACTACTACTATAGCGTCGCCTAGGAATATCTGTCTTTATCAGGAGTCCTCTACTAGAGCATCTGCCACGGGGACAGACGACGAACCCGTAAGAATATAATGACCAAAACTAACTTAAAGTAGAACTCATCACCTCAACTTAGCTCTTGGTCTAAACATGTATGTTGTATGAAGGATTAAGCATAAAGTTCAATATGCTAATCTAATAACATAAGAACTTAGCCCTATTTCATAAGCATAGCTATAATGATAATATGAGAGCAAACACAAAGAAGAATCCTTACTATTATTCATACCAAGAATTCTCCAAGGTACAAGCTCTCCAATGAAGCTTCTTGCCTTGCCCCAAATAAAACTACTAAGAATAGTAAAAAGATACAAGTGTGGGAGAGGGCTCCTAAAGCTTCCCTTTGGGCTGCCCGTCTCCTAGCTCTAGCTCTTCTTCCTCTTCCACCATTCTTGCACCCCCCATTGTAAGAACTTCAGAGCATTCAAGCGAGGAACACGCACTCGATCATCTCTGAGACTGGACGTAGGGCTCTGGCCTGAACCAATATAAATTCTCGTGTCTTTTGGATGCTACCATCGTCTTCCTGGAGCAGCGCGACAATCATATAAGTCTACTAGTCCGGTTTACGAAACACCAACAGTTGGCGCGCCAGGTAGGGGACAGTCGTGCACTCTCGTTTGTTGAGAAGGAAGTGATGGCTCCTCACACCGCCGGTGGACTCACTCGCGGCATGGCCCACAATGGCCACATCCGCCGCAAAAACTACGAGTTCATCGGCATCAAAGGGCCAGCACCCGCGTCCACCTTCAGTCGCGGCCCGGACCTCCACCCTAGAGATCTAGATCCCACAGTCCATGGTGGGCACACTCTCAGAACTACCCTTGGGGGCAGCATCCCAGAGTTCACCTACCCAGAGGGGACAATACCCTCACTCATCACCGGCCATGGCTAGGTCTCTCATCTAGGAAACCAAAGGTCCACAACTCATAATGAACTCACCCGGGGAATGACCTCGATTGGCCGCATCCTTTTGGGAAACCATGCGGTTAACCACACCAAAGGGCTAGCACCCGCTTCCGCATTTAGTTGCGTCCTGGACCTCTGTCACAGAACCGTCCAATTTATAAGAGTACAAGTACAGTACCAATCACCGAAGTGATCAAACCGTCATACTTGAGCCCATATAAACTCAGCAGTCCGATGAAATCTCGAAGGATCTCAAACAACTAACATACAAACCAAGATCATAGAGATTCAAGATAACCAGTCACATGTTATATCACAGTTCACAAATATCTCACATACATCAGAGTTCACATAGTTATTACAAACCAAGTTTGAAAGTAGCGAAAGCAAAGCAGTCTGACATCAACATCACACATAGGTTAATACAGAGCCAATTTCATAGTCATCTCCAACCAAAAGCATAAGGGTGAGATGATAAACAGAATGACCATTGCCCATGGTCCTAGACCTCATCCACTCTAGGAGCAAAGCAGTTCTTGCAGTAGCCGTGATATATAACATTATCTGCAACAATAGGAATAAAACCCTGAGTATGAGAAGGTACTCAGCTAGACTTACCCGTCCAACTAAAATGCTAAGACACCAAGGAGTATGCAAAGCTTTATCAGTAGAGCTGGTACACATTATTTGCATAAAAAGCATAAGTTGTTCAACATCTCTTAAGTTGTGAATCACCAGTTATTAATACTATCTCGTACTAGATTAGCATCTATCCTATGCCAAACATGTTGGTACCATTAAGTCATCACAATAATAACCATATCCAGTTGAGTTCTTGCATAATCTCATACCATCAATTACTACGATGAAGTGTGATCCTGTCAAGTTCTCACTATCCCGAGAGAGACGACGATTCAAATCGATTCCTACCCAGCTGGAGAATTATTCCTAACACACACCCATACTTCCCCTGTCGGGGTCGCATCAGGTCACCTTTGGGACAACTCAAGTACAATCGCAGGTAGGACCAACGTCGCACCCTCAAAGATACAACCAATCTGCCAAGGGGGCTTAGAACTCTAACCTACCCTTGGGCTTATGCCATTGGCTCTCTGTACATCCTTACTACCTCTAGGGTGCGCACTTTAACTACTCGTGTCCCCGCCCTGTGTTGAGCTACTCGGCTTTGTGGTCGGAACGACTTATCTAGCCAACTATGTGAGAGGCATGCGTTCAACATGACAAGATGACCTCCAATGGCCGGTCCTTAAATGACATAGATGGAATCACTATGATACCACAACATAAGACTCCGCCCGGTCTCCATTTATTCAACAGTTCCAGGTTATGTTCCACGATAGCACAATATAGCCAACCGTGATCAAGTTATCGCCTAGAGCTTGTAGGTGACAGGAAATCACCCGACTTCTACCGGTCTAAGCATAGCTAAGCATAATAAGCATTCTTGGACTTAAATAGGATTCATGGTAGATATTTTTGGTCAAGGAAAGGTAATATGCGCAAGTGTTTCCAAACAACTCCTGTCACGTAATGCATCAATACGAATAACCTTAGGTGACATTAATAAAGTAGGGAGACTTATAATGCTCTGGGGCTTGCCTTTCACGAACGTTGCAGACTGGTGATCCGGGCACTCGAGAAGGTGATCGACTTCAGGCTCTTATTCTCTAGGAACCTCCTAGTGCTGCACCTCTTAGTTCTCCTATGGATCAACGTTGAGCTCCACCAACGTGGTCTCCTCGGTTGCACCTATTGCATGCATATGCATAAGTAAGTCGCATGAATGCATAAGAAGGATCATGGATGATGTGATAGGGGACTGTACATGCTACAACAATGAGGTTAAGTAGAACAATGATAACAATGCTAACTCCTTGTTTACTGAGTAGGTGCATATCTCTTCTCTTTTCATTACCGAAATTCTACGCAAGATAATTTCAGAGCTACACATAGCAGCTACTAGTTTACATCATAACTGAAGTTCTACTTATCCAAATGTTTTGTTTTTGGACTTTCTAAAATCTTATAAAATTGCCTACAACTCTTATTTAATCACCAAAAGCTAATTCACAGTCTATCCTAACCCAAACAGGCAATCTATCCAGTGTTGTCCAGAAATTCCAGAGAACAAGTATTTCGGAAGACTAACTTAAAACAGCTATAACTCCTAAACCATTTGGTCTATTGCCCTGAAATTTTAACACAAGATAGATGAAGAAGTTCCCTACAACTTAGTTATTAACTATTTCTATAGCAAACATAATTTTGACTATGCAACATACCCCACAACAGAATCTGTCCGAAAGCACTTCTAAATCGAATTATAGAGCAACAATATATTTACTACATGTAAGCATTCAAAATTTGACATCACCAACTATACCAACAGTTCAGGAACATCAAATACACTCAAGAAAATATAATGGTAAAGCCCAATCTATTCATTTAAATGCCTTTATTAATGTAATTAGATAATTAGGGAAAATAACAAACATATACCAAATGTGCACAATAATTTCTCAGAAAATTACAGTGGCTTTGAAGTGCTCCCAATAGACTACTATAAAAATTTCATAACATTTGAACATGTATAACATTCTTTACAAAAATGACAAGCTATCAAGGTCTATTTTAGTGAAAATAGTTAACCCTATAGAAAAGTGTCAAACAACAGATTGTATATTTTTTCTAGCTTCATATTAGTGCCATACTACTATACAAAAATTTTTATAGCAATATGTTACATATTTTATCCCTACAATTTTCTCAGAAAATACCATTTATCAATAGATAAATAGAAAGATCCTACTTCAATCAAGTGTACAGCAAGTTTATTATTTTTTCTAGCTAAAGCATGTCAACTCGAGTCCAAAAAATTGGAACCACAATTTTTTCATTTTTCTAGCTCAAGATATCTATTTTACAAGATTGCTAACATTTAGAAAGCACTTATATAGCTACATTTTAATCACCATGAAAATACTAAAAACTGTACATTTCATATTTTTATAAAACACTACCCTTCATGAGGATTACAACAAAATTTGGTTCACTAGAATTGGACATCTACAACTCCACTTATGATTTTTCAAAGTTGGCATACATTTCTTAAATAAATGAACTAGCATCTAGACCTAAGCCGCTGACAGCTGGGGCCCTTTGAGTCAGTTGGGCCCGCGTGTCATAGGCTAAAAAATAGAGTACCTGGCATTGACTGGACAGAGTTCATCGATGGTGAGCTCTCCAGCGATGGCACCGACACCACGATGATCCCCTAGACATCCCGCACACCTAGGGCTAGCTAGTTGGATCGATTGCGGACGCTAAAGGTGACGGCGGTGCTCATGGCGGCATGGCGGACGTAGGTCGATGGCGAGCCACCAGAGTTGATCGAGACAACACAATCTAGGGTACGGTCGAGCTTCTACATCCTACGATGAGTCTAGCGCGCACTCAATCATGGCAAGTGGTGGTTGGAGACGGCCCGACCACGTACGGTGTGGCACGGTGGCGAGACGACGGCGATGGCCGCGCACCGCATGGAGGCCTATCATGCGTTGCTAGCTAGTCAAGGAGCATGGTGAGGTGGTGGGGATACGACAAAGCTATGACGGTGGCGAAGGAGCGACGCGAGTGTGGTGCCAAGCCGGGCGGCTGGCAATGGCGTCGGCGGCAAGCGCCATGCTGTGCTGCTGCGGTGCATGAGCGAAGGAGGAGGCAGAGGAGAGGGAGGGAGCGCAAGGGAGTGACTGAGCTGAGTTGCGCGGGTGTTCCTTAAGCACGCGCTAGCGTACCATGGTGGGGGCCCGACGATGGCCAGCGGCAGCCAAGTTCTACCCATGGTCGGCCACCACGGCGCGATGCGCGACGGCCATCAGAGCTCGCGATCAAGCCTGACAGCGCCATTTCAATGTCCCTAATCTCCTAAACCACGACACATTAGCGAAATCTTTCTTAACAAAAGTTGTAGCCCTATATACCAGGTCCCATATTGATTACATGATCAAAGTCTAAATTGCAACAATTAGGAAGTAAAAATCATCACAAAGTCAGCACGGCGAAACTGTAAACGCACTTTGACTTAGAAAATTTCTAAGTGTGGAAAACTTGTGTTTTGCTGATTTTTGTGAGCTCAAAATGACCAAGCTATGCACTGAATTAGCTCATGACCCAAAAATAAAAGTTGTTGCTATACTCAAATACTACAACTTTGCTTAAGGGTGCTTTGCCATGCAAAGACTATATGACATAGTTCAACCTAGGTCAAACATACCACTTTAAAATGATGACTTACAATATAACTAAGACTTAGAGACCAAACTAGCCTTAGTCATGAATACCAAAGTTGTTCCTTAAGATATTCTAAACATGTTTAAGGTACTCCCAAGGTTCCACAAACAATTTATACCTTGGTTACATGCAAACCCTAACATAAGTAAGGCAATTAAGTAATAACACATGCAATATAAGCCAACAAAGGGATACTAATTGAGATGCTCATGCTCATGCATGTTCAATGATGCTTGTGAGCATGCAATGTCAAGGTTAAATGCATGCTTAACACCTAGGGTGTTACAGCTCTTCCCCCCTAAAAGAAATCTCGTCCAGAGATTGCACGACCTACCATTCCTCGTAGAAACCCTGGATAAACCTCACGAAGATAGTCCTCATGTTCCCACGTAGCATCTTGCTCACTATGATTATTCTAAATCACCTTGTAGAACTTGATGACTTTACTATGAGTCACTCTTTCCATTTCTTCAAGCACTCTAATAGGTCTTTCTTCATAGGTCAAATCTGACTGAATCTTGATACTAGTGGGTTCAATAGCTTCTTCGGGCACACGAAGACATTTCTTGAGTTGGGAGACATGAAAAACACTTGAATATAGCTTTCATTTCTGGAGGTAACTAGAGTTGGTAGGCTACGGGTCCTTTTCGTGCAATGATCTGGTATGGTCCAATATACCTAGGAGCCAGTTTTCGCTTTACTCCAAACCTTTGTACTTTCCTTATTGGGGATACCTTCAGATACACATAATCTCCAACTTGGAATGCAATAGGACTTCTCCTCTTATCTGCATAACTCTTTTGTCTTGATTGAGCGGCTTCTATATGTTGTCGAATGATTTGAACTCACTCTTCGGCTTCTTTGACAAAGTCAATCTCGTAATACCTTCTTTCACCAGGCTCAATCTAATTCAGAGGGGTCCTACACTTGTGACCATATAAAGCTTCAAATGGAGCCATCTTGATGCTCTCTTGATAACTATTATTGTTGGAGAATTCAACCAATGGTATCCCAGTCCTCCCATGAACCCTTGGAAGAAATCACACATGCTCTCATCATATCTTCTAAGATCTGATTTACACGTTCAGTTTGACCTACGCTCTAGGGGTGATAAGCAGAGCTACGAATCAATGTGGTACCCAAGTACTTATGCAGATGTTCCCAAAAATCATTAACAAATTGGGGCCCTCGATCTAATACAATACTCTTAGGTACACCATGCAATCTGACAATTTGCTCAATGTATAGCTTTGCATATTGATGAGCTCGATACGTGGCATTGACAGGAATAAAATGCATAGACTTGGTAAGACGGTCAACAATTACCCATATAGAATCATGACCCTTTTGGGTGTTTGGAAGTCCGATAATGAAATCCATACTAATGTCCCCCATTTCCAACTTGGAATGGACAGTGGCTGAAGTAACCCTGCTGGTTTCATATGAATGGCCTTAACTCGGCAATAGTTATCACATCTTGCAACGTATGCCGCAATTTCTTTTTTTCATTTTTATCCACCAAAATCTAGTCTTCAAGTCTTGGTACATCTTGCTGCTACCTAGGTGAATGGATAGCTTTGAAGAATGAGCTTTCTCTAGGATTTGGTTTCTCAACTCCCTATCCTTCGGCACTACAAGTTGATCTTTAAACCACTAAACACCATTCTCATCCAATTGAAAATGCTTACTTTCTTCTTCTTTCATCTTTCTCTTGATATGGAATATACCAATATCAGTGTTTTATAGCTCAATGATCTTGGACTCAAGGGAATAACTAACAGTGATATTGTGTAGGACTGCCAGATGCAATAAGTTGAAACCATCTTCCAACAAAGAATTTCCATGATACTTTCGACTTAAGGCATCGGCAACCACATTGGCCTTCCCTGGATGATAATGCACTTCTAGGTTGTAATCCTTGATCAATTCTAACCATCTACGCTGCCTAATGTTCAACTCAGGTTGAGTGAAAATGTACTTAAGGCTCTTGTGATCAGTGTAGATATGGCAAACATTACCAAGCAGGTAATGTCTCCAAATTTTTAGAGCATGGACAACTGCTGCAAGCTCTAAATCATACGTTGGATAATTGACTTCATGCTTTCTCAACTGGTGCAAGGCATAAGCAATGACTCGGCCTTCCTGCATTAAAACACACCCTAAACCGGTACCTGAGGCATCACAAAATACATCAAATGGTTTCTCAATGTCAGGCTATGCCAACACAGGAACAATAGTTAGCAAAATCCATAGTGTGAAAAGCTGCTTCACACTCTGGTGTCCATATAAACTTTTTGTCCTTCTGAAGTAACCTCGTCATAGGCTTGGATATCTTGGAGAAATCTAGGATAAACCGACGATAGTATCCAACTAAACTAAGAAAACTTTGAACTTCATGAACTAAGGTTGGGGCTTTCCAATCCATCACTTCTTGCATTTTGGATGGGTCTACAGAAATTCCATCCTCTGATAATATGTGACCTAGGAAAGGCACCTTCTTCAACTGTTAACACAGAATTTTTGTCCCATGCCGAGGACACACGCAGCAAGCCGGACGGGTCTGCTCGATGGAGCTATAGATCCGCCTAGCTTCAGCGCAGGGATGATTGATCCTGCGCACTCCTCTCGAGACATGCCAGTCAATTTGACCCTGTAATGGACAAGGAGAGAAAGCTTATCAGTAATTAAGGGCGGAACTTGCTAGCGTTGCCTAAACAGTCCCGAATGTGCGGCTCTGAGAGACGATATGAAAGGAGATCGACTAAACAGTCGATTCTAGCATATTCATGAGAATAAATCCGTTAAAGCTCATCGGATTGTATAAGAAGAATTGGTTATCATTCAAGATAAATGTCGTTATTTGAGTAGATATTAATCAATGGCAATAAGATGTCAACAATGATTGGTTTATGCTGAGCCAATGATTACAAGCAACCGAACCCCTTTTTACATAAAGAAACAATTCAACACCATTTAACCAGTTTAATAAAGGTAAATCTAATGAACATGTTAGATCTCATCTATCGCTATGACCAATGGAGCATGAGGTAGAATCATGCAGGCCATAGAAATAACAATAGACTCGACGACCCTAACTCATTACTAATATTCAGTGGGGCATGAGGCAGAATCATGTAGGCCATAATACAATAATAAGATCATGGGGCTAACACATCTTTCAACCTATCTTTACTTCAATGGTCTCATGATGCGAACTGCTCATGAAAGCACTCGATATCAGCTAAAACAACCGATTCAGGCATAGCGCACAGTTAAAGTCATACCTTATTAGGAATAGATCTATCGAATAACGATCCCCACTTCACGGTGCTAATAGTGGGGTGTGAGGCAGAATCACATAGGCCATGATAACGGGCCATGGAACAGTTTTTGCTAGCCAATAAATCTACTCAAGACGCAACATGCTTTAACCACATGCTATGCACGATCAAGATTGATGTAAAACAACCGATAAAACGTAACTCATCGTTTAATGTACAAATTAGATCAGTTTTAGATTAACAAACGATGGGCTAAACAAGATATAAGGCCGATCTAGATCAATCCCAATCGGGCAGAGTGATATTGCTGTAATTTAGATGAATAATGAAAGCAATAAGCAATATTGGTAACTTAATGAATCTACAAAAAACTGCCATTCTAAGGTAGAGCCGATAACTTGACCTTGATCTAGTTCATGTAGTGGGGGTCGACCGGATCGATGCGACCATACTTGAACTAGGCAAGAATCGATAACTAACTTATACCAGAGTCACAGTGGAGGTCGACCGGATCGATGCAGCCATACGAATAGAGGTATAAGCCATGACGGTACTGACAACAAGCAGTGGAGGTTGACCAGATCGATGTAGCCGTACTTGCTGAAGAACTCACCAAGATCTACTCTACTCCTACTCCTAATGGGTGGCCGGAGCCGAAAAAGTAAATGACTTGTATATTGGATTGATTGTTGTCTTTTACAATAGCCGGGGTTTGGTATTTATACCCAGAGTCTAAACATGAATCCTATTCGAGCATGATTCGTTACAATTTTCTAGCATAAAAGAAAACATTCCTAATTTAAGATAACTTGGACCTTAATCTTTTCCCTTTTGTAGAGTCCATCATGTTTCGTCCTGGTGCCGATCGTAGCCTTTATCATTATCTGCCAGCGCTGCCTGAAGAAAGCCTATTCCAGTGCTGCATTCGAATTAGCTAATTCTGATCTACATGCAATTGCTTCCTTGATGACATGATCTTAGGAGCTTTGAAGTCTCTACGAGACTCCTTCCAAATTTTGGTGTAAACACATGCCCCCCAATTTTGGGATAAAAGTAATTTTATTCCAAAATTATCACGCCTACGCCCCCGATAGGTCCATAGTCATGGGTAAAGAATCTCAATTTGGGGTCTACTATTTGTCCTCATCTATGTCTACTCATGAGCCCATGCTTCAAAACTTTTACGAGAGCATCATTGCTTCACAGGCACTTGGACTCATCTTTCTAGGCCGGCTATAAAATGCTTATCCGACCCTGGCGGTAGCAACTCAACAATTTAGCCATGTTTCTCTTCTATCTGCCTCCTCGAGTGCTCTCGACTCCGCCGGACCCTCCATGGTCTATCCTTTTGCTATGAAAGTCTCAAGCGGTTAGAAGAATTCTTGTGCATAGGGTGATTGTGTCTCCCATCTTAGCACCTTGTCGAACAAGAGAATCAGCTACTACAGTTAGAAGAATCCTTGTGATATCGCCTAGGTCTTCTCTCCATGATCGTAGAGTTGTTCTAGTGTTTGCAAGGGCTAAAATGCGTGGACACTTTCCCCTTGTTTGTTCAACCAAATGCCCATCGGGGAAAGCCACAAGCTTCTTTCCAGCGGCTTCGAGAAATCAGTTGGGCATTTGTTAGACAGGCAGCCTTTTCCTTCCTTGTCGTAATTAACGAGCTGATGTGACTTGGTTTATGATGACTTTTGGCCTTGTAGGGATTCTAACTTCCTTCAATCCAAAGAGGCTTTGGTGGGCTCATTGCCAGTCAATGTAAATTTTTTGCATTATCCCATGGAATTCAGTAACTTGAGAGAGCAATAAGTCTGAATCTGTTATCTCTTCATTATCTGTTTCCTAAATTCTCGGGACGTCGATCCTTTTTTGTATATGATCGCTATTTCACACCGCTGGCAAAATCTATCTCTCTGCCTTCCTGGGCTATATATATAGACCACGGCTGGGGATCGAGAAACAACTCGCCTCATCTCAAACCTTTCGTGTCCTTAGTATAGTTCCTGCTTTTCCGTAGGTTTGAGATCATGGAGAACAGCAAGAAGTTTGCTGAGGAGGCCCTCAACAGACCTGCATCATCACGTTAGCGCCTTCATCGTTAGGAGGTTACAACTCATGGTGCCCCAACTGCCTCGAGGAATAGGACCGACTCCATTTGGCCTTTAGGGTCCTCTTCATTAACAGCTCATTGCCGCTCCCTTGTTATCAAAGGAGGCTAATTGATAATGACGATCTGCTTGCCTCCATTGATCCATACTCAGTCGATGACGGCTATGAAGATGAAGAAGAAGAGGTTGCTATGGCTGAGTGGAATTGGGGCAAGAAGACAGTGATGGAACCAAATCCTTAGGGAAGAGGAGTTGAGGAGAGCTATGACTTTGATGTCACCAAATCAGACAAGCTCTTCAATTTCTTACTTTAGAAAGGGCAAATCAAGTTGCTCGATGGTCATGTCATGTTACCCCCTGATCAATTAAAGAATAAGAAGTTCTGCAAATTCCATAATGCTACTTCTCATTCCACCAACGAATGTAGAATCTTCCGGTAGCACATACAGAGGGCTATTCAGTAGAGGAGGCTCAAATTTTGATATGCCTTGGAAAATGAAAGTTGACTATAATCCTTTCCCAGGAGATCTAAACATGGTTGATGCTGGGCTATTCAAAGGAAAAACTAAGGTCCTAACATCAACCAAATCAAAAGAAGCTGGAACAGTCGATCCTAAGATGCAAATATCGGCTGATGAGTACAAAGATATTAGGAGACATCGTGCTGAGCAAAAGAGCTGATATGAGCAGGGAGAGACATCAAAAGCAGAGATGACAAAGCCGCGGATTACATCTCGAATTTTGTTGAATAAGTGGCAGCGGCAGAAAGAAAAGGATTATTAGCGTTGGTTAAAGGATCAAGCGTACCAGCATCAACTGAAAGAAGAGAGGTATGAAAGGAAACAAGCCGAATTATATTGGAATTGTCCTTTCTTTAGACATTGCTAGAATAAAGGTTTGAAGTTGCCTACCAAACATGATTGTCTAGAATGTAGCAATCAATATCGGGCAACTTGATCTGCCCTTTCTCAAGTAAGAAATTGAAGAGCTTGTCTGATTTGGTGACATCAAAGTCATAGCTCTCCTCAACTCCTCTTCCCCAAGGATTTGGTACCATCACTGTCTTTTTGCCCCAATTCCACTCAGCCGCCGCAACCTCTTCTTCTTCGTCTTTATAGCCGTCATCGACTGAGTATGGATCATAAGCTTCGGCTACTGTGGTACTCTTCTGGAATCAGGTATCTCTGCGCATACTCTGGAATTGGTTATTGAGCGTTGCTACTCGTTGAGCCAATTGACCCAAGTTGTCAAATTCTTGTCCTAGCAGCTTTTCTTTCCACACCGGCAGCATTCCTTGAATAGATAAAGCAACTAGTTGATCATCGGCCAAGTTTAAGGAGAAGCACAGGTTCCTAGTTTCTCGGAACCTCTGAAGAAATTTAGTGCCCAATTCATTAGTCTTCTGTCTTATAGTTGTTAGATCGATAATCTTCTTTTCTCCAGTCCCAGTGTAAAAATATGTATAAAATTTCTTCTCCAAGTCAGTCCAATTAGCAATGGAATTGACTGGCAATGATGAAAACCAAGTGAAGGCTGGCCCTGATAAGGACAAGGAGAAGAAATGAACTCGATGGGCATCCTCAACTGATGCTTCGCCCAATTATGTAAGATATAGACTAACATGTTCTATCGTGCTTGTATTGTCTTGGCCAGTAAACTTAGCAAACTCTGGGAGCCTATAATTTATGGGAAGAGCGACCAAATCATACCATTCTGGATATGGGCATTTGTACAAAAAGGTTAGCCATTTTGGCTTCAGACCGAACTGATTCATCATCATCTCGGTCACCCTCAGTAGTAATTCATTAGCTTGTGGATTTGGATTTCTTTGTACCTACTGACCCATCTGTGGATTGAAATCCCATGTGCCATGGTATCCTAGATTTGGCATCATGTGAAGGGTGTTATAATCCATGCCATAGTGATACCCTTGTGGAATCTCAATCTGCTGGGCCCTTTGCTGGCTTGCTGCTTGAGGTCTCTGATTGTAGACATAAGGATCTATATCTCTACGGATCCTTTGAATTAATGGTGTTATTTTTTTGAGCCGACGATGGTATGTGGCCTGATGTGCCAAAATTGATCACCTGGTTCTGACTTTGCCCCGCCGGCTGTTGCACATGCTGTATTGACGGTCCATGATTGTATTGTATCTAATTCGTAGTAGTTCCTTGAGCCGGTTCAGATGAACGCTGAATTGTTTGGACACCACCATTACTAGTTGGTGCTGCTTCTTGATGGCTGGTACTGACTTGATTAGTCTCTTGGGTTGACAAATCTAGAATGTTGTAATAAGTCGGTCTACCTTGACCAACTAGAAATCCATGAATCGCCTCTCTCATGGCGTTGTGGAATATGTCCATAGAAGCTTCGTTATGGCTTGATATGGCATCACGAACAGATTTGTCTACAACTTCCTTAAAGAAACACCTGTCTTCATCTTCAGTTTTATCTGTCTACCCATGTAATAAAACTCTTGGTAGTGAAAATTTCTGAACAATTATGTTGTCACGTGTTTTGGTGTAGGACAACAAACATTTGTTCTAAAACTCTTCTGTAGCTTTGCTGATGATACCCTTCTCCCCATCAGGTTGATCTTCATAATGCAGCTAAGGATGTTGTTGTTGTTGTGAACCGCCATGACGATTGTGGGGTCCCACCGGGCATGCCAGAAACATGTGTCGACACAGAATTTTTGTCCCATGCCGAGCACACACGCAGCAAGCCTGAAGGGTCTGCTCGTTGGAGTTGTAGATCCACCTAGCTTCAGCATAGGGATGATCGATCCTGCGCACTCCTCCCGAGATGTGCCAGTTAATTTGACCCTGTAATTGACAAGGAGAGAAAGCTTATTAGTAATTAAGGGCGGAACTTGCTGGTGTTGCCAGATAGTCCCGAATGTGCGGCTCTGAGAGCCGATATGAAAGGAGATCGACTAAACATTCGATTCCAGCACATTCATGAGAATAAATTGGTTAATGCTCATCAAATTGTATAAGAAGAATCGGTTATTATTCAAGATAAATGTTGTTATTTGAGCAGATATTAATCAATGGCAATAAGATGTCAACAATGATTGGTTTATGCTAAGCCAATGATTACAAGCAACCGAACCCCTTTTTATATAAAGAAACAATTCAACACCATTTAACCATTTAATAAAGATAAATCTAATGAACATGTTTGATCTCATCTATCGCTATGACCAGTGGGGCATGATGTAGAATCATGCAGGTCATAATGCATAATAAGATCATGGGGCTAACACATCTTTCAACCTATCTTTACTTCAACGGTCTCGTGATGCGAACTGCTTGTGAAAGCACTCGATATCGGCTAAAACGGCCGATTCAGGCATAGCTCACAGTTAATGTCATGCCTTATCAGGAATAGATCTACCGAATAACGATTCCCACTTCATAGTGCTAACAGTGGGGTGTGAGGCAGAATCACACAGGCCGTGATAACGGGTCATGGAACAGTTTTCGCAAGCCAATAAATCTACTCAAGACACAACATGCTTTAACCGCTCGCTATGCACGATCAAGATTGATGTAAAACAACCGATAAAATGTAACTCATCGTTTAATGTACATATTAGATCAGTTTTAGATTAACAAATGATGGGCTAAACAGGATATAGGGCCAATCTAGATCAATCCCAATTGGACAGAGTGATATTGCTATAATTTAGATGAATAATGAAAGCAATAAGCAATATCAGTAACTTAATGAATCTACCAAAGACTGCCATTCTAAGGTAGAGCCGATAACTTGACCTTGATCTAGTTCATGTAGTGGGGGTCGATTGGATCGATGCAGCCATACTTGAACTAGGCAAGAATCAATAACTAACTTATACTAGAGTTGTAGTGGAGGTTGACCGGTGTCGGTGTTTTGGACCGGCTAGTGAAAATGTACTGCATGCGCTAATCCTGGATGGTGATGCAAAGAGACACAAGGTTTATACTGGTTCAGGCAATAAGTTCCCTACGTCTAGTCTAAGAGAGCGATCTTGCATTCCTTGCACCGAGGTGCTTGTAGTAGGGGTTTACAAGCTAGGTGAGAGAGGGAGCTAGTCCCAGGTCTCTACATAGTGGCATGAGTTGCTTGAGATGTTGATCTCTTGCAGTGAGGAAGAGTGTGTGTTACAAAGCGTTGCGCATTGCTTGCGCACGTGTGTGTGTCCATGAGCCTCCCTGAGTCTCCGTGTGTGTCTGTCCTAGAAGCGGCCCCGGTCACTCCCTTTTATAGTCGAAGGGAGGCACGAGGCGGTACATGGATTTGCTATGTGGTGTTTTGTGAGTAGAGGCAGCATGTCCGAGCCCTATAGCTTGTAACTGTGGCGGCATGGTCGATGGAGCAGTCTTGTCCTCGGTGCACTGGAGCAACGTGCCGGTCACGCCCAATCCTGTGCGGTGTCGGAGGTCCTGTGATGGCTTGGTGCAGGGCATGGCGCATACTGTGGACGACGTGCCGATCGCTATATGTTGACAACATAGAGAGCTGAGGCCTAGTCAGTGCAGAGGCTGAACCATTGTGGGGGGCTCAGCGGGTGCGAGTCCCAAGGCTACCGAGACCCCAAAGTGGATAGCCAAGGCTCGGAGGGAGCAGCTGGTCTTTGTATGTCGATTCCGAGGCTACAGGGACCCAGACATGACTCTCCACGCCGCGCTGTCCTTGGAGCAGGGGTTAGGCAGCATAGTGCAACATGGGCGTCAGTTGTGGGCATAGTGCCGAGCACAGCAGCCGGTAACCCCCCTGCCCCATCCTGTCCCAGATGGCATGGCATCGATGTGACTCACGTCTCATCGGCCACTCTGCTGTATCGAGCCATCGTTCAGCTGATGTCGCGGGAGTGGTTGAATGCGTCAGTTGGACGTGACGTCCTATCAGAGAAGTCGGTCAAGGCAGAGGTGATGGGGTTGTTGCCGAGCTGGCCTCGAGCGAGGCAGAGAATTAGTGCCTCGTCCGAGGCCTTGCGGTTTGGGGCCTCGAGCGAGGCGGAGAATTGGTTCCTCGTCCGAGGCCTTGCGGTTTGGGGCCTCAAGCGAGGCGGAGAATCGGTTCCTTGTCCGAGGCCTTACATGGGGCCTCGGGCGAGTCGAAGAATCGGTACCTCGTCCGAGGCCTTGCGGTTTGGGGCCTCGAGCGAGGCAGAGAATTGGTTCCTTGTATGAGGCCTTGCAATTTTGTTCTAGGCCGAGCCCGCTTTGGGTGAGCCCAAATATTGTTCGAGGTGGGCCGGGCCACCTAGCCAAGCCATGGATAAGGTGGGGGTTTGCCGGTGGTTGTCTCTTAGTTTTGATTTTTATAAGGTCTAAGCGATTTTTTTGGCTCTTGCTTAGGGAACCCCCTTTTATGGTACCCGACAATAGCCCTCGAGCCTCAGGGAGAGTGTGAGCGCTCTTCCTGAGGTTTTGTTGAGACTTGGCTCGCGGCAGCTCCTGGCGGGATGGTATTTCGTACTCGAGGCCTTGGTGGGTGCGTGTGAGCACACCAGCTGGGTGTAGCCCCTGAGGCCCTAGAAGTGTGGATTTATTCCTCCAGTGGCTTTTCTCATGTTGAGTGAGGGGTTTTTATCGCGTTTGCCGAGCCCACGAGTGCGAGTTCGGGTCGCTAGGCCTCGGCTTGGTTGTAGGAAGAGCCCCCGAGCCTCTGCTCAGAGCAAGAGGGCGATTAGGAGTTTTCCTATCTTTTTTGTGCGGCCCTCGTGCATCCTTTTTGTTTAGAAGGAGGGGTGGAGTATGCCAGGCTACCCTCGGTGGGCGCGAGCAGTGACACCTCCGGTGAGCTATTATCGAGTAAGTCCAAGTGGGGGCCCATGCCCCATTCAATAGGGGTCAGCTAGCAGTCTAGAGACGCACTCCACAAGTTCTAGAGGGCTTCTCTAGTGGGTCCCAAGGCCGTTCGATTGGCCCCAGGGGCTCGGTGCCTCCCTATGGTGGGATCCCATTCAGAGACCTCCCTACCGGTCTCGGACATGACTTAGGGCATCCCAAGCAATCGCTTGCTTGGGCCTCGGCCATGTATGGGCTCGCCTATAGTCATCCTTGACTCTGTTTGTCCTAGGGCGGCTATTGAGACCTTCGGGGGCTAGCCTTTGAACCCCTGGACCGTAACAGGCTCGGTGCCTTTTATCGCGTTTATCGAGCCCCCGAGTGCGAGTTTGGGTTGCTGGGCCTTGGCTTGTTTGTAGGAAGAGCCTCCGAGCCTCTGCGTGGAGTAAGAGGGCGATCAGGAGTTTCCCTATCTTTTTTGTGCGGCCCTCGCGCATCCTTTTCGTTTGGAAGGAGGGGTTGTTTGCCGAGCCCCCGAGTGCGAGTTTGGGTCGCTGGGTCTCAGCTTGGTTGAAGGAAGTGCCTCGAGCCTCTGCACGGAGCCAGAGGCTGATTAGGAGTTTCCCTGTCTTTTTTGTGTGGCCCTTGCACATCCTTTTCGTTTGGAAGGAGGGGTTGTTTGCTGAGCCCCCGAGTGCGAGTTTGGGTCGCTAGGTCTCAGCTTGGTTGCAGGAAGTGCCCCTAAGCCTCTACTCAGAGCAAGAGGGTGATCAGGAGTTTCCCTATCTTTTTTGTGCGGCCCTCGCGGATCCTTTTCATTCGGAAGGAGGGGTAGAGTATGCCAGGCTACCCTCGGTGGGCATGAGCAGTGACATCTCCAGTGAGCTATTATTGGGTAAGTCCAAGTGGAGGCCCGTGCCCCATTCAATAGGGGTCGGCTGGTGGTCCAGAGACGCACTCCAAAGGTACTAGAGGGCTTCTCTAGTGGGTCCTAGGGCCATTCGATTGGCCTTGAGGGCTCGGTGCCTCCCTACGGTGGGATCCCATTTAGGGACCTCCCTGCCGGTCTCGGACACGACTTAGGGCATCCTAAACAATTGCTTGCTTGGGCCTCAGCCATGTACGGGCTCGCCCATAGTCATCCTTGACTTTGTTTGTCCTGGGGCAGCTGTCGAGACCCTCGGGGGCCAGCCTTCGAACCCCTGGACCGTAATGGGCTTGGTGCCTAGTTCCTTAGTCTGAAAGGAATCAGGTGGGGGATATTCTCCTCCCATCGACTGACAACAGCGGGTGCGCCTTTTGAGGTGGTTCCTCTGGGAGACAGAATGACACCTACCATTGCTGTGGTCGGATGCGACGTGACATCCGCGGATGGGACATTACTGTGTGCGCGTGGTTAATAAGGAAGAAGTGGATGTGTGGGCGGTTTAGTTGGATCTGGATTAACTACGCTAGATCTGAGGGAAACTTCCCCGATTTCATCGCCCATCCATTTTGCCCCCTTCCCTCATAAATATGTGACGAGCCTCGCCCCGCCCCGCCCCTCCTTACCTTGCCTGCCTGTGTTCGCCCTTTCTGCCCTCGAGCGGTTGCTAAGAACAGAGAGCGTCGGGGAGAAGAAGGGAGAAGTGGGAGGATAGGAGAGAGGGAGAGAGAGGGATAGCGAGAGCACGCCTTACCACCACAGCCGCATTCTCCACCACACCCATAGCTGGTGGTGCTATTGTTGTCTAGGCGGATCCTTAGGGGTCTGTCCGATGTGTCCGCAGCAATGCTGCAGTCGCTCATCGACGATGGCCTCCTCCACCCAGTTACCGACCCCAATAGACCGGAGTGGATTGCTTCGGGGGGCGAGCCAGAGCCGAGGCCACACGATGGCTACATCGTGAGCTTCGTGGACTTCCATGAGCGTGGTCTCAGCTTGCTGGCGGATCAGTTCATGCGGGCGCTCCCGCATTACTATGGTGTGGAGCTCCACAACTTCAACCCCAACTCCATTGCGTAGGCGGCCATCTTCGTCGTCGTCTGCGAGGGGTACTTGGGCATTGCCCCCCACTGGGAGTTGTGGCTCCACTTCTTTCGAGCAGGGCTCAGCACCAAGTCAACGGGCACGCGGAAGGCGTTGAGGGCCGATGGCTGCACTCTCCAAGTGCACCAAGATAGGCAGCCCTTCTACATCCTGGCCCAGCTCACATCGTCCAACCGCCGCTAGTACAACAGCTGGTTCTACCTCCACAACGATGATAGTGGGCTTCCCCCCTATATCGGGCGGGTCATGGAGAGCTAGCCAGAGAAGTGGAGGTATGGCGTCCTGATGGCTAATTAGCCCAAGCTGTGGCTGCTCCTGGAGGCGCTGGAGAGGCTACGTAGCCATGGCCTTACGGTGGCTATGGTCGTGGTGGCCTTCCACCATCGGAGGGTGCTACCGCTGATGGCTCGGCGGCAGCGCCTGTCCGAGATGACACCGGATGAGCCGATTGATGGCGTCTGGTTGTCTGCCGTCACCCTCTCTGATGAGGAGATTCTACATCGGGTGAGAGAGACGGTGGAGGGGCGGTTGAGGAGCAGTGGTCTTACCCCATTCCCAATGTGCCCATCGTGGGGGTACATCTCTCTGGTGAGTCACACGCCGCTGCGGCCCCCGAGGCCTCCTTGCTCCTTACATTTTTGATCTGTTCCCTTATTTGTGTTTGTCGTTCCTGCAGGGGATGAGGGATGTGTGAGCCTCCTAGCTGCCCATTCTCAAGGACGCAGAGTGGTGGGCGGTGAACAGGGCGCATGCCAAGGCATACAAGAAGTGGAAGGACACCAAGGAGGAAAGGTGCAAGAGGAAGGGCCTCAAGCACGATGAGCTGGAGAAATGTCGCCGACAGCAGAGGCACGACGGTCTCCTGGTGGAGCCGTCTCCATCACCATCATTGATGGATTCTTCAAGCGATGATGATGAGAGCGAGGTGGGGTGGGGTCCCCTGGACCATCTCCCTAACGTTAGGGGGATGGCGCTCGGGGCATCGGTGAGTGGCCTGGCGTCTCTAGGAGGAGGAGGAGAGGATGCCTCAGGGCTGGCAATCGCTCACCCTGGGGCCGAGGCCAACACACTCGAGACACGGGTGTTGGGGAAGCATGCCATCAACCCATTGGGCTCGATGGCAGAGGTGGAACGGGTGACTATGGGGGTGACCCCACAGCCTCCACAGAGGGTCGAGGGGGCATCAGAGTCCGGCGCGGGCTGGCCGGCACCAGCGAACACGGGGGCCGTGCCACCGCCACTGCCACCGCTGTTGCAGAGGATGAGGGACGTAGTGCGGAAGCTATTGTGTCCCCATTCGAGGTAAGTGTTTTGTCAGTGGAGTTTGCAGCATCTTCCACTTGTTCTTTGGTCGTATGCTGACCGAGTAAGTGTTTTGCCTTCAGCCAGAAGCATCAGGCAGAAGCACCTGCCTTGGCGCTACATAAGGCGCTCAAGGTGAGCACCAGCTCCACCACCCAATGGGTGGTGGAGGCGCAAGCCGCCATACAGCGTGGCGTGGCGTCAGCCAGGGCCGACCTAAAGGAGCCAGTCACCCAAGGAGAGGTTACTGAGGTTACCATGAAGCAAGCGGGGGAGGAGGCGCCTACACCCTGTGAGGCCGAGGCCCTTGAGCCAGGTGAAGCCGAGACGCCCTTAGTCACTGAGGCCACCGTGGGTGAGGCTGAGGCCCCTAGGACCTCTAAGGCCGAAGCGGCAGAGGCTGGGGCTTCCATGCCTTCCAAAGCCGAGGTGGCGGAGGTCAGAGCCCTTGGGACCACCAAGGCTGAGGCGACAGAGGCCGGCGTGGGTGCGGCGAAGCCTGCAGCCCAGGATGTGGAGATGGAGGTGGGGCAAGCCTCAGTACCACCCCTGGTCCAAGACCCACCGCCATTGCAAGGGAGCACCCGGGAGGTGGAGGTTCATTCAATCTCCTCCGATGACACTTCCCGGGGGAAGGAGGTGGCGGACGTCGAGGCAGCTAGCACTGCAGAGTAGCCAGCTCTGACCTCTGGTGAGGGGAGCTTAGCCCTTGTTCGGGTATAGCCCAAGCCCCACGGGTGGGATAGCCCACGTGTCTTGTGGTGGAGCCAGGACGACCCTGAGGGGGAGCCTCTGTTTGCCCTCGAGGATGCGGCTGAGGGGGGGCACTGGAACTCCTTTGAGCAATTACAATGTCTGGCAGAGTAGTCGCTGTGGACAGCGCTATCCATCATGGCTGATGACCTGCCCGGCGTTGCCTAGGTACATGCCTTCTTTTCTTGTGCTGTGTCGTCTTTTCCCGAGTCTTCTTGTAGTGCTTGACGTCTGTTCTGCCTATCCAGGAGCTTGAGGCCTGGCCCTCGGGAAGTCGTTGTTCCTCCGGTGGGAGAGGGATGTCTAGGACCAGCTCCGGCAGCAGAAGGACTTGCTCGCCAATGCCAACGAGCTTCTGTCGGTGTGGAGCGCGGAGGTGGAGGACCTCCACCTTCGTTGTGCTGATATGAAGGCCGAGGCGACCATGGCTCAGGAGCAGGCTGCCCCTTTGGCGGCGCGAATCAAGGAGCTAGAGGAGGAGTTGACCTGGGTGGCCAGCGAGCGGGACACCTTCAGGTCCCGGGCCGAACAAGTGGAGGCCTCTGCCAAGGCCATCGCCGGGCAGCTAGGGGCGGAGCAGGGCGCACACCTGCTAATGAAAGGTGCCCTAGTGGAGGCCCTCAAGGTGGCCAAGGCTTCCTAGGTCGAGGCCTTAGCCTGGAAGGAAAAGGCCGAGGGTGAGTCCCATTGAGCTGCGCCCCTTGTTTTATTTGTTTTCCTTGTGTTTGACCCCTAACTCCCCGATGCGATGCAGGGTTGGAGAGGGAGGCTTCCAGGGCGACCGAGGCCTCTCGGGTCGAGGTCCAAAACTGGAGGGAGAAAGCTGAGGGTGAGTCTCATAGGCTTGCACCCCTGTTCGGCTTGTTTTCTTTTGTGCTTATCCCCGTCCCGCTTGTCTTGGTGCAGGGTTGGAGAAGGAGGTCACCCGGGCAGCCAAGGCCTCCGTCACAGTGCAGGCAGTGCTCGAGGACGAGATCCGAGAGCACAACATGCTACGGAGTGCCGCCCATACTGCCTGTGAGGCCCTAGAGGTCAGGGGGTTGAGTCAGGCGGCTCCCTCGGGAGCCGCCTGATCACGTTGAGCGACCGAGTCCATGAGCGGCTCCGGGGGGCGCTGCATATGGGCGTCAAGCGTGCCCTAGCCATCGTCTCTACGCCGGTATCGACCTTGAGGCCATCAGCGATGGTTATGTCATGGTTGAGGATGATGAGAAGGCCAAGGAGGAGGTCATGAAGCTGGTGGAGGCAGCTAAGGCCCCTAGCATGGCGCTGGCCAAGCTATTCGAAGAGGAGGTGGTTCCTCCTATGCCGACCATCGACGCTGGCGACCCTAAGCTTTGACCTAGGCCAAAGGGGTCATGTAAATAGATTTGGACTTACATTATTTACCATAACGCTTGTGGTCGTCGAGGCCTTTTTGAAGTACTTATGTGTATATGCTTTTTAATTGTTTTTTATTGTATTTCTGAGCCTCTGTCCTCTATCTTGTCTTTGAACATATCACTTGCAAAAATCTTCCTCAGAGCCTAAGCTGCCCCTCGGGCAAAAGGTGGTGAGGGAGTTGCCGTAGCCTAGAGGCGTAGGCTGTCTCATGGCTCGGTCGGCCTTTTGGCCCTGAGACAGACTTTCGGTCCTTAGGTTTTTTACAATTGATTTGCCAGAGTACGTGAGAGAGTTTGGCGTAGAATTTTTTTTTTCAAAAAATGATTAAAAAATGGTGCCTAAGACTTAGGGGGGTTCCCCCTTCTAGCCCCCAAGGGAGGCTCGGTTCTATAGAGGCAAAGCTGAGTCTTGTTTGAGCCCCGCGGTGGGCACCTCTGTAGAGGCAGAGCCGAGTCTCTCATGTAGCGTTATCGTAACGCTGATCCCCCATTGATGGGCTTGGGGGGTTTCTCGAAAAATTAGAATAACTAAAGAATACTTCTTTATTGTATTTCGAGAAACAATGTATATAATGCTTGGAAATTTAAGGGTAGAAGCGACGTAGCTATTCTATGTTCCAAGCGTTGGTGAGGATTTCGCCCGTCTCATTGGCTAGCTTGTAGGTCCCGGGCTTTAGCACTTGCACGATGATGTATGGTCCCTCCCATGGTAGGGTCAGCTTGTGGTGGCCCTTATTGCTCTGCCTCAGTCTCAGCACCAGGTCACCCACCTTCAGGTCTCGGCTTCGAATGCGCCGGGCTTGATAGCGTTGTAGGGCTTGCTGGTACTTGGCTGAGTGTAGCAGCGCAACATCTCGGGCTTCCTCCAGTTGGTCAAGGGCGTCCTATGGCCTTAGCTCCATAGACCAGGAAGAATGGTGTGAACCCCGTGGCTCAGCTCAGAGTGTTCCTTAGGCTCTAGATGACCGACGGGAGTTTGGCAAGCCATTTCTTGCCGAATTTCTTCAACCGGTTGTATATTCTTGGCTTGAGGCCTTGTAGGATCATGTCGTTGGCACGTTCTACTTGGCCATTTGTCCTAGGGTGTCCTATGGTCGACTAGGCTACACGGATGTGGTAGTCATCGTAGAATGTCAAGAACTTGTGGCTGGTGAATTGTGTCCCATTATCAGTGATGATGGTGTTTGGAACACCAAACCTGTGGATGATATCAGTGAAGAACAGCACCGCTTGCTCAGATTTGATTCGAGTGATTGGATGAGCCTCGATCCACTTGGAGAACTTATCAATCGCTACTAGCAAATAGGTATAGCCCTCAAGGGCCTTCTGTAGAGGCCCAACCATGTCCAGCCCCCACATGGCGAATGGCCATGTAATGGGGATGGTTTGGAGGGCTTGGGCCGGGAGGTGCGTCTGCCATGTATAGTACTGGCATCCCTCGTAGGAGTGTACCAGCTTGGTGGCATCAGCAACCGCCGTAGGCCAGTAGAACCCTTGGTGGAAAGTGTTTCCAATGAGCGTCTGGGGTGCTGCATGGTGCCCGCAGGCCCCCCGCATGCAAGTCCCAAAGTAGGGCTTGGCCTACCTCGGTGGTGATGCATCGTTGGAGGACACCAGATGGGCTTCGCCTGTACAACTCGCCATTGCTAAGGACATAAGTTTTGGCTCATCGCGCAAGCCATCGGGCTTTGGTCCTATCTATAGGAAGCTCTCCTCGAATGAGGCAATCAAGGAACAGGACTCACCAGTCCATGCCCTGGTCGACCTCGGGAGGCTCCGCGTTGATTTCCATGGCCTCGAGCTCGGCCGCTGGGGCCTCGGTGATAGAGGGGGCCTTAGGCCATGCGGTGGGCTCGACTAGTGGGCCTTCTTCTGCCACTGAGGTGTAGTCGATGGAAGGCTTGTGGAGGTCTCTGGCGAAGATGTTCGGGGGGACGGGGGCTTGTGCCGATGCCATCTTTGCCAGTTCGTCCGCGGCCTCGTTGAATTTTTGCGCAATGTGGTTGAGTTCGAGACCGTCGAACTTGTCTTCTAGGTGACATACAAACTTGTAGTATGCCTCCATTTTGGGGTCATGGCAGTTCGACTCATTCATCACTTGATCGACGATGAGCTGTGAATCGCCCCGCATGTCGAGATGCCGTACTCCAAGTTCGATGGTGATCTGCAAGCCGTTGACGACGGCTTCGTACTCGGCTGCATTGTTGGAGGTGGCGAAGTGGAGTCGGATCATGTAGCACATGTGCACTCTGAGGGGTGAGACGAAGAGCAGACCCGCGTCTGCCCTGGTTTTCATCAGGGGCCCATCAAAGTACATGGTCCAGCATTCTGCCTGGATTTGAGCAGGTGGCGGTTGGGTGTCGGTCCACTCCGCCACAAAATCGGCCAAGGCCTGGGATTTAATTGCCTTCTGAGGCGCAAAAGACAGGGTTTCCCCCATGAGTTCCACAGCCCACTTGGATATTCTACCCGAGGCCTCCTGGTTTTGGATTATCTCTCCCAGAGGGAAAGATGACACCACGGTCATCGAGTGGGACTCGAAGTAGTGACGCAGCTTGCGTCGAGCCAAGACTATGGCATAGATCAGCTTCTAGATGTGGGGGTAGCGTGTCTTAGTCTCGGAGAGCACCTCATTGATGAAGTAAATAGGTCATTGGACGGGTAGAGCATGCCCCTTTTCCTGCCTCTCGACCACTACGGCCACGCTGACCACTTGGGTCGTTGCGGCAACATAGAGTAAGAGGGCCTCACCCTTAGTTGGTGGCACTAGGATGGGAGGATTGGTGAGCAGTGCCTTGAGCTTGGTGAGGGATTCTTTGGCCTCAGGGGTCCAAGAAAAGCGTTTGGATTTTCTCAAGAGGTGGTACAGGGGCAAGCCTTTTTCGCCGAGGCGTGAGATGAAGCGGCTCAAGGCCGCAAGGCATCCCATAACCCTCTGCACTCCCTTGAGGTCTTGAATTGGTCCCATGTTGGTCATGGCTGAGACCTTCTCTGGGTTGGCCTTGATGCCGCGCTCCAAGACTACGAATCCCAAGAGCATGCCTCGGGGGACCCCGAAGACACACTTCTTGGGGTTGAGCTTGATGCCCTTTTCTCTAAGGCATTTGAAGGCTATCTCCATGTCATCGATGAGATCACTGGCCTTTCTGGACTTGACCACGATGTCGTCCACGTAGGCCTCGACAGTTTGCCCGATGTGCTCGCCAAAGACCTAGGTCATGCATTGCTAGTATGTGGCCCTTGCATTTCTGAGGCCAAATGGCATAGTCACATAGGAGTACATGCCGAATGGGGTGATGAAAGAAGTCGCGAGCTGGTTGGATTCTTTGATCTTGATTTGATGATAACTGAAATACGCATCAAGGAAAGATAGGGTTTCGCATCCAGCAGTGGAGTAAATGATTTGGTTGATTTGAGGTAATGGGAATGGAACTTTTGGACATGCTTTATTCAAACTGGTGTAGTCTACACACATCCTCCACTTCCCATTTTTCTTCTTCACTAACACAGGATTAGCTAACCACTCTAGATGGGACACTTCCTTGATGAATCCGGCTACCAAAAGCTTTGGCACCTCCTCACCGATGGCCCTGCGCTTTTCCTTGTTGAATCGTCGCAGGCGCTACTTCACTGGTCTAGAGCCAACCCAGATGTCCAAGGCATGCTCGGCAACCTCCCTCGGTATGCCTAGCATGTCTGAGGGACTCCATGCAAATATGTCAGCATTCGTGCGGAGAAAGTCAATGAGCACGACTTCCTATTTGCTGTCGAGGGTGGCGCTGATCCTCAGTGCACGACCGTTGGAGGAGGTGGGGTCGACCTAGATGAGTTTGATGGCCTCTGTGGGCTCAAAAGTCTCGGCACGATGCTTGGAGTCAGGCGCCTCACTGCCAAGTTGATCGAGGTTGACGATGAGGGTCACGGCCTCCACGAGAGCCTCGGCGTACTCGATGCATTCGACATTGCAGTCATATGCATGCTTGTACATGGACTCGATAGTGATGACGCCGTTGGGGCCTGACATCTTGAGCTTGAGGTAGGTGTAGTTAGGGATCACCATGAACTTGGCATAGCATAGCCGCCCTAGGATGGCATGATAGGTCCCCTTGAACCCAACCACCTCGAAGGTGAGGACCTCCTTGCGGTAGTTGGAGGGAGTGCCGAAGCAGACGGGCAAGTCGATGCGCCCAAGGGGCCATGTGCGTTTCCCTAGCACGATGCCGTGGAAGGGTGTGGTATCGCCTTAGAGCCATGACTGGTCAAGCCCCAAGAGTTCTAGGGTGTTGGCATAGAGGATGTTGAGACCGCTGCCTCCGTCCATCAACACCTTGGTGAGCCGGGTGTTGCCGATGATCGGGTCGACGACGAGTGGGTACTGCCCGAGGTTTGGGACGTAATTGGGGTGGTCATCCCAATCAAAGGTGATCGCCTCTTGAGACCAGTCGAGGTACCGGGGAGTGGCCACCTTAACCAAGAAGACCTCCCGGTGCTCCTTCTTTCGCTGACGCGCAGTGAGGCACGTTGAAGGCCCACCAAAGATCATGAATGCGTTGTACACCTCGAGGAACCTGTCATCCTTGTCGTTGTCCCTATCGCTGGCGTCCCTCTTCTTAGCATCATCGTTGGGGAGCCTAAGCTTGGCATAGTAATGTCGGAGCATGGTGCACTCTTCGAGGGTGTGCTTCACCGGGCCCTGGTGGTAAGGGCAGGGCCTCTTAACCATGTCGTCAAAGAGCCCGGGGCCTCTGGCGGGGCCTCAGGGATTCTTGCAATCTGTAGCTACAACGAGACCAGCCTCGAGGACCTCCTGCTTCCCCTGGCGACCCTTTTCCTTTTTCTTGGGGAGGTGGGGGGCCGAGGCCCCGGGGGCCTCATCCCTCTGCTTCCCTTTGGCATCGTTGCCGGGGAAGATGGCCCCAATAGCCTCTTCGCCTGAGGCAAAGTTGGAGGCAATGTCGAGGAGCACGGCCGCCGAGGTCGGCATGTTCCGGCCTAGCTCTCGGACTAGGTCTCGGCAGGAGGTGCCGGAGAGGAATGCTTGGACAATTTCCAAGTTGCCAACGCTGGGCAACTCGGTGCATTGCTTAGAGAAGCATCGGATGAAGTCTCAGAGAGACTTGTCTGGCCTCTGGCGACAACTCTTGAGGTCCCAGGAGTTCCCAGGGCGCACGTATGTGCCCTAGAAATTCCTGACGAAGACCTTTACCAAGTCGCATGGTTGTGGATCTGCAAGGGAGGGAGGTGTTTGAGCCAGGCTCGCGCTGAGTCTGACAAGAACAAAGGGAGGTTGCAGATGATGAGTAGGTCATTGTCCGTGCCACCTAGCTGACAAGCCAAGCGGTAATCGGCCAGCCACAGTTCGGGGTTGGTCTTACCGCTGTACTTTGCGAGGTTGGCTGGTTGCCAAAACTAAGCTAGGAAGTGAGCGCCGCGGATGGCCTTGCTGAAGACTCGAGGGCCAGGTGGCCTAGGAGAAGGACTGTGGTCCTCCCCGCTATCGTAGCGACCGCCATGGTGTGGGTGGTAGCCTCGGGTAGGCCCATCGTTGTCATGGCACTATCGCCTGCTGACCACATCATGGTCGCCTTGCGCCTCACATCGATCGCCGAGGCGGTCGTGCACCGAGGGGGCCTTGTTGGCTGTTAGTGCCCAAGCAGGCTTAGGACGAACCAAGGCCTCTCTATCCTACCGAGGTGGTGCCGTGGGTAGTTCTAAGGCACCTCCGCGCCATCGAGAGGCGGAACTTTCGGCCTGCTGTACCACAGCGGTCTCGAGGAGGTCTCGGAGCTCGCTGTGAACCCGTTGCCCCTCCGAGGTAGAGGGCTCGGGTATTGTCCAGAGTAGCATCGCCGCTGCCATGATGTTCTGGCTGGCGTGATTGAAGATAGGGGGTTGTTCGCCCCCTACATCGTTGTTGATGCAGTGGTTGACGTCGTGAGCCCTCTGTTGGGCTGCTCCACCATCACCGCGACCCCACTGCTCTTGCTCGAGAGTGTCTCGGAGCTGCTGCAGAAGGAGTTGGTCTTGTTTGACCTTGGCCTGAAGCTCACAGAGCTGCTCTAGGTCTAGGCGTCGAAGTTCCTTGGGGGTAGGGTTCCCGTTCTATGCTGCCAAAGGCTCGATGCATGGAGGTGTGGGGTCGCCTACCCCCTCACGGGGTGGGAAGTGACTGCCTGTCCCTTCGTCCTCATCGCCCATGCTTGGCATCCCGAACTCGATGTGGAAGCACTCATGAGTGGGATCGTAAGTGCCTTTGTCGTCGGAGTCGGAGTAGCCAAAGCAATAGTCGCTCGTGGCCATGAAGTGGCGCATGGCTTCAGGGTCACGAAGCCTAGAGAAGTCCGCTCTAGCCCACGTCTTGTCCTCCTTCATGTAGTCAATGTGGGTGCGGGTCGAGGTTGTGGCGATGAGGTCGAGGGCAAAATATTGGTGGTGTCCTAAGGGCTCCGTGTGAGCGAAAGCATAGGCAAAAGCATAGGCGGTAGCATTGCTCAACCCGAAGGGGTACGGGGATGGTGCCATCACCGGGCTCCGCTCCATCGGATTCAACTCCTTAGGAGGTGGCGGGGTAGAGCTTGATGATGGGGCATCGCTGTGCGCCACCGACATCTTTCCCTTGCCCAGGCTTAAGCTGGACAGGTCCCCAACCAGGGACTCTATACCAATAGCCGGGTATGGGATACTGGTGGAGCGCGGAGCATCGCCCTGAGCTCGTGCGGTGTCGGGGTGGTCCCGCCCATGTCGTGCCTGACGAGCACGATGAGAGCGGCGGCCTGGGCGCCGCCTGTGCCTAGGCTGCTGGTGCGTGATGTCATTGTCGGTCGGTGGGGCTCTGGGTGTGAGGAGTACCATATCATACTCATGTCCTAGAGACATGAACTCTAGGCTCCCAAACCAGATCACCATGCCAAGACGCAGTGGTCGCACGGGGTCTGCCATCCAGAACTTGTTGGGATGACTAAGCTGACATGCAGTATGGCCCCTACCTGGCGCGCCAACTGTCGAAGTTTTGGACCAGTGGGTCCTCAACTGGCTAGTGAAAATGTACTATGTGCCCCTAATCCCAGATGGTGATGCAAAGAGAAACAAGGTTTATACTAGTTCAGGCAATAAGTGCCCTTCGTCTAGTCTGAGAGAGCGATCTTGTATTCCTTGCACCGAGGTGCTTGTAGTAGGGGTTTACAAGCTGGGCGAGAGAGGGAGCTAGTCCCAGGTCTCTGCATAGTGGCATGAGTTGCTTGAGATGTTGATCTCTTGCAATGAGGAAGAGTGTGTGTTACAGAGCATTGCGCATTGCTTGCGTGTGTGTGTGTTTGTGAGCCTCCTTGAGTCTCCACGTGCGTCTGTCCTAGAAGCAGCCCTAGTCACTCCCTTTTATAGTCGAAGGGAGGCACAAGGGTGGTACATTGATTTGCTACATGGTGTTTTGTGAGTAGAGGCGGCATGTCTGAGCCCTGTAGCTTGTAACTGTGGTGGCATGGTCGATGGAGCGGTCTTGTCCTCGGTGCACTAGAGCGACATGCCGGTCACGCTCGATCCTATGCGGCGTGGGAGGTCCTGTGATGGCTTGGTGCAGGGCATGGCGCATACTATGGATGACGTGCCAGTCGCTGTATGTTGACAACGTAGAGAGCCAAGGCCTAGTCAGTGCAGAGGCTAAACTATTGTGGGGGGCTCGGTGGGCGCGAGTCCCGAGGCTACCGAGACCCCGAAGCAGATAGCCGAGGCTCAGAGGGAGCAATTGGTCTTTGTATGTCGATTTTGAGGCTACAGGGACCTGGACATGACTCTCCATGCCACGCTGTCCTTGGAGCAGGGGTTAGGCAGCACAGTGCAGCACAGGTGTCAGTTGTGGGCATAGTTTCAAGCACAGCGGCCGGTAACCCCTGCCCCGTCCTGTCCCAGATAGCATGGCGTCGATGTGACTCACGTCTCGTTGGCCACTCCACTGTATCAAGCCATCATTCGGCTATTGTCGTGGGAGTGGTTGAACACGTCAGTTGGACGTGATGTTCTGTCAGAGAAGTCGGTCAAGGCAGAGGCGACGGGGTTGTTGCCGAGCCGGCCTTGAGCGAGGCGGAGAATCGGTGCCTCGTCTGAGGCCTTGCGGTTTAGGGCCTCGAGCGAGGCAGAGAATCAGTTCCTTGTCCAAGGCCTTGCGGTTTGGGGCCTCGAGCAAGGTAGAGAATCGGTTCCAAGTCCGAGGCCTTGCACAGGGCCTTGGGCGAGTCAGAGAATCGGTACCTCATCTGAGGCCTTATGGTTTGGGGCCTCGAGCGAGGTAGAGAATCAGTTCCTCATCTGAGGCCTTATGCGGGGCCTCGGGCGAGTTAGAGAATAGGTACCTCGTCCGAGGCCTTGTGGTTTTGTTTTGGGCCAAGCTCGCTTTGGGTGAGCCCAGATATTGTTCGAGGTGGGCCGAGCCGCCTAGCTGAGCCATAGATAAGGTGGGGGTTTGCCGGTGGTTGTCTCTAAGTTTTGATTTTTATAAGGTCTAAGCGATTTTTTTGGCTCTTGCTTAGGGGACCCCCTTTTATGGTACCCGACAACCGGATCGATGCAGCCGTACAAACAGAGGTCTAAGCCATGACGGTACTTACAATAAGCAGTGGAGGTCAACCGGATCGATGTAGCCATATTTGCTGAAGAACTCACCGACATCTACTCTACTCCTACTCCTAAGGGGTGGCTAGAGCCAAAAAAGTAAATGACTTGTATATTAGATTGATTGTTGTCTTTTACAATAGCCGGGGTTTGGTATATATACCCGGAGTCTAAACATGAATCCTATTCGAGCACGATTCGTTACAATTTTTTGGCATAAAAGAAAACATTCCTAATTTAAGATAACTTGGACCCTAATCTTTTCCCTTTTGTAGAGTCCATCATGTTTCGTCCTGGCACCGATCATAGCCTTTGTCATTATCTGCAAGTGCTGCCTAAAGAAAGCCAATTCTGGTGCTGCATTCGAATCAACTAATTCCGATCTACATGCAATTGCTTCCTTGATGACATGATCTTAGTAGCTTTTAAGTCTCTACGAGACTCCTTCCAAATTTTGGTGTAAACATTAACCAAAACTCACATTTACTAAACTTTGCATACAACTTATGCTCTCTTAGTCTCAACAATACCACTCTCTAGTGGTCTTCATGTTCTTCTTCCATCTTAGAATAAATCAAGATATCATTGATGAACACCACCACACACTTGTCAAGTTTGGGCATGAACACTGAGTTCATCAAGTACATGAAGTAGGCAGGAGCATTGGTCAATCCAAAGGACATGACTAAATACTCATAAAGGCCATACCTAGTGAAAAAAGCCATCTTAGTTATGTCTTCTGGCCTAATCTTGATTTGGTGATAACCTGACCTCAAATCAATCTTAGAGAACACTTTTGCTTTTGCCAATTGATCAAACAAAATATCAATGCGAGGCAAATGATATTTGTTCTTGATAGTAACAATATTGAGTGGTCAATAGTCCACACACATCCACAAAGACTTGTCCTTCTTTTCCACAATTATAGCTGGACAACCCCATGGTGACGAACTAGGGTGAATGAGACCCTTTTCTAAAAGTTCTTGTAATTGATCTTCAGTTCTGCTAACTCATTGGGTGGCATTCTATATGGTCTTTGGGAAATAGGTGCGGTACCCGGTAACAATTCTATCTTGAACTCTATCTCTCTGTCCTATGGTAACCCCAGCAATTTATTAGGAAAGACATCCAGAAATTCACATACTACCGGAATATCAGCAAGGGCCACAGGCTAGATAGCATTGGCCACATTATGGAGATCAAACTCCCTAGGAAGAGGTACTAGAAAAGCCTCATTATTCTTGGGATCTCTCAACATAACAGTTCTAATCGAGGTATCGATAAGAATACCATGGTTCTTCATCCAATTCATACCCAAGATCACATCAATACCCAATCCTAGTAATATCACTAAGTTTGCAGTATACTCCCATTCACTTATTTGGATATATACATCTCTAACTATCTGATTGGTAGAAATGTTACTCCCCGCAGCACTTATACAATAACCACCCTTGTCTACTACAATTATTTTCTAATCATACTTGGATGCAAATGTTGGACTCATGAATGAATGTGAAGCTCTAGAATCAAATAAAATGACTGCAGGATGATGATTCACAAGAAACATACCAGCCGTGACAACCTCACCAGAGGGAATCTCTTCCATGGTGGTATAATGCACATGTCCCTGACATTCATTTGAATTGCCCTGCTTTAGATTGTTGTTCGTCTTGGGATAAGGGAAATTTCTTGACCAATGGCCAGTTGAAAGGTCCTAATGGCTAGGGGGTGAATAGCCTATTAAAAATTTCTACAACAACACTTAACAAACCGGTTAGACAATTATGAGGCGAAGCAAGTGTTGCGCTAGCCTACTAAAAAGCAAGCCACCTACCACAATTCTAGTTTCTATAGTTACTTTTCACACAATGGCTATGTCACTACACTAAGTTAGTGTGCTCTCAAAGACTAACTAAAGAGTCACACTAACCAAACTAACAAGCTCTCACAACTAGCTACACTAAAGAGCTTGATAACTAGTTTGCGGTAATGTAAAGAAAGTGAGCAAGATGGTTATACCGCCGAGTCGAGGAGTGAACCAATCAATCACAAGAATGAATACCAACGAGGACTAATCACCTCAGAATCAAATGATGACACAATGATTTTTTACAGAGGTTCACTTGCTTGCTGGCAAGCTAGTCCTCGTTATGGCGATTCACTCACTTGGAGGTTCACGTGCTAATTGGCATCACATGCCAAACCCTCAATAGGGTGCCGCACAACCAACACAAGATGAGGATCACACAAGCCATGAGCAATTCACTAGAGTACCTTTTGGCTCTCGTCGGGGAAAGGTCAAGAACCCCTCATAATCACCACGATTGGAGCCAAAGACAATCACCAATCTCCGCTCAACAATCCTCGCTGCTCCAAGCCGTCTAGGTGGCGGCAACCACCAAGAGTAACAAGCGAATCCCATAGAGAAACACAAACACCAAGTGCCTCTAGATGCAAACACTCAAGCAATACACTGGATTCACTCCCAATCTCACAAAGATGATGAATTAATGATGGAGATGAGTGGGAGGGCTTTGGCTAAGCTCACGAGGTTGCTATCTCAATGCAAATGGCCAAGAGAGTGAGCTTGAGCCGGCCATGGGGCTTAATTAGAGAGCCCCCACGAATAGAGCCATTGGGCTCCTCACTACACTGAACACGGGGCGACCGGATGCTCTGGTCAGATTGACCGAATGCTGGACCCCAGCGTCTAATCGTGCGATGCACGCCACGTGTCCCCTCTCTTCAAATACTGAGCGCTAGATCCCAATGGTCAAGTGATGACCGGACACGCTGCTGTGAAGTGACCAAATGCTGGACCTCAGCGTCCAGTCGTTTCCAGTAAGCATCTAGAAATGAGAAATCATGACCAGACACGTTCGGTCATGCTCGACCGGACTCACCCAGCGTCCGATCGCTTGGCGTCTCCTCTGTGCACTGCCACATCAGCAGGACCAGACACATCCCTCTAGCGTCCGGTCACTAAGTGACCTAGCGTCCGATCAGAGACCGACGCCAGCGTCTTTGCTGCTTCTACTGACCGGACGCGCCGGTCCTTTTGAGACCAGCATCCAGTCACTTACAGTGATCTCTGTCTTTTCTGTATAGGGCGCTGGTGGCACCATCGGACTGTCCGCACTCCAATGTGCCAACCACCAAGTGTATCACCTTGTGCACATGTGTTAGCGTATTTTTGTAAACATTTTCAAGGGTGTTAGCACTCTACTAGATCCTAAATGCATATGCAATGAGTTAGAGCATCTAGTGGCACTTTGATAACCACATTTTGATATGAGTTTCACCCCTCTTAATAGTATGGATATCGATCCTAAATGTGATCACACTCACTAAGTGTCTCGATCACCGGAACAAAATAGCTCCTACCATTTATACCTTTGCCTTGAGCCTTTTGTTTTTCTCTTTCTTCTTTTCAAGTCCAAGCACTTGATCATCACCATGGCATCACCATCATCATGTCATGATCTTCATTTGCTTCACCACTTGGAATGTGCTATCTATCTCATGATCACTTGATAAAATAGGTTAGCACTTAGGGTTTCATCAATTCACCAAAACCAAACTAGAGCTTTCACCAGTCTTGTTGTAGTTTCAGCATGGCATACTGCTAGGTGGAACGTTGGAGCTGCCATGTCTAGTGCTACCCTTTGGTAGGGCAAAAGAGTAGGCCTTGCGATACACTTTCTGGTTCTGACTGGTCTGTGCCTTCTTCTGAGGTGGTCTATACTTTGGAGCAGGAGGGAGAAACTATGGTCTCACAGTGGTAGGAGCTTTTGACTAAGATACACCTGCTTCATAAGCTCTCTTACGACTCTTGGATGCGGAATAGATGTTGTTATGATTCTCTTGGGTTAATGCATCACTAACAAACTCATTGAAAGTGGCACATTTGTTGTTAGCCAGTGTCTTCATCAACTTTAGGCTAAGTCCCCTCTTGAAACTGGCAATCTTCTTTGCATCAGTATCCACAAACTCTATGGCATACCTTGATAGGTTGTTAAAGGCATGCAGATACTCAGTTAGACTCTTAGTACCTTGCATCAGCCTCATGAATTCTGTATGCTTCATACTTATCAGACCTAGGGGAATATAATGTCCCTAAATGCAGCCTTGAATTGATTCTAGGTGATTTGAGCATCTTCAGGCAAAGTGGATCAATGATGACTCCACCATATGCTCGTAGGTCCTTGCAGCTGGTGCGATGCATATTCTATTTTTAGGTGCTCGGTGAGCCTTAAAAGACGGAACTTCTATTCAATCATATTCAGCCACTCATCTGACTGTAATGGTTCTATTGCTTCCTTAAAAATAGGAGGCTTGGTGTCGAGGAAGTCCTAGAAAGTGTTGACTGGTTAGGTTTAGGTCCTTGATGCTAGTCTCTTCCTCGTCCTTGGCCAATATTCTACATGAGACCGCGCAGCACTTCTCCCATGGAACATTGAGTCTCCATGAGTTGAGCCATCATTTCTGCTAGTGTAGGATGCGGTAGTGGTGGAAGATCCTCATTGCCATTGCCACAGCCATCACTACCACCCGCATCATCACCACTAGCTCCCCTACGAGTGCACGTCATCTACAAAGTTGCAACAACAAGTGATTATTGGATGATGTCAAGAGATTGCAGAAGAATTGTGTAATCATGCCATACTATAATTACTGGAGAGAATCATAAATTCATACAATAACATAGAGGCACAATAATTAATTTCCACAACATAACATCACCAAATGATCACTTATCGTGCTCGCAATGCATTCCATACATGCCAAATTTTTATGTCAAAAATAATTGGAAGTCCATTAAACAGTACAATCACTTCAAGTAGTATATACATAGTTCCAATAACATCACAAGGGTACATCATGAAATTGAGACCTACATTACAAGTTCCTTACATAATGATCAAGAATAAAGAGCTAAGAGATCAAGCTCGCTACAACTATAGCTAAGCTACTCCTCAGAGTGGTTGCTATCGATATCGGACACACCATCACCGTGGTCATCCTCCCAAGGCGCCACCTCTTCATCTTTGGGCTCCTCCTCGGCATCCATCTCCATGCCATCATCCTTAGCAGTCAACACATTGGGGCCTTCTTACACCGCTGGAGCTAGAGGAATAATTGGGTTGATTATGTTGTTGAGGCGATGAACATCAATCGAAAACTCCTCGATCTGGCGAATGAGTTCTTGCTCTCTGCGGTCAAACTTTGTGGACTGCCTAGCAGCCTAGAATATAGTCCTGATCCTAGATGCCTCTCTTGTTTCAGTAAGACAAATGACATCATCCCTTTCAGCATGGACGCCCTATAATTCAGCTCTAGCTACATCTCTTTCTACAACAGCATGGCCAAACTGCCTTAGGTGAGCTTCTAAGGCTATCATGAAGTTATCTATCTCATGCTAGGCTGCTCTAACTTCATTTCGGTGCCTACGAACATGTCCATGCATCCTGCGCTGTGCGGCCTATGCTCTTTGGAGCTCTGGCATACAGTTGATGTAGCTATCTTGACGTGAATAAAGCATCTTCATGACTGCATACATGGCACTCATAGCCATGTTACTACTTCTAGCTCTTTCATCCTTGTCTCTGACTAAAGCATTACCACCTTGCTGGACCCAAGCGGTCTATGATGCATTGATAGGCCCATTTATAAGCTCATCGCCAAATTCCTAGCAAATCTCACTGAGAACCTCAAAAGTGGCCACTTGGGCACCTTCCCAAGGGGTCTGTCCATCTAACTCTACACTCCATCCTTGCCACTGAGGATTGTCCTCATGAGCTACGACAGTGACTCGCACATCATACCACCTCTGTCCTTCAGTTACCACTTCGCTCCAAAGTAGTGAGGCGGTTCAGCATACCCGACAGAGTTCAACACCCGCCACAGTAAGGTGGGAGTCCCAAACAATGCTAGAAAGGTGTCGCTAGCAATAGGGGCTCCTAGGGCTGTCATCTATAACAAAAGGTTACAATTAAGTGAGACAACATGATGATAGATATGAGTTACTTAACAATAAGATCATTTAAGGGGGAAACAATGCAATCACATGAATGAATGGTGTATCATGATGTATGCTTGTCCCGTACATCCTCACAAACTTAGAAAAAAATAATTCCTAGCGACATACGTGGTGGCATACATACGTTCTCTCGATATAATCATACCTAAATGAGCTACATGTTTCGTTGTTAGTGTACCTGCAGAAAATTCATTTTAGCCCAACCCAATAGTAATAAGTACAGAAATGTAAATCTAGGCTCTAGGTTGCAACTAAATACTTCCATATATGTATACCCATACATATACTTCCATATCAAAGCTACTCGATGACAATTTATTACCCACAATTAAATACACACCATATACACATGCAAGCATGCATATACAACCATATCAAAGCTAGCTCTCCCCGACCGCATGCTCACATCTTGCGGTCATGCTACTCATCAACTTACCTTCTTACCTTGGCGTAGAGGCATTTGATCCATACATTACCACTCAAGTGAGTGGCATCCATACAATAGCACGCTGTATGGATGATGAAAGTAAAACCCCCATGTTAGTACTTAAATAGCCACCTAAAAGTCCTTAATTGGGCATAAAGGAGATGACCACTGGCACACTTTAGATTTTTATAACACAAAACCTTTGTTTTTAATACACATATGACAAGTTTAATGTTGAATCCTTGCTACGATGCCAGCTGTCACAGAACCGTCCAATTTATAAGAGCACAAGTACAATAGCAATCACCGAAGCGATCAAACCGTAATACTTAAGCCCATATAAACCCGGTAGTCCAATGAAATCTCAAAGGATCTCAAACAACTAACATACAAACCAAGATCGTAGAGCTTCAACATAACCAGTCACATGCTACATCACAATTCACAAATATCTCACATATATCAGAGTTCACATAGTTATTACAAACCAAGTTTAAAAGTAGCGGAAGCAAAGTAGTTTGACATCAACATCGCATGTAGGTTAATAAAAAGCTAGTTTCATAGTCATCTCCAACCAAAAGCATAAGGGTGAGATGATAAACAAAATGACCATTGACCATGGTCCTCATCCACTGTAGGAGCAAAGCAGTTCTTGCAATAGCCATGATACATAACATTATCTACAACAATGGGAATAAAATCCTAAGTATGAGAAGGTACCCAGCTAGACTTACCCATCCAACTAAAATGCTAAGACACCAAGGAGTATGCAAGGCTTTATCAGTAGAGCTAGTAGACATTATTTGCATAAAAAGCATAAGTTGTTCAACATCTCTTAAGTTGTGAATCACCAGTTATTAATGCTATCTCATACTAGATTAGCATCTATCCTACGCCAAACTTGTTGGTACCATTAAGTCATCACAATAATAACCATATCCAGTTGAGTTCTTACATAATCTCATAACCACACTTCCATCAATTACTACGATGAAGTGTATTGTTGTCAAGTTCTCACTATCCAGGAGAGACGACGATTTGAATCAATTCCTACCCTGCTGGGGAATTATTCCGAACACACACCCATACTTCCCCCATTGGGGTTGCATCAGGTCACCTTTGGGACAACTAAAGTACAATCGCGGGTAGGACTAGCACCGCACCCTCAAAGATACAACCAATCTACCAAGGGGGCTCAGGACTCTAAACCACCCTTGGGCTTATGCCATTGGCTCTCCGCACATCCTTACTGCCTCCAGGGTGCGCACTTTAACTGCTCGTGTCCCCGTCCTGAGTTGAGCTACTCGGCTTCGTGGTCAGAATGACTTATCCGGCCAACTATGTGAGAGGCATGCGTTCAACATGACAAGATGACCTCCAACAGCCGGTCCTTAAATGACACAGACAGAATCACTACGATACCATAACATAAGAGTCCGCCCAGTCTCCATTTATTCAACAGTACCAGGTTATGTTCCATGATAGCACAATATAGCCAACCGTGATCAAGTTATCGCCTATAGCTCGCAGGTGAGAGGAAATCACTCGACTTCTACCGGTCTAAGCATAGCTAAGCATAATAAGCGTTCCTGGACTTAAATAGGATTCATGATAGATATTTTTGGTCAAGGAAAGGTAATATGCAGCAAGTGTTTCCAAACAACTCTTGTCACGTAATACATTAATACGAATAACTTTAGGTGACATTAATAAAGTAGGAAGACTTATAATGCTCCGGGGCTTGCCTTTTATGAACGTTGCAGGCTGGTGATCTGGGAACTCGGGAAGGTGATCAACTTTAGGCTCTCCTTCTCTAGGAACCTCCTGGTGCTGCACCTCTTGGTTCTCCTCCTGTGTGTCGAGCTCCACCAGCGTGATCTCCTCGGTTTCACCTGTTGCATGCATATGCATAAGTCGCATGAATGCATAAGAAGGATCATGGATGATGTGATAGGGGACTGTACATGCTTTAACAATGAGGTTAAGTAGCACAATGATAATAATGCTATCTCCTTGTTTACTGAGTAGGTGCATATCTCTTCTCTATTCATTACCGAAATTATACACAAGACACTTTCAGAGCTACACATAGCAGCTACTAGTTTACATCATAACTGAAGTTCTACTTATCCAAATGCTGTGATCTTGGACTTTCTAGAAATATTATAAAATTGGCTACAACTCTTATTTAATCACCAAAAGCTAATTCACACTCTATCCTAACCCAAATAGGCAATCTATCCAGTGCTGTCTAGAAATTCTAGAGAACAAGCATTTTAGGAGACTAACTTAAAACAGCTATAACTCCTAAACCATTTGGTCTATTGCCCTGAAATTTTAATACAAGATAGATGAAGAAGTTCCCTACAACTTTGTTATTAACCATTTCTACAGCAAACATCATTTTGACTATGCAACATACCCCACAACAGAATCTGTCCAAAAGCACTTCTAAATCGAATTATAGAGCAACAATATATTTATTACATGTAAGCATTCAAAATTTGACATCACCAACTATGCCAACAGTTTGGGAACAGCAAATACACTCAAGAAAATATAATGGTAAAGCCCAATCTATTCATTTAAATGCCTTTATTAATTTAATTAGATAATTAGGGAAAATAACAAACATATAACAAATGTAAACAATAGTTTCTTAGAAAATTACTATGGCTTTAGAGTGCTCCCAATAGACTACTGTAAAAAATTCATAACATTTGAACATGTATAACATTCTCTACAAAAATGACAAGGTAGCAAGGTCTATTTTAGTGAAAATAGTTAACCCTATAGAAAAGTGTCAAACAACATATTATATATTTTTCCTAGCTTCATATTAGTGCCATACTACTGTACAAAAATTTGCATAGCAATATGTTACATATTTTTATCCCTACGATTTTCCTCAGAAAATACCATTTATTAATATATAAATAGAAAGATCCTACTTCAATCAAGTGTATAGCAAGTTTATTATTTTTCCTAGCTAAAGCATGTCAACACGAGTCCAACAAAATTGGAACCACAATTTGATCACTTTTCTAGCTCAAGATATCTATTTTACAAGATTGGTAACATTTAAAAAGCACTTATATAGCTACATTTTAATCACCATGAAAATACTAGAAACTGTACATTTCATATTTTTATAAAACACTACCCTTCATGAGGATTACAACAAAAATTGGTTTGCTAGAATTGGACATCTACAACTCCACTTATGTTTTTTTTTTCAAAGTTGGCATACATTTATGAAATAAATGAACTAACATCTATACCTAAGCCGCTGACAGCTGGGGCCCTTGAGTCAGCCGGGCCCGCATGTCATAGGCTAAAAACATAGAGTATTGGCACTGACTGGCCAGAGTTCACCAACGGCGAGCTCTCTAGCGACGGCACCGGCACCACGATGATCCCCAAGATATCCCGCACACCTAGGGCTAGCTAGTTGCATCGATTGCGGATGCTAAAGGTGACGGCAACACTCATGGCGACACGATGGATGTGGGTCGATGGTAAGCCATCGGAGCTGACCGAGATAGCACAATCTAGGGTACGGTCGAGCTTCTACATCCTATGGCGAGTCTAGCGCGCACTCAATCATGGCAAGCGGTGGTCGGAGATGGCTTGGCCACATGCGGCGTGGCACGGCAGTGAGACGACAGCGATGGCCGCGCGCTGCACGGAGGCTTACCGTGCGCTACTAGCTAGTCAAGGAGTGTGGTGAGGTGGTGGGAACACGACGAAGCTATGGCGGTGGGTAAGGAGCGATGCGAGCATGGTGCTAAGTTGGGCGGTTGGCAATGGCGTCGGCAGTGAGCGCTGCGCTGTGCTGCTGCGGTGCGCGAGCGAAGAAGGAGGTAGAGGAGAGGGAGGGAGCGTAAGGGAGTGACTGAGCTGAGCTGCACGGGTGTTCCTTAAGCGCACACAAGCGCACCGTGGTGGGGGCCCGATGATGGCCAGTGGCGGCCACGCGGCTACCAAGTTTTGCCCGTGGTCGTCCACCATGGCGCGACGCACGATGGCCATCAGAGCTTGTGATCAAGCCTAACAGCGCCATTTCAACATCCCTAATCTCCTAAACCATGACACATTAGTGAAATCTTTCTTAACAAAAGTTGTAGCCATATATACTAGGTCCCATATTGATTACATTATCAAAGTCTAAATCGCAACGATTAGGAAGTAAAATCATCACAAAGTCAGCACGCCAAAACTATAAACGCACTTTGACTTAGAAAATTTCTATGTGTGGAAAACTTGTGTTTTGCTGATTTTTGTGAGCTCAGAATGACCAAGCTATGCACTGAATTAGCTCATGACCCAAAAATAAAGTTGTTGCTCTACTCAAATACTACAACTTTGCTTAAGGTTGCTTTGCCATGGAAAGACTCTATGACATAGTTCAACCTAGGTCAAACATACCACTTTAAAATGATGACTTACACTATAACTAAGACATAGAGACCAAACTAGCCTTAGTCATGATTACCAAAGTTGTTCCTTAAGATATTCTAAACATGTTTAAGGTACTCCCAAGGTTCCACAAACAATTTATACCTTTGTTACATGCAAACCCTAACATAAGTAAGGCAATTAGGTAATAACACATGCAATATAAGCCAACAAAGGGATACTAGTTGAGATGCTCATGCTCATGCATGCTCAATGATGCTTGTGATCATGCAGTGTCACGGTTAAATGCATGCTTAACACCTAGGGTGTTACAGCCTCAACCCTAGAAATCCAGATCCCATGGCATGTGACGGACACACTCCCAGAACTACCCTCGGAGGTTGCATCCTGGAGTTCACCAATGTAGGGGGGCTAATACCCTCTCCCATCACTGGCCAAGGCCAAGATTTCCACCTAGGAAGCTAGAGGCCTGTGGCTCATGGTGAGCTCACCCGAGGAATGGCTCGCGGTGGCCATATTCTTCCAAGGAATCCCGAGATCACCTGAACCAATTGGTCAATGCCCGCCACTGGCTCCTACCCAGTCCAGACCTACCGCATGGGAAAACTAGATTGCACGGTAGAGCCACGCCCTAGACAATGTCTCCTCCATTGACAGGACATAACAAGCCAGGGCACGTATGAGCGATGAAACTTCCTGCTGCCACACGGTGTCATCACCAGTGATCAGTTGGCTATTTGGTGTTGCTCCATGTAGGGCCAAGCCTAGAACCAGGATCCAATCCTAGTTCATAGACAAGCCGGGTGATACCTCTCCATGAACTGTCAGTTGTTCCTTAGAGGCATGTGCATCCAAGGAAGTGGGCTCCCTGAGTGCACCGCACACTGTGATGAGCGGATCGAACCGTGTTGCACTCCAAGCTAGCTCCCATAGTGACAAGTCACGACAACTCTCCATCAAAAGCATAAATTACGCTCAGAGGCAGAGATGCGGCATCAATGACATCATTGTGCTAGGAGGACTCAAGCTCCAGAACGCACGAGCTCTTTTGACCAGAAACTACAACAGGCCAGATGCGAAGAAGTCATCCTCGGGGGTCACGGACCCTTCGAGGACATCAAGATGGCAAGGAACGGCCCAAGGTAGCACGAGATGCTGATCCAAGCCAGCTATGACCGCTCAAAGTAGTCAAGAAGCAACCCCATCAGCTCACCGCCTAGGGACTACAATGACTCCATCACAAGCTGAACATGATTCACTCACGGAGGCCACACACGAGGGTGCATATACATGTCCCACGATGTAGCACTGCTTGTCACCATCCTAGCGACCCTTTCCTGAGCGCCTTCTAATTGCTCCCCCTGCCGCGATGAGCCGGTGACCCACGTCCTGACCTCTCGCTCAGGTTGCCTCGGCCGACCCGACAAACCAGCTCCTAGGCGAGGCTAGGCACCTACACATGAGCCTAAGAGGAAATGGGAAGCTTGTTCTCTTAGGACTAGGTGAGCAAAAGGAAAGAGGACTCGTGTCATTTCCTCGCTTTCTTCTCGCATCATGCCGGATCTACGATCAAACCTTGCCATTCTATCGCTCCAATGGATCGCGCACATTTTAGCCCCGTTGGCCAGCCCCTAGGTTAAAATACACATTCATGGGCACAGATCTAAGGGGATGAAGCACATTCCAATTCAAATGGAAAGTAGGTGAAAGAACAACAGAAAGACAAGCGAATACGCCAATCGCACACTATGTGCAAAAGAGCCCAAGCACCATCTATCGTCGAACGAGGGACCTATTTTGAGGCTCTCCATGCGTACTCATGGCATGACAAAATGACAAATTGTTTCCCAACCTCTTAACTGCAATGAGACACCTCCTAGACCAGCTTGAAAGGACCTTGATGTCGCCCAGAGGGGGGTGAATAGGCCTATTTAAAACAAAACTCAAACTTGTTGTTAGTATAGGTGTGGCACTACTACTCCCAAGGTGTGGCATTGCCGCACTGTAGCACTGCCACACAAAAATGTTGCTAAGTGCATCTAGCCCTTTAGTGGGTTTTGGTGAATTGAATGACAACACCATTAAAGGTCTAACAAGTTTGCTAAGTGTTGAATAGGAAATTGAGTTTATTGCATACACTTGTGGATTATGGAATGAGAAGTGTATATAGGTTCAATAAGAAGGCAAACTTGATGATATTCCACATAATGTTCAAATCAAGGCCAAAATTGTGTATTGTTGTGTTAGAAGATCATGGAAACAATATAGTTCAAGAAAAAGACAACAATGCAAATGGAGTTGATGAAATGGCTTCTACATTATGGGATATCATAGTATTATGAGAAAGCAAGCATATTTGACAAATGGTAAATGAGACATGAGTTGATGATTTTGGATTGGTCTCAATAATGGCTTGCTTTGCATGAACAAGAATAGTTTGATAGCAGATTAGCTTTAATCAAGGATTGAAGAATGAGTCAAGAATGCATAAGTAAAGAAACACCAAGCAAAGGTTTAAATGACAAAGGACACAACTCATATTATATACAAGTTGGTCTCTATGTTAGTTTGCTTGTATGGATAAAGATTTGGAAAATCACTTTGCATTGCTTTGATCAAGCTAGAAGTATGAAGATAGATATTGAAGTGAGTGTTAGGAGTGTTAAGACAAAATGAAGTGGACAAAAGGAATCATGAATTGGCTTGACCATATTGATGTTGATTCATATATCTCAATCTATGTGAATCCAACTAAAGCTTGATTGATCTCAACATTCTGTTTACACCAAAATTTGGGGAGAAGAATGCGAGAACTCGAAGCTTCCATGATTGTGTCATCAAGGAATCGATTGCATAAGGATTGATATTAGCTAATTCACATGCGGCACTAGAATCGGCTCTCTTCGAATGATGTTAGTAGATAATGACAATGAGCTACGGTTGACGTCGGGAAATACATGTCGGACTCTACAAAAAGGAAAAGATTAGGGTCTAAGTTATCTTAAGTTAGGAATGTTTTCTTTTATACCAAAGATTGTAATGAGTTGTACTTGAGTAGGATTCATGCTTAGGTTTCGAGTATAAATATTGGACCTTGGCTATTGTAAAAAAATCATCCAATCAATCAATACAAATTACTTTCTTCGGCTTTACGTCAACCCTTAGGAGTAGGAGTAGTGTAGATTTCGGTGAGTTCTTCAACAAGCAGGGCTGCATTGGTCCAGCCGACCTCTGGCTTGTCTGTAAGTACGGCCATGGCTTATACTTTTGTTTGTACAGCTGCATCGGTTAAGTTTGACCTCCACTACGAACTCTAGTATAAGCTAGTTATTGACTCTTATCTAGTTCAAGTACGGCTGCATCGGTTAAGTTTGACCTCCACTGCTCGAATTAGATTAAGGTCAAGTTATCGGCTCTACCTAAGGGTGGCATCCTTTGGGTAGATTCATTAAGTTACCGATCTTACTGATGTTCCTATTGCCATTAGTTTTTTGCAACATCAATCTGCCCGGTCGAGATTGATCTAGATCGGCCTCATATTCCTTTAGTCCGTCGTTTTCTTTGTTACAACACAATGTTTCTTACTTTGAGCGACAGGTTATGTTTCATCGGCTATTCTACTTCGATCTTGATTATGCATAGTACGCGGTTAAGGCTTGTCTGATCTTGAGAAGGTTTGCTGGCTAGTTAAATTTGGTCTATAGTTCGCTATTATGGCTATAACGATTCGGTCGATCCCCACTAATGGCACTTTAGATCTAAGGATGCTAGTTGGTAGATTTGTTTTCGATCAGGCATGACCTTGACTATTTGCTATGCCTGCATCGGCTAAATAGCCAATCGCCCACACTTTAACGCCTATAGTGTGTCTCCATGATTCTGTTAAATGTGAATAGATCTGTTTACTTTGAGGTTTGATTTGTTATCTTTATCACGACTGCCATCGATCTAGTTGAACCCCACTGTTAGAGATAGTAGGATAAGTCCAATGAGTTCATAGATTTGTTCATGTTAAATAGTTGATTGTTCACATGTTGTAGTTCCTTTTCCACCTAAATTGGCTATTTCAGCCGATTCGCTTGAGCCTTCACACATATAGCATGTCCTTCGAAAAGCTTGTCAATGTGTAGATGGTTTTACAGATTCTTTGGTTTTGGTTTGATATTATCATCATAGCAGCCATCGATCCAGTCAAACCTCACTGTTGATGATAATAGATTAGATTCAGAGCGTTTATAGATCCATTTGTACTAAACAGTCGATTTGTTCACATGCTATATCCTTTCTCGTTAGATTCATCGGCTCAATGCTTTACACTGGTAATACCCACCTAGCTGATGATTTTACTTAAATCTGCATGTATGGTACTTGTCAACATAAAATCAATCACGATTCACAAGCTTTACAGTCCATAAACAACCAATTTCTTCGCGTATCGGCCGTTTAGTCGATTTTTCCTGTCTGGCTGCTCCTGAAGCGGCACACTTGGAACTGTCTAGGCAAAAACCGACATGTTCCACCTTAAATTACTAATAAACTTTCTCTCCTTGTCAATTGTAGGTCAAATTGACTGGCACGCCTCAGGAGGAATTCGTAGGATTGGCTGATCCTACGTTGAAGCAAAACAGATCTCCGGGCTCATCCTAAGCAAATCCTTCTAGCTTGCTATGTGCTTAGTGCATTGACACATTTTTGCACTGACACACATTTGGGCATGCCCAATGGAACCCCATAATCATCATGGCGACTCACAACAACAGTGACATCCTTATGGTGCCTTACGAAGACCTACGTAATGAAGATAAAGATGTCATCAGCAAAGCTATAGAAGAATTTGAGAACAAATGTTTATTGTCCTACACCAAGACATGTGACAATAAAGTTGTTCAGAAATATCCGCTACCAAGAGTTTTGTTGCATGGGCAGTAAGATACAGACGAAGCTAAAGATAGGCATTTCTTCATGGAAGCTATAAACAAAGCTGTTCATGATGTCATATTGAACCACAATACCGTTTTCTTGAACACATTCCACAACACCATGAAAGAGGTGTTTCATGGGTATCCAATTGATCAAGTTGGACCAGCTTATTACAACATTCCATATCCGCCGACTCAGGGGACTAATCAAGCTGGTACTAGCCATCAGGAAGCAGCACTAACTGGTAATGACGATGTCCAAGCAATTCAGAGCTCATCTAAGCAAATTCAAGGTACCACCACCAATCAAGTACAAAATAATCCTAGATCAATGGTGCAGTATGTGCAATAGCCGATGGGGCAAGGTCAGAACAAGATGGTTAATTTTGGCACATCAGGCCAAATACCATTGTTGGCTCAAAAAATAGCGCCATCAGTTCAAAGGATTCATAGAGATATAGATCATAACATCTATAACTAGAGACTTCAAGTGGCAAACCAACAAAGGACCCATCAGATAGAGATTCCACAAGGATATCATTATGGCACAGATTACAATACCCTTCACATGATTCTAAATCTAGGGTATCAAGGTACCCAAAATTTTAATCCACATATGGGTCAGCAATTGTAGAGAAATCCAAATTCAAATGCTAATGAGTTGTTGCTTAGAGTGACTGAGATGATGAAGAATTAGTTCGGTTTGAAGCCAAAAGGGCAGACCTTCTCGTACAAACGCCCATATCCAGTGTGGTATGATTTGGTCACTCTTCCTACAAATTATAGGCTCCCAAAGTTTGCTAAGTTCACTAGCCAAGATAGCACAAGGACAATAGAACATGTTAGTCATTATCTCACACAGTTGGGCGAAGCGTCCATTGAAGAGGCCCACCGAGTTCGTTTCTTCTCCTTATCTCTGTCAAGGCCAGCTTTTACTTGGTTTTCATCGCTACCAGTTAACTCCAATGCTAATTAGGCTGACCTAGAGAAAAAGTTTCATATATATTTTTACACTGGGACAGGAGAAAAGAAAATTACCGATTTGACGACTATAAGGCAGAGAACTAATGAATCGGGCACCGAGTTTCTTCAGAGGTTCTGAGAGACCAAAAATTTGTGCTTCTCATTGAACTTGACTGATGATCAGCTAGCTGCATTGGCCGTTCAAGGAATGTTGCCAACATGGAGGGAGAAGCTGCTGGGACAAGAGTTTGAGAATTTAGGACAATTGGCTCAATGAGTGGTAGCACTCAGCAGCCAATTCCAGAATATGCGCAGAGATACCTGATTCCAGAAGAATGCCGCAATTGTTGAAACCTATAATCCATATTCAGTTGATGATGACTATGAAGACGATGAAGAAGAAGAGGTTGCCACGACTAAATGGAATTAGGGTAAGAAGATAGTAATGGTGCCAAATCCTTAGGGAAGAGGAGTCGAAGAGAGCTATGATTTCGATGTCACAAAATTGGACAAGCTCTTCGATTTCTTGCTTGGGAAGGGACAGATCAAGTTGCCCGACAATCATGGTATGTTGCCTCCTGATTAGTTGAAGAATAAGAAGTTCTACAAATTTAACAACGCCACTTCTCATTCTACTAATGAGTGTAGAGTTTTCTGGCAACATATACAGAGGGCTATTTAGCAAGGGAGGCTCAAATTTGATACACCTCGAAAGATGAAAGTTGATGATAATCCTTTTCCAAGAGATCAGAACATGGTTGATGCTAGGTTGCTCAAAGGAAAGGCTAAAGTCCTGACATTAACCAGATCAAGAGAAACTAGGATAGTCGATCCCGAGATGCAAATATCGGCTAATGAATATAGACAGATTAGAAGGCATCTTGACCAACAAAAGAGCCGATATGAACAGGGAGAGACATCAAGGGACGGGGCAATAAGGCCACATGTTACATCTCAAATTTTTTTGAACAAATGGCAGTGATAGAAGGAAAAGGATTATCAGCGTTGGTTAGAAGAGAAAGAATACTAGTGTGAACAAGAGGAAGAGAGAAATAATTGCCTAGAGTGCAGCGAGAAATATTGGGAGTTTAGGCAATCTCAATCCAACCATCGGTCTATCCATGCTCAAGATGAGTATCATCATTATAATATGGATTGGCGCTTAAAAATAGAAGTATTCATGATCGTCTTGGAAAGCAAGTTGTTGATCAAAACTAGGCTAATTATGGAGAAGAAGATAGTGAAGAAGAATATGTTTGGCAGGAAGGGCAATGGTGTCTAGGAGGTTTGACAAGAAGCCAAAAAAGAAGGGTACAATGCCTAAGGAACAGAGAGCTAGAATAGGCTTAGGCATTCAGTAGACCTCAGGTGTGGCATGCTAAACAAATAGCGAATAGGGGCAACCATCGGCTAATATTCAAATGGCTTTTATGTTGCTATCAGAATTTAGGGCTCCAGCAGATCAAGAAGTCTATTCGGATTTTGATGAATTGGCATATGAGGAGATAGTTGCCAAGTTGATAGTGATACAACAGGCTATATTTGATAAGCTAGTCAAGCATCGGTAGTTAAAGGCTTTATATGTAAAAGATTTTATTGATGGGAAACCGATGAGCAAGATGTTGGTGGATGGAGGTGCTTATGTCAATCTTATGCCTTACACCACTTTTTGTAAACTTGGCAAGGGACCAAAGAGATTTGATTGAGACCGACATGATACTTAAGGATTTTGGGGGTAACGCATCTAAGACTAGGGGGCAATGAACGTCGAATTAACAATCGAAAGTAAAACTTTGCCCACCACATTCTTCATCATTGATGGAAAAGGTTCATACAGTCTACACCTTGATCATGATTGGATTCATGCAAATTGTTGTGTACCATCAGCCATGCATCAATGTTTAATTCAATGGCATGGAGATGATGTTGAGCTGGTTCACGCTGATGAATCCGTGAGTATCACGGCAGCCGATCCAGTATATTAGGAGCTAGAAGACTTCGAGTGTTTTTCTAGCAAGCTATGGGAAGGAGGCTTCATTAAGATCAGTGAAGAAAGCCAATAGCCGCCCCAAGCAATCAGCTCTGAGAGTTTGTTTTAATGGATAATCCAACAGATGGCACAAGTGGTAAGCTAGGACATGGCTTCATGTTGGCCGGTAGATGAAATAAGATAGACATTGGTCCTAGAGATAGACCTAGGCCAATGTACATAAGCGCTAAGTTGGATCCTAAGTACAAGCTAGAGTCAATCAATTTATTAAAGGAAATTTAAAGATTGTTTTGCTTAATGAAATGCCTAGCCAAGATCGATCAATTGTTTAATCTTTGGTCTGAAGAGTTCTGGTACAACCAATCAAAAGAGATCGATGGAAAATGTTTGAAGGAATATTATCCTAACGTTTGGATCAGCACTGGACAGCCGATTTGTTCAGTCATCAACTCTAATAGCTGGTACCAGATGGGTATCACCTTTAGTTCAAAATTAACCTAAAAGGGGGAAAAGCCGATACAAGATGTATCGTCTATAGAGCAAAGACAAACATAGAAGCAACCTTGACGTATACAAAGGCATTGCAGAAAGCACACTGAGGTATGATTATAGGAAAAATAGAGACTTTATTGATTAGTTTGCCCTAAATACAAACTAACCAAAAACATTGTTTATCACATCCTCATCGGATGTGATGTCCACAATGGCCTCTGCTGCGTTGATGAATTCCTTGATCAACTCCTCATGCTCCTCGAGGCCATTGCTCATGGTGTGGAGCCAGTCTCCATGGTGTGGAGCTCATACCCGGTCTGGACCTACATCGCGGCCAGCGCCACTGACGTGCCATGATGGACGCTATGAAGGCCGATCTCCTAGACGCGGGCCAGGACGTCATGGAGGCGGGCGTTGATGAGGGGTCCCTGACGATGATGGCCGCCATAGCCACATTCGCCGCCAGTTGGAGGGACTCCAACTGCACCGTCAGGGCTGGCGATCATAGAAACAAAAGAGCTATCAAGATAAGGAAACTGGAAGTCAAAATAAAGGTGTTCTTGGAGTCTATCTTACCTGCCACCATGGTGTCGGAGTCGGCCAGTCGGGCCCAAGTAGCCCTGGCCTCTTCGATGGTGTGAAGAGCAACTTGAGAGACCCCGAGGTGGATCTCAAGCTGGCCATTCTTCCGAGTTGCCTCGAAATAACGGTCCTAGGCTGCCCTCTTGATGAGGACATGACACCTATGCATATGACCATGTTTGGCACATAGTATAGAGGGGTAGGAGGCCAGCAAGGGTGTCCAAGTCAAGAAGGAGGCCTGAGGCTAATTCGGTTCGAGTCCTCGAGGTGGAGGCCCAAAGCAACTCAAGCAAGAATAAGAAAGAAAGCAACCAAATTGCAGATGTATGATTAATCTCACGAAGTTGGTGTCTCACAAACCGATGAACGGTGAAACTGTTCTTGACAGATTAATCTAAGCAAAACCCAAAACCTAATGATGGCAGTGGCGTATGATTATAAAGGTCTTAGGGTCGTCGCCTACCCTGGACACGCCCCCTAATGGGCCCAAACACGATACACGGTCCATCGGACCAAAAGACGGTGTTGTAGCACCCTGGTAGATTCTGGACGCTGATTTGTTTTGATGATTCCCATTGATTTTGGAGGCCTTTTGATGTGACACCACTTGGATTGGCTTCCTTATCAAATTAACTTTCCAACCATATGTGGATCATCAAAAATGGACTCCGGATGCATCCTAGGTGACCAGTTTAAGGCAGACTGGTCCTGGAGGCCGAGGCAGCAGACTCGAACTTGAGTTGCTTTGGGCCTCCACCTCGGGGACTCGAACCAAATTAGCCTCGAGCCTCCTTCTTGACTTGGACACCCTTGATGGCCTCCTATCCCTCTATACTATGTGCCAAACATTGTAATATTCATGGGTGTCATGTCCTCATCATCGTGCCAACCTATGTCTGCTAGACCATCTATTCCTGCATTGTCTTTGGTTAGTTCTAATCTTTTGCAGGATAGTGTTGACATACATCGTGTGCATTCAGATCATGGAGTTTACATGCTTGCTGAAATTTCTTGGAAACATGGTCACAATCCTTCTCAAACTTATTTCAGTTCCCATTGTCTTTGCAACTCCGTTCTCCTATATGTTGTGTAGGATCAGTTTCAAGCACAATCGATGCCGAGGTCGGCTTTTTGTCAAGAAGGAGAGGATGATGAGGACATGACACCCATGCATATGACCATGTTTGGCACATAGTATAGAGGGGTATGAGGCCAGCAAGGGTGTCCAAGTCAAGAAGGAGGCCCGAGGCTAATTCGGTTCGAGTCCCTGAGGTGGAGGCCCAAAGCAACTCAAGTTCGAGTCTGCCTCGGCCTCTAGGACCAGTCTGCCTTAAACTGGTCACCCAGGATGCATCCGGACTCCATTTTAGATGATCCACATATGGTTGGAAATTTAATTTGATAAGGAAGCCAATCCAAGTGGTTTCACATCAAAAGGCCTCCAGAATCAATAGGAATCATCAAAACAAGTCAGCGTCTAGAATCTGCCAGGGTGCTGCGACACCGTCTTTTGGTCTGATAGACCGTGTATCATGTTTGGTCCCATTAGGGGGCATGTCTAGGGTAGACGATGACCCTAAGACCTTTATAATCATACGCCGCCGCTGTCATTAGGTTTTGGGTTTTACTTAGATTAATCTATCAAGAACAGTTTCGCCGTTCATCGGTTTGTGAGACCCCAACTTCATGAGATTAATCATTCATCTGCAATTTGGTTACTTTCTTTCTTGTTCTTGCTTGTGTTCTTCATTGCGCAGGTAGGGATTAGCCTTCTTGGCGAGGCCAACCAGATTCATGTCTTGGTTGATAACCAGAGGAGTTGTGGTGCTAAGATTGCAGGGTTTGATCTTTCGATCTGAAGCCGGATCGGTGTGTCATTCTCTACCACAATGATAGTTTCCTCTATCTAATAGAAGATCAGGACCCTGTTCCCATTACCTCCACTCCTAGAGGAAACAATGGACGTCATCGCCATTATAGGAATCCGAGGAGTCCGACGATGAGTCCGGCGTAGAGGCAGCATCAGATACAACATTAGAGGGATCGTTGGCCTTGGGAAGAGGACGAAGGCTATCATTCAAGATGAACCTATAAACAAGTTAGAAAAGTTCATCATCATGAGCAAAAGATATCGCTCTCACCTCATACGATGAAGGCGCTGGCTCACCGGCATGTCCTCCTTCGAAACCTCCTCCGCTGTGTGTTTACCTCCGTTGCCCTCGCTGGCCATGGAGTTTGGTTGGATCTACAAGAAGGGGAAGAAAACCGCTATAGAGTTTGCAAGGATGCGAAGTGCAAAGGAACATGAACAATTGCGAGTATAGATGTGTTTGAGGCTAGAGCCCTCAACTGGTATTTGTAGCTATGAAAGAGATGGTGGACATCTCGAGACGTGCAAAAGGCAACCGCAATTAATAGGAAGCAAAGCGCCACCGCACTAATGTCGAAGAGAATGCAGCTAAGGAACAAAAAGTTGAGGGGGTTTCTTGATAAAGGCTATGTTTTTAGGCTTAATCAGATGAAGGTTAGAAGTCTAGAATTGGCTATTTTCAAATCGGCTCTTTAGCTGAAACAGGAAATACAATAAAGCAACAGAAGATATGGTTATCATTGATTCTACATAGGATACATGTTGATATGTAGATTACAAGTCTAGAACATCCTAGATTGCTTTCAATGCCTCTAGCCAGATAGCATCGACTTTTGTGATTTGTTGCTTGTCTTCTTTGGCTGATCCAGGAATATCCTCAAGGCTACTGCAGATGACCCTGCCTTCTCTGACCTTGGCCAGTAGTTCTTATTTCTTCTGCTTAATGGCATCAGGTATTTGAGCCAGATTGGACTTGTGGTGATCAATGGTAGCCTTCATATTCTCTAGTTCCTTCTCAAGTTCTACACGCCTGGGTTTCAGTTGAGTCAGCTCTAGATCGATCAGCTATGTCAACTCTTTGGCCTCTTGCCTATTGGAGTTCTTCTTAGCCAGTAAAGCTTCATGGTTAGACAGTCTCCTCTGAGCCTTTTTCACCTTTGGAGCTTGATCTTCAATGACAGACAAAGATGAGAAGACCTTGGTAAGAACCGAGGATGAATTATCCTTAAAGGCCAAGGAGACTCTTTGCATTAAATCCTCATCTTAGACCAAATCGGTTATATTCTTCTCAAGCATTAGCAATATATCCCTTAGCCGATTTCTAGTCTCTTCTAATAGAGCTTATTTAGAAGAGGCGGCTGATGAGCTGATTTCATCTTCATCTAGATACTCTTCAAGATTGAAAGAGTAGCTCAAAGCTAGGAGATTAAGTACCTATATATATAAGAAAATCTTTTTAAGAGGATTGAATCAGTTGATAATAAGATAAATGATGAAGTCTGATACCTTTTTTGGGATAGCTTCTATCTAAGAAGAAGGAACAACTGATGATGCACCAATGGTATCTGGTTGAATCGGCTCTAAACTCTCAACATTGGTATCTGCAAGCATCAAGGAAGATTTGTAGTTCATATTTGTTGTAGAGAGATAAACTAAGCATACGACTTCCTTACCATCAGTTGTGTGCTAAACTGGGGAATCGATAGTCTGAGTGTCAATAGCAACTGGATCATTCTCAACGCCAACATGATCATTGTCAATAGGTGGACTGTCAGACTCCTGTTCTTGCATGGGTGTTTCCTCATAGAGTATCTAGCATGGTAAATGACCAGAGAAATATGAAAACTAAATAAAAAGCAAGAATTTTGAGAAAATACCTTGGCAACATTAGGGGGTGAAATGGAAGGACTCACATCTTCTGCTGTCTTGGAAACATTGGTTGTTTCAACCAAAATGGGCTCCATTTGAGGATCAGCCAATAAAGGTTTAGTTGATGATGAGTTGAACGCTTGGGACAATAGTTCTGCACCCAGAGCAGGTTGAGACACAATGGTTGATCACTATGAAGAAAGGAACGGGATTAGAAGTTGAATATCACTTTGAGATGAGGGGTAATTGTTTTACCTAGGCAGTCGATGGTCTCGTTCGGTGAAGTCTTTTCCCAGTAATAGTTTTTTGGGTTGTCCCTTAGGCCACCTTGCGCTTTGAAGATTAATACATTACGATTGCGGAGGCAGCATGAGTTTTCATTAGCTTCTTCAATGGAGGTGCAGTTGATCCCACTCTTAAGGCTGGACATGGTGGATGATACTCTATAAGATGCCCCTTCCTATCCAAGCTTGGGGGATCGAATTCGGTGTCCTAATAAAGGTCTATTAGAATAGCTGGCAGGGGAATTCAATCAAATATTTTTTTTCTAAAAAAGAATGGTAAATTACCTCATTGTCGGAAGCAAACTCTCCATCTAGAGCTATGCACCTAGGATGGACTGACCCACATAAGAGATGGGAGTGCCATTCTTGCCACCAGGAGTCAAAAAGGTTGGAAGAGAAGTTGACTCTTGTCCAGTCGTGCAAGCAAAAGGAAGGAAGATATGATCCTAGTTGAAAGACTCTAGAGGCTTCCATTACTTCACTGATACCATCTCTCGGCTTTAGCATATTCTTGAAAAACAGTTGAGGAGGCAATTGACCAAGACCAAACCGACGAGCTATAAAAAAGGGTTGTAAAACTCATAGGTTGGAAGGTTGCCTGGAAGGAAGGAACCTGTAGACATCTTGCCACGGCCATGATGAAATTCGGCTGGAAGAACACAAGGTTTGACGAAGGAATTGAAGATTGCAACCATTGTTTTGTCTGAGCTCCTTGATTTAAATCAAAATTTGAATGGGAAGACCAACTCATTATTTTCATCCTCATCATAGGGTAACCAAGTCAAGATATCTGCATCAAACTCTCTATAAAATTTCTTAAAGAGATGGCCAACATCGATAGCAATTGTTATGGCCGATGCAGCTTCACTGTAGTTCATGCACTGACAGGTTCTTCCTTCTTTGCCTTTCTATTCCTCATCAAAGTTGGAGGAAGGGAAGCTCAAATTCTAGAGATTTGGCCTTACAATCTTATGCATATACAAGTTTAACCACATTTGTATTAGCCACCAAGGGCCACTGATGGTGTGCACTGCCTCATTCTTCAGTAGATGAGCGGCCACCTGATGTATCAAATGGTAAGATGATCCCAACAGATACTTTCCAAGAGGAATCTCAGTGCCTACTGCCAGATGCTCTGCCTTGAGTTTATGATTGTATGTGGGGCCATAAGATGACCCATAGAAGATGAATCTTTCTACCCACATGTTTAGGAAGGACACATATTCTCTCTCGCCAAGAGTTGATCCATCTCTAATGTGGTTCAGAATGTAGCTCATCCATCTTGTATAGTCTGGAACTTAAGAAGTCCTAAGGTTGCATTGATTCTATTATCCTAAGGCCGATAAACATATAAACATCAGCTAAAGTGATGGTCATTGGGCCGTGACAAAAAACAAAAGCATTTAGGGAGTTAGACCAGAAATAAGATGTAGAAATCAGGAGTGAATCATTCCGCTCCATCTCAGACAACGAGAGTATCAAGCACTGATTTAAGTCATAAACCTCCCAATCTCTAGCCTTTTCTTGGATACCCGACGGAACTAGTCTCTCCACCCCTTAGGCATTTTGGGCCAATTTCTAAAGGGAGTTTTGGTGTTCTAGAAAGACAAATCCACTACAGATTGTTTGAAGGAGATTTGGTTGGTTTCTTGATGGACAAAATCAAATGGATTAGGGTCACCCATAGGCCCAAGAAAAGAGACATTGGGAGCAACAGCCGATGGAATCAAGATGTCATTCCTCATTTCCTAGAAATCAGATTAAATAAATTTGAGAAGAGAGGACATGCAGGGTAGCGGCCAGTACTTGGAGAATAGGAACTTGAAAGCATACCTTAGGGATGTGGTCACTGGTCGCCATTACAGCAGAAATAGATTTGAATCTAAGGAAGATCGCTTGAATAAAAGCTTGATAGGGTAGAGGATTTGCTAGGGTTGAGACTTTGGCGATGGCGGCGTCGGCTGTTAGGAATTGCTCGAGAAAGAAGGGGAAAGCAAATGGGCTGAGTGAGTTAGAAATGATACTATTGGGATATTATATAAGACTCAGACTGAGAAGTCAGGAGTCACATGTATATCTCGAAATAAGACGGTTGCGACGTGGTAAACAGGTAAATAGGAATTTTGGAATAAAATAATTTTATCCCAAAATTGGGGGGCATATGTTTACACCAAAATTTGGGGAGAAGAACATGTGAACTTGAAGCTTCCAAGATTGTATCATCAAGGAATCAATTGCATAAGGATCGATATCAGCTGATCAGATGCGGCACTGGAATCGGCTCTCTTTGAATGACGCCAGCAGATAATGACAATGAGCTACGGTTGACGTCAGGAAATACATGTCAGACTCTACAAAAAGGGAAAGATTAGGGTCCAAGTTATCTTAAGTTAGGAATGTTTTCTTTTATACCAAAGATTGTAATGAGTCATACTTGAGTAGGATTCATGCTTAGGTTCTAGGTATAAATATTTGACCCTGGCTATTGTAAAAAAAATCATCCAATCAATCAATATAAGTTACTTTTTTGGCTTTACACCAACCCTTAGGAGCAGGAGTAGTGTAGATTTCAGTGAGTTCTTCAACAAGCAGGGCTGCATCGGTCCAGCTAACCTCTAGCCACTGTTCACCTAAATGGTCGTTTAGCCCGTTTAAACACCATGTAAACACTACACAGTGGTGTGCCATTTCCGTTTAATCACTTGTTTACCCCGTTTAATTGGCGGTTTAGCCTGTTTAATAGGACGTTTTGCCCAAATAATCGCTAAATGGTAGGTGACCGACTGTTTACCATTTAGCATTTAGGAAAACACTGCCTCTGGCTTGTCTGTAAGTACCGTCATGGCTTATACTTTTGTTTGTATGGCTGCATCGGTTAAGTTTTACCTCCACTGTGAACTCTAGTATAAGCTAGTTATCGACTCTTATCTAGTTTAAGTACGGCTGCATCGGTTAAGTTCGACCTCCACTGCTCGAATTAGATTAAGGTCAAGTTATTGGCTCTACCTAAGGGTGACATCCTTTGGGTAGATTCATTAAGTTATCGATCTTGCTGATGTTCCTATTGCCATTAGTTTTTAGCAACATCAATCTACCCGGTCGAGATTGATCTAGACCGGCCTCATATTCCTTTAGTCCATCGTTTGCTTTGTTACAACACGATGTTTCCTACATTGAGCGACAGGTTATGTTTCATTGGCTATTCTACTTCGATCTTGATCGTGCATAGTATGCGGTTAAGGCATGTCTAAAATTAAGGAGGTTTGTTGGCTAGTTAAATTTGGTCTATAGTTCGCTATTATAGCTGTAACAATCTAGTCAATCCACACTAATGGCACTTTAGATCAGAGGATGCTAGTTGGTAGATTTGTTTTCGATCAGGCATGACCCTGACTATTTGCTATGCCTGCATCGACTAAATAGCCGATCATACGCACTTTAACGCCTATAGTGTGTCTCCATGATTCTGTTAAATGTGAATAGATCTGTTTACTTTGAAGGTTTGATTTGTTGTATTTATCACGGCTGCCATCGATCCGATCGAACACCATTGCTAGAGATAGCAGATTAAGTCTGATGAGTTCACAGATTTGTCCATGTTAAATAGTCAATTGTTCACATGCTGTAGTTCTTTTTCCACCTAAATCAGCTATTTCAGCATATTCGCTTGAGCCTTCACACATATAGCATGTCTTTCGGAAAGCCTGTCAATGTATAGATGGTTTTACGGATTCTTCGGTTTTGGTTTGTTATTATCATCATAGCTGCCATCGATTTGGTCGAACCTCACTATTGATGATAACATATTAGATTCAGAGCGTTTGTAGATCTATTTGTACTAAACAGTCGATTTGTTCGCATGCTATATCCTTTCTCGTTAGATTCATCGGCTCAATGCTTTACACTTGTAATACCCACCTAGCTGATGATTTTACTTAAATCTGTGTGTATGGTACTTGTCAACATAAAATCGATCACAATTCACAAGCTTTACAGTCCATAAATAGCCGATTTCTTCGTGTATCGGCCGTTTAGTCGATTTTCCCGTCTGGCTACTCCCGAAGAGGCACACTTGGAACTGTCTGGGCAAAAACTGGCATATTCCACCTTAAATTACTAATAAACTTTCTCTCCTTGTCAATTGCAGGTCAAATTGACTGGCACACCTCAGGAGGAATTCGTAGGATCGACTGGTCCTACAATGAAGCCAAGTGGATCTCTGGGCTCATCCTAAGTAGATCCTTCTGGCTTGCTATGTGCCTGGCGCATCGACACATTTTTGCGCTGACACATTTATATCTTGAAGATATTCAAGCAAGGATCACAATATTGAAGAAATGGTTTTTCAATGGATGCTTGATATGATGTGACTTGAGTTTGGCTTGATAAGGTGAAGATAGCAAGGAAAGGGCTTCGAGGGACTAAGCGAAGGTGAAGGGCATGCGATGGCTTGAGGACCGAGGTACCATGACTAAGGAGAAGAAGAGAGTACTTGCATTGAGTCAAGGTACTAATTGAGCTTTGAGGAGTCATATTGTGTTGAGGATCAAATCATTAGTGGAAGTGACTTGAAGCCATGGATTGAACTCACATGTGTTCTAATGGTTCAAGTCACATGCTCAAGGTATAATGGTAATGAGGACAATACATTCAATGGTGGAGTCCCCAATTATAAAAGGATGCTGTGACCAACTCAAAGGTGTTTAAATTCTTTGATATTTTGAATTTGAGTTTAGGAAAAGCCATACTATAAAGGCGGATACAATGCATAAGCTTTAATGTGCAACCAAGTGCTCATTTACCCACCAAATATCCTTAAAGCCTTAGCCAAGACAGCAAGCTTTGCAATCCTATCTTTTGTGCTGCCTGGTAGGAGAGGCACTGCCGTGCTAAGGCAAGGCACTACCACACTAAGGCACTACCATAGTTTAGGAGAGGCACTATCACAGTGAGGCACTACCATAGTTCAGCTATGGCACCGCCGTGACTTAACTGACCATTGGGAGCAGGGGGTATTTATACCTTCTCTTCTCTCCCACAACGATCACCGGTTCAGATCGACCATTTCCTTCCCAGGTGCGACTAGAGCAGCTCTATCTCTCCCTCACTCACCATTGGAGCCCCTCAAGCTTCTCCCTTTGATTACATTCCAAATCCAAGAGAGTTTGAGCCTCCAAACTATATTAGAGAGCAGCCCCAACTGTTCTTGAGCTGCCAAAGCACTTGGTTCATGTTCAAGCAAGTGGATTATGTTTGTTACTCCTAGAGCTTGCTCTAAGCTAGCTAGAGCATCACCTGTGGAGCTTGCCAACTTATGTGGTAGCCCCGGGAGATTTGTAATCACCCCAAACAGCTAGTGAAATCACCCCTCATCTCAAGAGTTCATTCTCTTGACTTGAGAATGAGGAAAGGGTTGAAAGAGACCCAAAGCCTTTGTGGCAACCTCAATAATGTGGACATAGGCAAGCCTTAGTGGCGAGCTAAACGATGGGATAAATCGGTGTCTCACTTGTGTTCTTGTGATTTTCATTGCTTTACTTGTGTTTGTGGTGATTCTAGGGTTTGGTCCCAGTCTACTTGTGCTTAAGCTTTCGCTATGATTCAAGTGGTGGAATAGGTTCAACACTACCCTAGGAAGCTCAGTAATTTACCTGATCTAATATTCCTTGGGTAGTTTTTGAATTATAGTTTGAGCTTATTTGTAGGCACAACAATGCTGCATATTTAGTGCGGTAGTGTCGCACCTTGGGAGCAGCAGTGCCGCGCCATCTAATGGATCCTAAGGAGTGACAGGTATTGGTGGCCTCTTTTGGCATCAGTACTTTGGGGTATTTCTGAGATTTTCGAAAAGTTCATCCTTGAAATATGGAAGGTCCAAAGGTTGGGAGCCTTCCTCCGGAACTTCTGTTTCGAGCGAGGATCTCTCTAAAGATGCTATAGGTTCGGCCTCAGCCGAAGAGACTTCCTCGTGGTTCAGCTCAGGCTCTACAAGGAGGGGTTCTAGCGGGGGAGGGTTCTCTAGAATGCGATCTAGGAGAGCTTCTCCTTCCGTCGTGGTTTTATGAGTAAACGAACCTCCGATAGCTATATCGAGCTGTAGGGCAGATTCCTTAATAAGTCCCAACCAGAAATGCTATAAAAGCACGTGGTTGGGTATAGGCAAGTCTAGACCAGATCTCATTAAAATTGAGAATCTGTCCCAAGCTGCACCTGTGGATTCCTTCTCTTTTTGTTGGAAGTTGAGTATCTCTTGTCATAGCATAGCAATTCGGGATATAGGGAAGAATGCCAGACATAATATGTTCCTTACTTCTTCCCAATCACCAGCTACCTTCCCTACATTGTGGGCATACCATTGTTTCGCTCTCTCCTCAAGTGAGAAAGGAAACAACTTCCACTAAAGTGTTTCTTATGACATGCCTGAGATGGTTAGGCAAGCATTGATCTGCTCAAACTGCCTTAAAGTGGTGATAGGGGTTTTCGTAATCCAACCCCTAGAAGGTTTGTTCCCAAACCATGGCTAAGAAGCCAGGGCGGAGTTCATAACTAGAAGCTGTTATTGGCTTTGAGGATTGTGGAGGTTCAACAAACTCACCCTTAGGAGCAGAAAGGTTAAGAATGGTAGGTTGCTCCATTAAAAAAGGGTAAAAAGAAAAGAAAGGTAAAAACAAAGGATACACGGGTAAACTAGGTTCAGAGACTAAAACAACAATCGTTCCCTAGCAATGACGCTAGAAATGTTTGTTGGTGCTTCTTAGTGTAAGCAGAAAAGTCCACAAGTGCGTGGAAGTACCATTGTAGCACTTCACCCAGAAGTATTCAGGGTATCGTATTTTCCCAAAGGAACAATATTGTAAGTAGTCTCTTGGATAGTTTACCTAGGAGAACAAGCTAAAGGGTAACTTGGGTAGTGAGGTTCTTCTAGGGGTAGAAACCTTAAGCGAAGGTAACTTTGTTACTATAGACTCACTTCAGGCTCCAATGAACACTGGTCTACCAAGTGTTGCCGGCCTATAGCTCTATGCCATATCTGAATGTGGGGGAGTGCAAGGGATGGACAGGGCTATCACCACCTACCACCTACCCCTCAACCACGGGATACGAGACAAATGAAGGTAACATGTAGCTTAGACACCATGTCTACGGTAATCGTTACTACTCTAGCATTGGCCAGGAACTTCTGTCTTTATCAGGAGTCCTCTACTAGAGCACCCATCACGAGGACAAATGATGAACCCATAAGTAAGTAGTTACAATGATAACTTTACTTGAAGAATCAAAACCAAAAGATGAACATGAACTTCTTACTCCAAGAAGTAAGACGAAGTTAGAGGTACAAGTGTAGAGAGGGCCGACAAGTTTGGCACTCCATCCACCTGAGGTACAGGGCTTGCCAACTACAAAAGGTAGAGGGCACTACTACTCCACTATTCCTCCAACTCTTTCCCTCTTTCACTCCCTAACTAATCTATCTAGAAGCTAATGGAAACGAGTGTAGCCCTTCTTCTTCTCCAAATGTGTATGATGATTTTCAATGTGAGGAGGGGGTCTTCTTATATAGGCTTGGAGGAGGTCAGTTTGCTCATATTTTAGGAAAGCCCCACATGCAACCGCCTCCCCTAGCATTAAATGCACCGCCTGAGCAAGGTGGGCCCGAGCGGAGCTAGGGGCGGTGCGAGCGCACCAGGGGTCCAGCCGCACCCTAGGGTAGCCCACTCACCATTGCCTTGCTCTAGTGGGCTACTGGTTGGGCCTGGGTGCCTCCCATGCTAGTGTTCTGGCCCAGTTCTAATATTTGGTTGTGCTTTTGCTTTTGTTTTGCTTGAATGAGCCTTCTTGATTGTGCATTTTGATATATTTTCATGTATGGCCCTGCAAAATATATATAGACCAAAACTTGAGGAGAATATGAGTTGTAAAGTCCTATTCTATGTTTTGGTGGTCATATTTGTATTATTTTATTTAAATGTTGGCAGTAAAAATATGAGTTAAGAAGCATCAACACCTCCTTCATATGTCGATTGTCCACTGCCTTAAGGATTGCATCTCCACTGTTACTTAAGTCGGTTTGATCCAAGGGCTCACATTTGATGCTTAGGGCTATATATACTAGCCTACCCCCTGGAGGCAATGCTCATTTGATCCTGAGAGCTAAGAAGCCAGAAACCCTAATTTCCTATGTCCACCAGGATCAGAGCTAGCAATCAAGAGAAGATTAGTCCTCCTTAGGATCTAGTCTTGTTCTAGAAATAGTGAGATAGTGTGAAGGAAGAGTTCTAGAGGAGTCCTGGCCTATCGATGCTCTCTCTAAGCTTGTATCCTGGCGGAATCAAGTTCTTCTTGATCTTGCTTCTAAGATTTCTCTAGTAATCGACTTCTAATTCAAGTAAGCATCTTGTTCATATTGTTCTTTAGGTTTGCGACTCTCTTTTGAGTACTTTAATCATTGTAGCTCCTAGGTTAAAGTAGTATTCATAGTGTAAACGTGGTGCTTAGACTCGGTTACTCATAGATGTACCCTATTTTCTAGATCGGTGGTAGCTCACGAGGGTGACTTTTATAGCCTCGTTGAATCCTCTATAGTCCACCTCCCAGTAGTTGGACTAGTAGGACAGTGTTGCTTTAGGAAACATACTCTACCTGTGTTTTCTTTAGTAATATCCCTAGAATTGAACAATAGAAGACAAATCTTACCGAAGTTAGAACTAGAAGACCTTAGGAGTCTCCTCTACGCTCCTATTATCTAGCCTTGATTGTAGAGTTGGGATAAGTTAGATTTGGTTATTCTCACACATGTTTCCTCAAGTTTGAAATAAAACTGGGTACTCTTGGTGAAGTGCTACATCGGTATAATATCCGTGCACTTGCGGATTATTCTGTATGCATTAATTTATACCAACAAGCATTTCTAGAGCCATTGCCGGGGTTCCAATTGCTAAGTTAACTTTGAACCTAGCTTATCCTTGTATTATACTTTTATCTTTTCTTTTATTGTTTTTATCATGGATCTAGAATCCACCGCTATCTACCCACGAGCGCAAGCCTATAGCCAAAGGAGTCTTTAAAGCCTATCCTAACACCTAGCTATGAGTTGTGCCCATGTTTAATTAACATGGTTCATGATCAACCCTTTTCGGGCGAAGATGATGAAAACCCCTATTTCCACCTAAATGAGTTTGAGCAGACCTATGCATGCTTACACATTATGGGCATGTCAGACGAAACCTTACAATGGAAGCTTTTTCCTTTCTCTTTGATGGGAAATGCTAAACGTTGGTACAATCTCACCATAGGGAGTAGACAAGGAGATTGGGGAGCCCTATGTTCTATCTTTTGCTTACAATTCTTTCCCATCTCTAGGGTAGTCAAACTTCATTCAGAGGTTCTATCTTTTAAACAAAGGAAAAAAGAATCTCTAGGCATGGCATGGGAATGCTTTAATACTCTTATTAATACTGGCCCCGACCTTGCCATTGAAGACCCTATTCTTCTTCAACACTTTTATATGGGTCTTAATAGGGAAACCTCGACACTTCTTAATACGACCTCAGAAGGCTCGTTCTTGCATGTCTCCGCAAATGCGGGGAGAAGCATTCTTACAAAAATCTTAGAGAACATCCCTTAGGAAGAAGAAGACAAACCATTAGAGGAAGAATCCTAGATAGCTGAACCTAAATCTTTACTAGACCCATCACCAACTTCAGCTATCCCAAATCCTAAGACACCGGAAAAGGAGGAAACTCCAATTTCAGATTTTAGGTTTGAATTTGAGGATGAACTTTTTGATGAATATGGAAATACCTCGAATTACCATACCATGAGGAGACCCCAGAAGTCTAGGAAATCATCATCCAATGAAGAACCTTTAGATCCTTTTGAGGAAGTTTTCCTTAAAAAGACTACAAAAGAGCTAGTGTCTATTATAAGCAATGAATGGCTAGAAGAATCAGAGCTTTCCTCTGATGTGATTCATTTAGATACACCTTCTATATCCATTCATTGACAAATTAACAAAGCTCCTTTTGATGCTCTTTACAATCCAGTTGAGGGTATTAATATCATGTCTGCATCTTTTGCTCTTGATATACTAGAACACATGCCATTAACCCCCACAACAAAGTTATTGAAAAGTCTTTCAGGGCACATTCTCTTGATATACTGGAGTTCATTTGAGCTTTTATATCTTTGATATTATGGAGTTCATCCTATTGATAGGACAACCAATTGGAAGACTTATCCAAGAAGGACAAATAGGGAAGTTGAATACAAGACTTGGTAAAAACTTTAAACTTTCTATACCCATTACTCATTCTCTAAATGCTTAGAGTGAGCCAATTCTCGAGGAAGACCTGATGGAAGTGATTAAGGTTGTATCTCTTGATTATTTGATCAAACCCAACCTTGAAGATGATGCCTAGTTCTTAATCGAGGAGGAAGATGAAAATCCTATGGAATCTAAACCTCTAGATGAATTGCTAGAACCACCTAAGCCCACCATTGAGCTTAAACCCCTGCCTTCTGGTCTTAGATATGCTTTTCTCAATAATGATCAAGATTCTCCTGTGATCATAAGTGATAAACTCTCGTGGGAAGAATCCCTACGTCTGCTAACTGTCTTACAAAAGCATCGTTTAGCCTTTGGCTAGTCACTCCAAGACCTTAAGGGAATCAGCCCTGCTCTTTGCACCCATTGCATCCCTATAGATCCTAACTCTATACCTTCTAGGGAGATCTAGCGTAGGCTTAATAATGCAATGAGAGAGGTCATTAAGAAAGAGGTTTTGAAACTCTTGCATGCTGGGATCATCTATCCTGCGCTGCATAGTAAGTGGGTTAGCCCTATTCAAGTTGTGCCTAAAAAGGGAGGCATGACTGTTGTTAAAAATGGAAAGAATGAACTAATCCCCCAAAGAACCATCACTGGATGGTGGATGTGCATTGATTACCGAAAACTTAACAAGGCAACAAAGAAAGATCACTTTTCGTTGCCCTTCATTGATGAAATGTTGGAGCGACTGGCGAATTACCCTTTCTTCTATTTCCTTGATGGGTATTCAGGTTATCATTAGATTCTGATCCATCCAGATGACCAAAGCAAAACCACCTTTACATATCCATATGCAACTTATGCTTACCATAGAATGTCTTTTGAACTATGTAATGCTCTAGCTTCTTTTCAAAGATGCATGATGTCTATATTTTTTGATATGATTGAACAAATCATGGAAGTTTTCATGGATGACTTTTCTGTTTATGGAAAAACTTTTGAAGAATGTCTTGAAAATTTAGACAAGGTTTTGCAAAGACATGAAGAAAAGCACTTAGTCCTTAATTGGGAAAAATGTCATTTCATGGTTAGAGAAGGAATAATGCTTGGACATTTGGTGTCCGAAAGAGGGATTGATGTAGATAGAGCTAAAATTAAAGTAATTGAACAGTTATCTCCTCCCATAAATATCAAAGGGATCCATAGTTTCCTAGGTCATGCTGTTGTTATCGCCGCTTTATAAAAGATTTTTCACATATTGCTAGACCACTTACAAATTTTTTGGCCAATGATGTTCCCTTTGAATTTGATGATGAATGTTTAAAATCTTTTAACATTCTTAAGAAAGCATTTATCTCTGCACGAATCATTCAACCCCCTGATTGGTCATCTATTCCTGCATTGTCTTTGGTTAGTTCTAATCTTTTGCAGGATAGTGTTGACATACATCGTGTGCATTCGGATCATGGAGTTTACATGCTTGCTGAAATTTCTTGGAAACATGGTCACAATCCTTCTCACACTTATTTCAGTTCCCATTGTCTTCGCAACTCCGTTCTTGTTTATGTTGTGCAGGATCAGTTTCAAGCACAATCGATGCCGAGGTCGGCTTTTCATCAAGAAGGAGAGGATGATGAGGACATGACACCCATGCATATGACCATGTTTGGCACATAGTATAGAGGGGTATGAGGCCAACAAGGGTGTCCAAGTCAAGAAGGAGGCCCGAGGCTAATTCGGTTCGAGTCCCCGAGGTGGAGGCCCAAAGCAACTCAAGTTCGAGTCTGCCTCGGCCTCCAGGACCAATCTACCTTAAACTGGTCACCCAAGATGCATCCGGACTCCGTTTCCGATGATCCACATATGGTTGGAAATTTAATTTGATAAGGAAGCCAATCCAAGTAATGTCACATCAAAAGGCCTCCAGAATCAACAGGAATCATCAAAATAAGTCAGCGTCTAGAATCTGCCAGGGTGCTGCGACACCGTCTTTTGGTCCGATGGACCGTGTATCGTGTTTGGTCCCATTAGGGGGCGTGTCTAGGGTAGACGATGACCCTAAGACCTTTATAATCATACGCCGCCGCCATCATTAGGTTTTAGGTTTTACTTAGATTAATTTGTCAAGAACAGTTTTGCCGTTCATCGGTTTGTGAGACCCCAACTTCATGAGATAAATCATTCATCTGCAATTTGGTTGCTTTTTTGCTTGTTCTTGCTTGTGTTCTTCGTTGCGCAGGTAGGGATTAACCTTCTTGGTAAGGCCAATCTGATATGAACCCGCTAGGGTTTATGGACAATCTTTCGATGAGAGGCGTGAGATCACTCGATTTGGTGGATGGAGATGACGTTCACGGCCCGACTACAGCCTTCAAAGACCGCGCCTTAGCAACCGATACACCACCTCCAAAGGCCGTCACGATCTTGTGGAGCGCGACAACCAGCCACTAGGGCTCCCGTCCTGCAAGCAATCGAAGAACTAGCAAGAACAAGGAAACAAGCACTGAATTTGCAAGATGGAATTGAAGCCTCAAACTGAATCTTATTTTGAGTGGGGTTCTGAAGACAAGGAGACGGGCGGCTAGATCAGCACGCGCGCCTACAAGCAAGTAGCAAAGGCTAAACTTGATCTAAACAAAACCCAAGTGTTCCTGGTGGCGGCTAAGGGGTATATGACATGTGGAGGACGACCACAAGAGAGTTTGGGTCGTGCTCCAACCCTAGGACGTGTCCCTACTGGACTCTAAACGATACAAGCCCATTAGGCTAACTTAAGGTGGCGCAGCACCCTGGACAGAATAGACCTCTCGGTGATTTTTGGGCTGTTGACGCCGTTTATGAGCAGGTATGAGTATGAGGTCAGATCCGTATGAAAGTAGACTTTATTAGCTTTCCAACAAGTCCAGAATCACCCCAATCCAACTCCGTATGTAACCGTGGCGACCGTCGCAAGTTGGAGGTGTGCTGCAGTCCGAATCTAGCCTACGCGAGTCCTTTTCCCTTTCGGTCTTCTCCTTGATTCCTAATCAAAACAAGAGTGCACGTGTCTCCAAGATCTAAACAGGATGGACAAGAGCTCAAGAAGGAACTCACTTGATGATTAAGTGTTCGAGCACGAGCACGGGTAATAGGACCAGCAGGTGTCGGCGTGGACGGCGTGGATGTATGGTCGGTGTTGATGTCCTCATCATCCTCCCTTTCTTGAATTTGAGTCATCCTCGACTCAAGCTCATCTTCCTCACCCAAATAAGGCTTCAAATCTGCAATGTTAAATGTGGGACTAACCCCAAAATCTGCAGGAAGATCAAGCTTATATGCATTCTCATTTATTCGTTGCATCACTTTAAAAGGACCATCCGCTCTAGGCATCAATTTAGATTTTCTTAATTCAGGAAACCTATCCTTTCGCAAATGCAACCAAACCAAATCTCCAGGTTCAAGAATCAATTCCCTTCTACCTTTATCTCCAGCAAATTTGTACTTAGCATTCATGCGCTCTATGTTTTCTTTAGTGGTTTCATGTAGTTTTAGCATCAATTCAGCACGTTGCTTAGCATCAAAATTCAACTTTTCAGAACTTGGCAATGGCATTAAATCAATAGGAGCATGTGGTAACAAGCCATAAACAATCTCAAAGGGACACATCTTCGTAGTAGAATGCAGCAAACGATTATAAGCAAACTCAATATGAGGCAAACAATCTTCCCACATCTTAATATTCTTCTTTAAAACAGTCCTTAACATAGTAGACAAAGTTCTATTCACAACTTCAGTTTGACCATCAGTTTGGGGGTGACAAGTGGTGGAAAATAAAAGCTTAGTCCCCCAATTTGGCCCATAAAGTTCTCCAAAAATGGCTAAGAAATTTAGCATCACGATCAGAAATAATTGTATTTGGCACACCATGCAAGCGAACAACTTCTTGAAAGAACAAATCAGCAATATTTGTAGCATCATCAGTTTTATGACATGGTATGAAATGTGCCATTTTAGAGAATCGATCCACAACCACAAAAACACTATCTCGCCCTTTCCTAGTCCGTGGCAATCCCAACACAAAATCCATAGAAATATCCTCCCAAGGAGCACTAGGAACAGGAAGAGGCATATACAAACCGTGTGGATTCAACTGGGACTTAGCCTTTTGACATGTTGTGCAGCGAGCAACAAATCTCTCCATGTCTCGTCGCATCTTTGGCCAAAAGAAATGACCAGCAAGAATGTCCTCCGTCTTCTTCGCTCCAAAATGCCCCATCAAGCCACCTCCATGCGCTTCCTGCAGCAACAACAAGCGAACGGAGCTAGCTAGAATGCATAGCTTGTTAGCTCTAAACACAAACCCATCATTGAGGATGAATTTGTTCCACGTTTTCCCATCTTTACAATGCAGCAGCACTTCTTTAAAATCAGCATCATGAGCATATCGGTCTTTAATTGTTTCTAACCCAAAGATCTTGTAATCAAGTTGATTCAGCAAAGTATATCTCCTAGACAATGCATCTGCAATGATATTATCCTTCCCTTTCTTGTGTTTGATAACATAAGGAAAAGATTCAATAAATTCAACCCATTTTGCATGTCTACGATTCAGTTTTCCTTGACTACGAATATGCTTCAAAGATTCATGATCAGAATGTATAACAAATTCTTTGGGCCACAAATAATGCTGCCATGTTTCTAATGTCTGCACTAGAGCATATAATTCCTTATCATATGTAGAATAATTAAGAATAGGCCCGCTCAATTTCTCACTAAAGTATGCAACAGGTTTTCCTTCTTGTAACAAAACACCACCCAATCCAATTCCACTCGCATCACATTCAAGCTCGAAAGTCTTATTAAAATCAGGGAGTTGGAGTAGAGGTGCATGTGTTAACTTATCTTTCAGCACATGGAAGGCGTGCTCTTGTGCTTTGCCCCAAGAAAAGGGCACTCCCTTCTTTGTAAGCTCATTCAATGGTGCAGCAATGGTGCTGAAGTCCTTCACAAAATGGCGATAGAAACCAGCAAGTCCTAGGAAACTCTACACTTGTGTAACCGTCGTGGGTACAGGCCATCCTTGTATAGCTTTCACCTTGGCTTTATCAACCTCAATTCCCTGTGGAGTGACAACATAGCCAAGAAACGATACTCGATCGGTGCAGAAAGTGCACTTCTCAAGGTTACCAAACAAACGTGCATCACGTAGAGCATTGAAAACAGCACGTAAGTGATCAAGGTGTTCATCCATGGATTTGCTATAAATCAGTATATCATCAAAGTAGACGACAACAAATTTCCCAATGAAAGCACGCAAAACCTCGTTCATTAATCTCATGAAAGTACTAGGTGCATTAGTTAACCCAAAAGGCATGACTAACCACTCATATAGACTGAACTTGGTTTTGAAAGCAGTTTTACATTCATCTCCCAATTTCATACGAATCTGGTGGTACCCACTACGCAAATCAACCTTTGAAAACACAACAGCACCACTCAATTCATCAAGCATATCATCTAGTCATGGAATAGGGTGTCAATATCGAATGGTGATATTATTAATAGCCCTACAATCAACACACATGCGCCATGTTCCATCTTTCTTAGGCACTAAAATCACTGGAACAGCACAAGGACTAAGAGACTCCCGCACATAACCTTTGTCTAGTAGTTCTTGCACTTGTCGCTGAATTTCCTTTGTTTCCTCCAGATTGGTCCTATATGGTGCACGGTTTGGCAAAGATGCTCCAGGGATAAGATCAATTTGGTGCTCAATCCCTCGTATTGGTGGCAGCCCCGCTGGTATCTCAATGGGGAACACATCAGAATACTCCTGCAAAATGTTAGCAACAGCAGGGGGCAAAGAACGTTGCATATCCTCAAATGAAATGAAAGCATCCTTGCATACCAAAGCATAAGCAACAGAGGTGGATGCATTGAACTCATTAATATCAGATTTTGTAGCAAGCATACAACGTCCTTTCAATTTTATCTCATCTTTGTCATCAACAACAGATTTGTCACTCTCGCTCTTTGCTTTTGCAGCCTTAGTAACATCAGATTGCATAATAGCTTCAGGAGACATAGGATGCAACACAATTTTTCGATCATGGTATAGAAACGAATATTGATTTGATCTACCATGATGCATCGAATCTCTATCAAATTGCCATGGTCTACCTAGCAGAATATTGCAAGCTTGCATAGGCACAACATCACATTCAACAATATCTTTGTATGATCCGATGGCAAAATCGATTCGCACCAGTCTTGTTACCTTTGCCTTACCACTGTTGTTCAGCCATTGGATGTAGTAGGGATGGGGGTGTGGTTTGGTGGTGAGGGCGAGCTTCTGTACCATGTCGCTACTTGCCAAGTTGTTGCAGCTACCTCCATCAATGATCATGCGGCACGAATGCTCCTTGATGACACACTTTGTTTGGAATAAAGTGTGTCGCTGATTTTGCTCCGCCTTCTCCATTTGTGCACTAAGCACTCGCTGTACAATCAAGCTCTCATAGTGCTCCGCGTCACCTGCATTAATGTGTTCTTCTATGTGTTCCTCACTACCTGCATAGTCAGCCACAAGCAATGCAAGTGTATCTTCATCAAAATCACTAGCGGATGAACACTCACCATCATCTTTGACAATCATAACACGCTTGTTTGGGCAGTCACACATCATATGGCCATATCCCTTGCACCGATGACATTGTATGTTGCTTGTTCTACCTGTCGATGCCACGGATGAAGTACTCGCAGCCGGCTTTTGCGCTGTCTTCGCTACTGAATTGGTGGGGGCAGCTCGAGTCTTATCACTAGATGATGGCATAGGAGTACGTGTAGATGGAGTTGTAGACGTGCGCAGCTGCCATGAACTAGCTTTCCCTGCAGAAACATTAGTCCTTGCGCTAGCACGTCGTCCCTGCACTTCCCGTTTAGCTTTACAAGCAAGATGAAACAGTTTGGTTACGTTATTGTATTCTTTGTAAGCGAGGATATCCTGAATTTCCCGATTTAACCCACCTAAAAATCTAGCCATAGCAGGTTCCTCATCCTCCTCTAATTTATAACGCAACATACCCGTTTGTAATTCCTGATAGTATTCTTCTACACTTTTAGAACCTTGTCTCAATTGCTGCAACTTATTTATCATATCACGGGCATAGTAAGATGGGACAAATCTAGCTCTCATGGCTCGTTTCAGCGCATCCCAAGTTTTAGGTATGTTATTAGGATTTTTCTTGCCATATTCAATCCACCAAATAGAAGCAAAATCTGTGAACTCACTAGTAGCAGCCCTAACACGTGTGTTCTCAGGAAATTCATGGCATGCAAACTTTTGATCAACAGCAATCTCCCAAGTAATGTATGCATCAGGGTCATATTTACCATCAAAAGGAGGTATTTTAAATTTAATCTTACTGAAAGCATCATCATTATTGTGTACCTCGCGTCGGCGGTGGCCACCCATACCTTTACGGTTGTGACGTAGGCGACGTCGATCACGAGTGTCTTGATCATCATGTTCAGTATCACCTGTGTATTCTTCATCATAACTACCATCCTCTCGATCTTCCTCCTTCTTTTCTTCTTTATGCTGGTCTTCATCATTGTTGTGGAGGTCATCAAAACGCCTCAGCAGAGCAGCAAGGCTTTTGTCCACACTAGCAATGGACTGCTCCAAACCTGCAAGCTTGTTGTTTGCGACAATCTGCGTAGCCTCCAACTGCCCAAGTTTGTCATTTGTCACCTGCAAGTCATTATCAAGTCCCTCTGTGTGCAACTTCACTTTCCTTTCAAAATGTTGTATGATGCCCTTTGTGCGAGGCGAATGGGGAATTTGGTTATCTTCGTCGGTCCCTGGCATGGTTCAAAGACAAAGACAACAAGAAGACAAGTGAAGAAATAAAAGCCCTACAACTACTAGGATGTAGCTACAGCAAGTCGCTCACTCTCCACCTGTTACACAAGTTCTTACCAGTTCTTACCTTGCTCGACAGGAGGGGTCGTCTACCAACAAGTCTGCAGCAATGGATGAAGTGTATCGGTGCCGCAGCACGAGACCTGTCAAGCTGTAGAATATGTGGAGCTATAGGTGGGCTGAAACAAGGAACGAACTAGCACCACGTTAGTTACAAAAAGCAAGCTGAATAATCGTTCAACCGGCGGTACTGTGCTGGTCCTAGTCTAGACCGTGCTAGAGACGCGAGCCTGGACACAAAGGAGAGCACAACACACCACCCAAAGTGAACGAAAAATCTCTAAGATCAGCCCCCTTTCTCTTCTTTTCTTTTGCTTCTTTCTCTTTTTTTTTCTTTCTTTTTTTTTGAATATTTTTTTTCAGGGGGCACTCAAAACTAATTATATGAACAAGAACACTCCCAAAGAGTAACTCAGCACACACACTTTTTTTTCTCTCTCTCTCTCTCTAGAGTAAGCCACTCGTTTAGATATGAATACTTGCTGCGTGCTTCGTTTGATATTTGTAGCACAGGGTGAACTGATTCCTCGTCTGATTGGAACTTCCAATTCTACTCGGACTTTGGCCAACAGCTAGGGTTTATGGACGATCTTTCGATGAGAGGCGTGAGATCACTCGATTTGGTGGATGGAGATGACGTTCACGGCCCGACTACAGCCTTCAAAGACCGCGCCTTAGCAACCGATACACCACCTCCAAAGGCCGTCACGATCTTGTGGAGCGTGACAACCAGCCACTAGGGCTCCCGTCCTGCAAGCAATCGAAGAACTAGCAAGAACAAGGAAACAAGCACTGAATTTGCAAGATGGAATTGAAGCCTCAAACTGAATCTTATTTTGAGTGGGGTTCTGAAGATAAGGAGACGGGCGGCTGGATCAGCACGCGCGCCTACAAGCAAGTAGCAAAGGCTAAACTTGATCTAAACAAAACCCAAGTGTTCCCGGTGGCGGCTAAGGGGTATATGACGTGTGGAGGACGACCACAAGAGAGTTTGGGTCATGCTCCAACCCTAGGACGTGTCCCTACTGGACTCTAAACGATACAAGCCCATTGGGCTAACTTAAGGTGGCGCAGCACCCTGGACAGAATAGACCTCTCGGTGATTTTTGGGCTGTCGACGCCGTTTATGAGCAGGTATGAGTATGAGGTTAGATCCGTATGAAAGTAGACTTTATTAGCTTTCCAACAAGTCCAGAATCACCCCAATCCGACTCCGTATGTAACCGTGGCGACTGTCGCAAGTTGGAGGTGTGCTGCAGTCCGAATCCAGCCTACGCGAGTCCTTTTCCCTTTCGGTCTTCTCCTTGATTCCTAATCAAAACAAGAGTGCACGTGTCTCCAAGATCTAAACAGGATGGACAAGAGCTCAAGAAGGAACTCACTTGATGATTAAGTGTTCGAGCACGAGCACGGGTAATAGGACCAGCAGGTGTCGGCGTGGACGGCGTGGATGTATGATCGGTGTTGATGTCCTCATCACAATCCGATTCATGTCTCGGTTGATAACCAGAGGAGTTGTGGTGCTAAGATTGCAGGGTTTGATCTTTCGATCTGAAGCCAGATCGGTGTGTCATTCTCTACCACAACGATAGTTACCTCTATCTAACAGAAGATTGGGACCCTGTTCCCATTACCTCCACTCCTAGAGGAAACAATGGGCGTCATCACCGTTATAGGAATCCGAGGAGTCCGACGATGAGTCCGGCGTAGAAGCAGCATCAGATACGACATTAGAGGGATCGTTGGCCTTGGGAAGAGGACGAAGGCTATCATTCAAGATGAACCTATAAACAAGTTAGAAAAGTTCATCGTCATGAGCAAAAGATATCGCTCTCACCTCATACGATGAAGGCACTGGCTCACCAGCATGTCCTCCTTCGAAACCTCCTCCGCTGTGTGTTTACCTCCGTTGCCCTTGCTGGCCATGGAGTTTGGTTGGATCTACAAGAAGGGGGAAGAAAACCGCTATAGAGTTTGCAAGGATGCGAAGTGCAAAGGAACATGAACAATTGCGAGTATAGATGTGTTCAAGGCTAGAGCCCTCAATTGGTATTTGTAGCTATGAAAGAGATGGTGGACATCTCAAGACGTGCAAAAGGCAACCGCAATTAATAGGAAGCAAAGCGCCACCACACTAATATCAAAGAGAATGCGGCTAAGGAACAAAAAGTTGAGGGGGTTTCTTGATAAAGGCTATGTTTTCAGGCTTAATTAGATGAAGGTTAGAAGTCTAGAATCGGCTATTTTCAAATCGGCTCTTTAGCCGAAACAGGAAATACAATAAAGCAACAGAAGATATGGTTATCATTGATTCTACACAAGATACATGTTGATATGTAGATTACAAGTCTAGAACATCCTGGATTGCTTTCAATGCCTCTAGCCAGATAGCATCGACTTTTGTGATTTGTTGCTTGTCTTCTTTGGCTGATCCAGGAATATCCTCAAGGCTACTGCAGATGACCCTGCCTTCTCTGACCTTGGCTAGTAGTTCTTGTTTCTTTTGCTTAATGGCATCAGGTATTTGAGCCAGATTGGACTTGTGGTGATCAATGGTAGCCTTCACATTCTCCAGTTCCTTCTCAAGTTCTACACGCCTGGGTTTCAGTTGAGTCAGCTCTGGATCGATCAGCTATGTCAGCTCTTTGGCCTCTTGCCTATTGGAGTTCTTCTTAGCCAGTAAAGCTTCATGGTTAGACAGTCTCTTCTGAGCCTTTTTCACCTTTGGAGCTCGATCTTCAATGACAGACAAAGATGAGAAGACCTTGGTAAGAACCGAGGATGAATTATCCTTAAAGGCCAAGGAGACTCTTTGCATTAAATCCGCTTCTTGGACCAAATTGGTTATATTCTTCTCAAGCATTAGCAATATATCCCTTAGCCGATTTCTAGTCTCTTCTAATAGAGCTTCTTTAGAAGAGGCGGCTGATGAGCTCATTTCATCTTCATCTAGATACTCTTCAAGATTGAAAGAGTAGCTCAGAGCTAGGAGGTTAAGTACCTATATATATAAGAAAATCTTTTTAAGAGGATTGAATCAGTTGATAATAAGATAAATGATGAAGTCCGATACCTTTTTTAGGATAGCTTCTATCTGAGAAGAAGGAACAACTGATGATGCACCAATGGTATCTGGTTGAATCAGCTCTAAACTCTCAACATTGGTATCTGCAAGCATGAAGGAAGATTTGTAGTTCATATTTGTTGTAGAGAGATAAACTAAGCATACGGCTTGCTTACCATCAGTTGTGTGCTAAACTAGGGAATCGATAGTCTGAGTGTCAATAGCAACTGGATCATTCTCAACGCCAACAGGATCATTGTCAATAGGTGGACTGTCAGACTCCTGCTCTTGCATGGGTGTTTCCTCATAGAGTATCTAGCATGGTAAATGACCAGAGAAATATGAAAACTAAAAAAAAGCAAGAATTTTGAGAAAAATACTTTGGCAACATTAGGGGGTGAAATGGAAGGACTCACATCTTTTGCTGTCTTGGAAATGTTGGTTGTTTCAACCAAAATGGGCTCCTTTTGAGGATCAGCCAATAAAGGTTTAGTTGATGATGAGTTGAATGCTTGAGACAACAATTCTGCACCTAGAGTAGGTTGAGACACAATGGTTGATAACTGTGAAGAAAGGAACGGGATTAGAAGTTGAATATCACTTTGAGATGAGGGGTAATTGTTTTACCTAGGTAGTCGATGGTCTCGTTCGGTGAAGTCTTTTCCCAGTAATAGTTTTCTAGGTTGTCCCTTAGGCCGCCTTGCACTTTGAAGATTAATACATTACGATTGTGGAGGCAGCATGAGTTTTCATTAGCTTCTTCAATGGAGGTGCAGTTGATCCCACTCTTGAGGCTAGACATGGTGGATGATACTCTATAAGATGCCCCTTCCTGTCCAAGCTTGGGGGATTGAATTTGGTGTCCTAATAAAGGTCTGTTAGAATAGCTGGCAGGGGAATTCAATCAAATATTTTTTTTCTAAAAAAGAATGGTAAATTACCTCATTGTCGGAAGCAAACTCTCCATCTAGAGCTATGCACCTGGGATGGACTGACCCACATAAGAGATGGGAGTGCCATTCTTGCCACCAGGAGTCAAAAAGGTTCGAAGAGAAGTTGACTCTTGTCCAGTCGTGCAAGCAAAAGGAAGGAAGATATGATCCTAGTTGAAAGACTCTAGAGGCTTCCACTACTTCACTGATACCATCTCTCGGCTTTAGCATATTCTTGAAAAACAGTTGAGGAGGCAATTGACCAAGACCAAACTAACGAGCTATAAAAAAAGGGTTGTAAAACTCATAGGTTGGAAGGTTGCCTGGAAGGAAGGAACCTGTAGACATCTTGCCACAGCCATGATGAAATTCGGCTGGAAGAACACGAGGTTTGACAAAGGAATTGAAGATTGCAATCGTTGTTTTATCTGAGCACCTTGATTTAAATCAAAATTTGAATGGGAAGACCAACTCATTATTTTCATCCTCATCATAGGGTAACCAAGTCAAGATATCTGCATCAAACTCTCTATAAAATTTCTTAAAGAGATGGCCAACATCGATAGCAATTGTTATGGCCGATGCAGCTTCACTGTAGTTCATGCACTGACAGGTTCTTCCTTCTTTGCCTTTCTATTCCTCATCAAAGTTGGAGGAAGGGAAGCTCAAATTCTGGAGATTTGGCCTTACAATCTTATGCATATACAAGTTTAACCACATTTGTATTAGCCACCAAGGGCCACTGATGGTGTGCACTACCTCATTCTTCAGCAAATGAGTGGCCACCTGATGTATCAAATGGTAAGATGATCCCAACAGATACTTTCCAAGAGGAATCTCAGTGCCTACTGCCAGATGCTCTGCCTTGAGTTTATGATTGTATGTGGGGCCATAAGATGACCCACAGAAGATGAATCTTTCTACCCACATGTTCAGGAAGGACACATATTCTCTCTCGCCAAGAGTTGATCCATCTCTAATGTGGTTCAGAATGTAGCTCATCCATCCTGTATAGTCTGGAACTTAAGAAGTCCTAAGGTTGCATTGATTCTATTATCCTAAGGCCGATAAACATATAAACATCAGCTAAAGTGATGGTCATTGGGCCATGATAAAAAACAAAAGCATTTAGGGAGTTAGACCAGAAATAAGATGTAGAAATCAGGAGTGAATCATTCCGCTCCATCTCAAACAACGAGAGTATCAAGCACTAATTCAAGTCATAAACCTCCCAATGTCTAGCCTTTTCTTGGATACCCTACAGAACCAGTCTCTCCACCCCTAGGCATTTTGGGCCAATTTCTAAAGGGAGTTTTGGTGTTCTAGAAAGATAAATCCACTACAAATTATTTGAAGGAGATTTGGTTGGTTTCTTGATGGACAAAATCAAATGGATCAGGGTCACCCATAGGCCCAAGAAAATAGACATTGGGAGCGACAGCCGATGGAATCAAGATGTCGTTCCTCATTTCCTAGAAATCAGATTAAATAAATTTGAGAAGAGAGGACATGCAGGGTAGCGGCTAGTACTTGGAGAATAGGAACTTGAAAGCATACCTTAGGGATGTGGTCGCTGGTCGCCATTACAGCAGAAATAGATTTGAATCTAAGGAAGATCGCTTGAACAAAAGCTTGATAGGGTAGAGGATTTGCTAGGGTTGAGACTTTGGCGATGGCGGTGTCGGCTGTTAGGAATTGCTCGAGAAAGAAGGGGAAAGCAAATGGGCTGAGTGAGTTAGAAATGATACTGTTGGGATATTATATAAGACTTAGACCGAGAAGTCAGGAGTCACACGTATATCTCGAAATAAGACGGTTGCGATGTGGTAAACTGGTAAATAGGAATTTTGGAATAAAATAATTTTATCCCAAAATTGGGGGGCATATGTTTACACCAAAATTTGGGGAGAAGAACGTGGGAACTTGAAGCTTCCAAGATTGTGTCATCAAGGAATCAATTGCATAAGGATCGATATCAGCTGATTCAGATGTGGCACTGGAATCGGCTCTCTTTGAATGACGCCAGCAGATAATGACAATGAGCTACGGTTGACGTCAGGAAATACATGTCAGACTCTACAAAAAGGGAAAGATTAGGGTCCAAGTTATCTTAAGTTAGGAATGTTTTCTTTTATACCAAAGATTGTAATGAGTCATACTTGAGTAGGATTCATGCTTAGGTTCTAGGTATAAATATTTGACCCTGGCTATTGTAAAAAAAAATCATCCAATCAATCAATACAAGTTACTATTTTGGCTTTACACCAACCCTTAGGAGTAGTGTAGATTTCGGCGAGTTCTTCAACAAGTAGGGCTGCATCGGTCTAGCTGACCTCTGGCCATTGTTCGCCTAAATGGTCATTTAGCCCGTTTAAACACCGTGTAAACACTACACAGTGGTGCGTCGTTTCCGTTTAATCACTTGTTTACCCCGTTTAATTGGCGGTTTAGCCTGTTTAATAGGACATTTTGCCCGAATAATGGCTAAACGGTAGGTGACCGACTGTTTACCGTTTAGCATTTAGGAAAACACTGCCTCTGGCTTGTCTGTAAGTACCATCATGGCTTATACTTTTGTTTGTATGGTTGCATCGGTTAAGTTTGACCTCCACTGTGAACTCTAGTATAAGCTAGTTATCGACTCTTATCTAGTTCAAGTACGGCTGCATCGGTTAAGTTTGACCTCCACTGCTCGAATTAGATTAAGGTCAAGTTATTGGCTCTACCTAAGGGTGACATCCTTTGGGTAGATTCATTAAGTTATTGATCTTGCTGATGTTCCTATTGCCATTAGTTTTTAGCAACATCAATCTGCCCGGTCGAGATTGATCTAGATCGGTCTCATATTCCTTTAGTCCGTCATTTGCTTTGTTACAACACGATGTTTCCTACATTGAGCGACAGGTTATGTTTCATTGGCTATTCTACTTCGATCTTGATCATGCATAATATGTGGTTAAGGCATGTCTGATATTAAGGAGGTTTGTTGACTAGTTAAATTTGGTCTATAGTTCGCTATTATAGCTGTAACAATCTAGTCAATCCCCACTGATGGCACTTTAGATCAGAGGATGCTAGTTGGTAGATTTGTTTTCGATCAGGCATGACCCTGACTATTTGCTATGCCTGCATCGGCTAAATAGCAGATCATACGCACTTTAACACCTATAGTATGTCTCCATGATTCTGTTAAATGTGAATAGATCTGTTTACATTAAAGGTTTGATTTGTTGTCTTTATCACGGCTGCCATCGATCTGATCAAACCCCATTGGTAGAGATAGCAGATTAAGTCTGATGAGTTCACAAATTTGTCCATGTTAAATAGTCGATTATTCACATGCTGCAGTTCCTTTTCCACCTAAATCAGCTATTTCAGCCTATTTGCTTGAGCCTTCACACATATAGCATGTCTTTCGGAAAGCCTGTCAATGTATAGATGGTTTTACGGATTCTTCGGTTTTGGTTTGTTATTATCATCATAGCTGCCATCGATTTGGTCGAACCTCACTATTGATGATAACATATTAGATTCAGAGCGTTTGTAGATCCATTTGTACTAAACAGTCGATTTGTTTGCATGCTATATCCTTTCTCGTTAGATTCATCGGCTCAATGCTTTACACTGGTAATACCCCCCTAGCTGATGATTTTACTTAAATCTACGTGTATGGTACTTGTCAACATAAAATCAATCACGATTCACAAGCTTTACAGTCCATAAATAGCTGATTTCTTCGTGTATCGGCCGTTTAGTCGATTTTCCCGTCTGGCTGCTCCCGAAGAGGCACACTTGGAACTGTCTGGGCAAAAACTGGCATATTCCACCTTAATTACTGATAAACTTTCTCTCCTTGTCAATTGCAGGTCAAATTGACTGGCACGCCTCAGGAGGAATTCGTAGGATTGGCTGGTCCTACGTTGAAGCCAAGTGGATCTCCGGGCTCATCCTAAGCAAATCCTTCTGGCTTGCTGTGTGCCTAGCGCATCGACACATTTTTGCGCCGACACATTCATATCTAGAAGATATTCAAGCAAGGATCACAATATTGAAGAAATGGTTTTTTAATGGATGCTTGATATGATGTGACTTGAGTTTGACTCGATAGGGTGAAGATAGCAAGGAAAGAGCTTCGAGGGACTAAGCGAAGGTGAAGGGCAAGCGATGGCTTGAGGACTGAGGTACCATGACTAAGGAGAAGAAGAGAGTACTTGCATTGAGTCGAGGTACTAATTGAGCTCTAAGGAGTCATATTGTGTTGAGGATCAAATCATTAGTGGAAGTGACTTGAAGCCATGGATTGAACTCACATGTGTTCTAATGGTTCAAGTCACATGCTCAAGGTATAATGGTAATGAGGACAATACATTCAATGGTGGAGTCCCCAATTATAAAAGGATGCTGTGACCAACTCAAAGGTGTTTAAATTCTTTGATATTTTGAATTTGAGTTTAGGAAAAGCCATACTATAAAGGCGGATACAATGCACAAGCTTTAATGTGCAACCAAGTGCTCATTTACCCACCAAATATCCTTAAAACCTTAGCCAAGACAGCAAGCTTTGCAATTCTATCTTTTGTGCTGCCTGGCAGGAGAGGCACTTTCGCGCTAAGGCAAGGCACTACCACACTATGGCACTACCATAGTTTAGGTGAGGCACTATCATAGTGAGGCACTACCACAGTTCAGCTATGGCACTGCCGCGACTTAACTGACCATTGGGAGCAGAGGGTATTTATACCTTCTCTTCTCTCCCACAATGATCACCGGTTCAGATCGACCATTTCCTTCCCAGGTGCGACCAGAGCAGCTCTATCTCTCCCTCACTCACCATTGGAGCCCCTCAAGCTTCTCCCTTTGATTACATTCCAAATCCAAGAGAGTTTGAGCCTCCAAACTATATTAGAGAGCAGCCCCAACTGTTCTTGAACTGCCAAAGCACTTGGTTCATGTTCAAGCAAGTGGATTATGTTTGTTACTCCTAGAGCTTGCTCTAAGTTGGCTAGAGCGTCACCTGTGGAGCTTGCCAACTTATGTGGTAGCCCGAGAGGTTTGTAATCACCCCAAATAGCTAGTGAAATCACCCCTCATCTCAAGAGTTCATTCTCTTGACTTGAGAATGAGGAAAGGGTTGAAAGAGACCCAAAGCCTTTGTGGCAACCTCAATAATGTGGACATAGGCAAGCCTTAGTGGCGAGCTAAACGATGGGCTAAATCGGTGTCTCACTTGTGTTCTTGTGATTTTCATTGCTTTACTTGTGTTTGTGGTGATTCTAGGGTTTGGTCCCGGTCTACTTGTGCTTAAGCTTTCGCTATGATTCAAGTGGTGGAATAGGTTCAACACTACCCTAGGAAGCTCAATAATTTACCTGATCTAATATTCCTTGGGTAGTTTTTGAATTATAGTTTGAGCTTATTTGCAGGCACAACAATGCTGCATATTCAGTGCAGTAGTGTCGCACCTTGGGAGCAGCAGTGCCGCGCCTATTCTAATAGCAAGTTTGTGTTTTGTTTTAAACAGGCCTATTCACCCCCGCTAGGCAACATCAAGGTCCTTTCAATTGGTATCAGAGCTAGGCTCTCAATTTTGGGCTTAACCACCTTGAGAGACAATGTCAACAAGTGAGGAGGTATCTCTAGAACTTCTACTTTTAGATGGTTCAAATTATGCATCTTGGTTCGCTAGTGTTCTTGATGTTTTTAGGGCCATGGGTCCTCATATTGAGTGGATTGTAGATGTGAGCATTTCACCTCCTAGTGATGATTTGGCCATCTTATCTCAAGAGGAAATGAAATGCTTACAACACAATGCTCAAGCTACTAATGTCTTATTCAGTGCTTTGAGTGAAGATGTTTTTGATACCATCAAATTTGGAGATGATGAACCACTTGATGATGCTCATATAATTTGGACCACACTCAAAAAAAATATGGCAAGTCCAAATGTGATGAGAAGTTGCTCTCATTGGAGGAACCACTTGAGGAGTGCTCAACTTCACCAACAAATGAAGAGCCTCAAGCGATTCTCTCAAAAGGCCTGAGTGATCATGCCACATCCACTTCCTCGCCAACATATGACTTAACAAAAGGCAATGAAATAGTTGGTGAGAATAATGCTTTTACATGTGGTACTTCTACTTCCTCTTGTTCTTGTGAGACTAACATTTTGAAGGAAGAAGAAGATTATGATCGGTGGAGGCCAAATGATGAATCCACCTCACAAAGAAGGTCAAATCTCTATGCCACTCCTCATGTGGGTCTCATGGCAAAGAAAGAGAAGAATGTGGCAAGTGAAAGTGAGAGTGAGAGTGAGAGTGAGAGTGAGAGTGAGAGTGAGAGTGAAGATGAAAGTGATGATGATGAGTTCAATCAACACTTGGCACATCTAAGCAAGAAAGACAAGTTGATGGTGCTCAAGCTCATAGAGAAAATTTAAGAGCAAGAAGAAACAGTTCATGACCAAGAAGGGTTTCTCAACAACAAGATCAAATGCTTGGAGAAATTGACCAAAAAGCATGAAAAGCTTAAGTTCTCTCTTGCTAGTTTGGTTGAAAGGTATGAAAACTTGTCAATTGAGCAAACTTGTACTATTAACTCTCTATCTTGTGTTGCTCAATTAGAAGATGAGAATTATATGCTCAAGGACAAGGTGAAAGGCTCACTAGAAAGAATGAGATCTTACAAGAAGATCATGATGAGCTTTTGTGCTCTCATGAGAAGCTTATGGATTGTCATATCATGCTAGAAATAGCTCATGAGGTTGTGGTAACATCGGTAAAATCATACCAATCTCACACTTACAAGTGCACATGTACACAAGTTCCATCTATTTTATCATGTGCTAACAATTGTTGCTCTCAAGCAAGCTAACCTTCTGTTGAGCATGTAATTGTAGAAACTTGTGATGATTCCATTACAAAAGAAAATGCAGAGCTCAAGGAAGAGGTTGAGAGGCTAAAAAGGGACTTGATTCAATTGAAGGGAAAATGCAATGCTCAACCTTCTCAAGATAACCATGAATACATGGTGAAGAAGCTTATGAAGGGATCAACCGCAGCATGCATCAAGCCCCATCAAGAAGGTTACAAGTCCAACAGTGGCAAAGTCAAGGGGAAATTTGAAGAAGTGCAATCTATTCAAAATGCAGTAGTTTAGTTCAAGGCTGCAGAGGTTCTAGGATGTAGCAGTGCTGCATCCTAGTGCGGTAGTGCCGTACCTGGGCAGAACAGCAAAGCCCCAAGGCCACCAAGGTGCAACTTCAATCAAAGAAGACTCTCATCACTTGCTTTAGGTGCAAGAAGGAGGGTCACCATGTAAGAGATTGCTCCTTGAAGAAAGAAGAGAAGGGTGTGAGCAAGATCCAAGAGAAGAAGAAGTTGGCTCATGTCAAGTGCTCCAATGTGGGACACAATGCCTCTATGTGTTCTAACAAGGTTGATGACCAAGCTACACTTCCAAACAAGAAGACAAGAAAAAGCAAGAGGAAGTATTTTGGATGCAATGAGAAGGGTCATGAAATTGCATCATGGCCCTACATGAAGGATGAAGGCTTGGCATCATCAAGAAAGAGGCTCATTGACAAGGAAGCAAACAAGAAGCATGAGAAGAAGATTTCTTGCAAGAACAAACACCACATTTGCTACACTTGCCGAGAAAAGGGACATCTAAGTATGGATTGTCCCATGGGTAACACTCTTAGGCTCAACTCATCAATTGATTCAAATTTGCTTAGGAGGCCCAAAAATGACACTTGTGCTAGAAAGGTGATTGGTTCACCACGTGCTAGCACAAAGGCCATTTGGGTGCCTAAGTCTCTTGTGACTAACCTTAATGGACCCAACATAGTTTGGGTACCAAGTTGTGCTTGATGAGTGTTGTAGGTACTTGAAGGTGATATGAAGCTTTGGGTGCTTGAGCAGGTTTATTGAAAAATATGATCTCAAGCTATCAATCTTATTCATATATTGTCTATTCTCTCAAGATTGACCCAAGGACAAATTGATGGATATATTTCTAACTTCATACTCACCTCTATAATTAGTACCTAACCCTTGCTAGCTAGCCACTTAACTTGTATAGTCTCTAGTAGTTCACAAATATGTATGTGTTTGTGAATTATTAGGAGTGATGAGAGTACTTCAAGTTTAAATTAATCATTTGGCATATGATGCTTTTAATGGCTCTCTAGTAGAGCAAGATCTTATTCATGCTGTAGGTATGAGGAACCACCTTGTGAGGCAATCAAGCAAATGGCCATCGGTGATATAAGACCCAAAGAAGTACATGCTATAGAGGTGGAGGCTCCTCATGTCGTAGCTGATCTACAACCTGCTACTGAAGTATGAGCGATAGTGCTGCTCACACAAGCAGCAGAGCCGGGTAGTAGTAGTGCTGTGCAGAGTAACAACACTGCCACACCCATGCAAACAACAGCAGCTGATAGCAGTCCAAGTCGTGGACGAAACCTACAACTCATCTTTGAGCAAAATGATGATGAAGAGACCACCTCGTCCATTACAACAAAAAAGGGGTGCATGGTAACAGCTAAATTCCAAGTGCAATTTATTTCAAACTAAACTCCTTTGTGCCTTGTGTAGACACTTAGGATAAAAGAAGCACTTGAGAATTTACATTGGTTGTTGGCCATGAAAGAGAAGTATGATTGGAATTGAATTGATCATCTACAACAAGCAACATAGATGACTTGAGTTTCCTTTGTGGACTTCAAACCAAGAATATCAAGATGAAGCAAGTTTATGTTCATCCATGCATACTATGAGGTGATTTGGGGGATTCAGAAACTTGGTTCACATTGGAGGATACAAGTAAATTTCAAGAAGGCCAAGAATGAAGAAATTGCCAAATTTTCATTCTTATCTTATGGGCATGTGCATGCTATAATGGTTGTAAGTATTTCTTGGCATAGTTCAATTTGATTACTCTATTGTTGCCATGACCTAGACATAGAGTGAAATCCCAAGTTCTTAGATGAATAAAGTGCTATGTGAGAAATTCAAATACTTAGAGCACTTACCAAAAGGGAATTTACTCTATGACTAGTGTTGTGAGACTAATCTTTCTTTATAAGTGATCTGTGTAGTCTCATTAAATGAGAATGTGTTTCTCAAATGGAGTGTGCTATCAAATGAAGGCTATCAATCCAAAACATTATGATGTATTATCTCCAATTAATTTGGAATTGATTCATCTATGTTAGCCACTCACCATAATATAGCTTAAATCTGCCCTTCGGACTTAATTGACCAATCATTCACATTCATATTTCCATTCCACTCAAAAGAGTGTGCATGAGGCATCAAGGGAGATTTAGTCCATGTCATGAGGTTTCTCTATTTGGTAACCCACTTCCCTTCCATCCATAAAGGGTTACTAAATGAAAAACTAGCGCTTGTGTTACTAATACCCTCTTGTATTGAGCTTATTTATAGAAAATCAAGAAGAAGAGGTTGTGCTTGTTTAACTAAATAAATCACAAGCCTGAAGGCTACTCTTCACCTAAAGAAAGATAAGGTTGCTAGAGGCCAAAAAGATAAAAAATCTAAGATTGAATAAAATCAAATTTGAGGTTGAGTTGCATAAGCTATATTGGAAGAATTCACAAGACTACAAGAATTGATAAGAGGACTAAATGGAAATAAAGTCTTGTGGGTATTCTCAACCAAATTCACCTCAAGCTTGTTTGCAGGCACAATAGTGTTGCATATTCAGTGCGGCAGTGATATAGTGCGGCAGTGCCGCACCTTGGGAGCAGCAGTGTCACGCCTATACTAACAGCAAGTTTGAGTTTTGTTTTAAATAGGCCTATTCACCCCCTCTAGGCGACATCAAGGCCCTTTCATAGCTCCAAGGCAAAGTCGGGCACTCACGTGGATGGGATCCAAAAGGAAGCAGAGCGTTGCTCTGCTCGAGCGGTCGGAACGGAGAAACTCGAAGCCTATGCCCTCTGCTAGTTTTTTCCTCTTGCATCAAAATGGATCGGCGACCTAACCTCAACACCTTGGCCGCTGCTTTGGGCCACATAACCTTTAGCTCTGCGGGCTAGCCCCTAGGGTAGAACACGCACCCGCGCTCACAAGGCAAATGGAGAAGGAGCACATTCCAACCTGAACAAGAGGAACACAGGCGGCAACACGACAAGATAGGTCCACACGCTAGCAAAACCGCGTGCGGAAGCAGCAAGCTCCACAACAACCAAGCAAGCCTCAGCATGCATGATGCTCAAGTAACCCGACCCACCCAAGCTAGAAGCAAACAGTCATTCCCAGATGACCCCTCACATTTGAAAGAAGAAGACTAAGCAAATGGCATCGGCAAGGACAAATCCCGCACGACGAACTCGATGAGGAATGAGTCAACAAGAGCAATTCGCCTATGGAACATTTGCGCTCACTTGAATGACCATGGTGGGCGCATCATCTAGTCGAACAAAACCATCAGGAACCCCTTGAGGCTCCAAGAAACATGGCCCACACAACCCGCTTAGGAACACCGAGCGCCTCAGCACGTGCTCAAACGATGTAGCAAGGCCACTTCATCTGGGTCCGCGACAGTCGCTTTGCCAGAGTGAGGCCTAGTGGGGAACAACAAATACACTGCCCCCTCGATTGCGGCAGAGTATACCGCAGTGTACAAACACGAATCACCACTACCCGGCAATGGCTCGACGATGAGCCTAGCCGAGCAGAGCGATTCCTGAGAATCAACAACACAGAGATCGGATAGCTTGGGCAAAACCCTTCATGCCAAGGATCACTGAGATAACTCATTCAAACAATTGGCATTGGCAATGACAAAAGGGAAATAAAAAAAAGCAACGCATACATCAGAGCCTCAAGGACTTATGCGTTTGTCGATTACAATGTTGTCCTAAGTACTAGGATCACTGGCTTCTAAAGCCACAGACAAAAACATCTAGTCTAACATGCTATAGGACTAGATGGACCCAAGGTTACAATGATCATCGGATCTCCTCCCACTCACAATGGACATCTCATGAAGTAGAAGAATGGTACAAGGTGTCTCTAGGCTTTAGAGCCACATCATGAGCAGGAGAGGACTGTCGAAAGAAGCCTTGGGGACAACCACCTCACAGAGTTTCCTCTAACATCTGAGGAAGAGGAGCCCTACCAGGAACCGCCCTGATGCTGCTATTGGTAGAGCAGGGGAGGAACGCCTGGTGATGAGCTAGTGAACGTGAGCTGCCGAGTTGATGCTTCAATGCTCCTAGACCTAGAGCTAGGATATGTGTGCCTGCCAACCATGCGGAGCCAAGTGACCTGAGCCCCCCATGGCATTGTGTCGGTGCAAAAATGTGTTGATGTGCTAGACACACAGCAAGCCGAAAGGATCTACTTGATGGAGCAAGGCTGAAGATCCACTTAACTTCAATGCAGGACCAGTCGACCCTGTGAATTCCCGAAGGTGTGCCAGTCAATTTGACCTACAATTGACATGGATAGAAAGTTTATCAGTAATTTAAGGTGGAACATGTTGGTTTTGCCTAGACAGTTCTAAGTGTGCTGCTTCGGGAGCAGCTAGACAGAAAATCGACTAAATAGCCGATACTCGAAGAAATCGGATGTTAAGGACTACGATGTTTGCGGGTCACGATTGATTTTATGATAACAAGTGCAATGCACCCAGATATAAATAAAATCATCAGCTAGGTGGATATTACCAGGGTAAAGTATTGAGCCGATGAGTAATGAGAAAAGATATAACATGCGAACAAATCGACTATCTAGTACAAATGGATCTACAAACGCTCTGAATCTAGGATGTTACCATCAACAGTGAGGTTTGACCAGATCGATGGTAGCTATGATTGTAATAACAAACTAAACCAAAGAATCCATAAAACCATCTATACATCAACAGGTTTTCTAAAAGACACGATATCTGTGTGAAAGCACAAGGCGAATCAGCTGAAATAGCTGATTCAAGTAGAAAAGGGATTACAGCATGTGAACAATCAACTATTTAACCAAGATAGATCTATAAATTCATCAGACCTGACCTATTATCCTTAATAGTGGGGTTTGACCAGATCGATGGTAGCCATGATAAAGACAACAAATCAAACCTTTAAAAGAAACAGATCTATTCACATTTAACAGAATCATAAAGACACATTGTAAGCGTTAAAGTGCAGGCGATCGGCTATTTAGCCGATGTAGGCATGGCAAATAGCTAGGGTCATGCCTGGTTGAAAGAAAATCTACCAACTAGCATCCTTTGATCTAAAGTACTAATAGTGGGGATCGACCGGATCGTTTCATCCATAATACGAGCTATAGACCAGATTCAACTAGCTAGTAAACCTTCTCAAGATTAGACATGCCTTAACTGCATACTATGCACGATCAAGATCGAAGTAGAACAACCAATGAAACATAATCCATCGTTTAAAGTAAGAATCATCGCAATGTAATGAAATAAACGATGGACCCAAGGGATGTGAGGCTGATCTAAATTAATCTCGATCGGGTAGGTTGATATTGCTAAAACTAATGACAATAAGAACATCAACAAGATTGGTAACTTAATGAATCTACCCAAAGGATGCCACCCTTAGGTAGAGCCGATAACTTGACCTTAGTCTAATTCGAGTAGTGGAGGTCGAACTTAACCGATGTAGCCATACTTGAACTAGATAAGGATCGATAACTAGCTTATACTAGAGCTCATAAGAGGTCGGCCAGACCGATGCAGCCTTACAAACAGAAGTATAAGCCATGACGGTACTTATAGACAAGCCAGAGGTCGGTTGGACCGATACAACCCTGCTTGTTGAAGAACTCATCGACATCTACACTACTCCTACTCCTAAGGGTTTGCGTAAAGCCGAAAAAAGTAATTGGCATTGATTGATTGGATCTCTTTTACAATAGCCGAGGTCCAATATTTATACCCGGAACCTAAGCATGAATCCTACTCAAGTACGACTCATTACGATCTTTGGTATAAGAGAAAACATTCCTAACTTAAGATAACTTGGACCCTAATCTTTCCCTTTTTGTAGAGTCCGACATATCTTTCCCGACGCCAACCGTGGCTTATTGATGTTATCTACTGATATCATTCGAAGAGAGCCAATTCTAGTGTTGCATCTAAATCAGCTGGTATCGATCCTCATGCAATCGATTCCTTGATTACACAATCTTGGAAGTTTTGAATTCCCGCGTTCTTCTTCCCAAATTTTGGTGTAAACACATGACCCCCAATTTTGGGATAAAAATTATTTTATTCCAAAATTTCTATTTTCCTATTCACCATATCGCAACCGTTTATTCCAAGACATACGCGTGACTCCTAACTTCTCGGTCTGAGTTTTATATAATATCCCAATTGTATCATTTTTAACTCACTCGGTCTATTCGATTTGCCCTTCTTTCTCGAGCAAGTCTCAACAGCCGACGCCGCCATTGCCAAGGCCTCAACCCTAGCAAATCCTCTGCTCTACTAAGCTGTTATTTAAGCAACCTTCCTCAGATTCGGATCTATTTTGGCTATAATGGTGACCAGCGACCATGTCCCTAAGGTATGATTTCAAGCTCCCATTTTCCAAGTATTAGCCATTACTCTGCATTTCCTTTCTTCTCAAATTTATTTTATCTGGTTTCTAGGAAATGAGGAACAAAATTTTGATTCCATCGGCTATTGCTCCTAATGTCTATTTTCTTGGGCCTATGGGTGACCCTGATCCATCTAACTTTATCCGTCAAGAAACCAACCGAATCCCCTTAAAACAACCTATAGTGGATTTGTTCTCCTAGAACACCAAAACTCCCTTTAGAAACTAGCTCAAAATGCCTAGGGGATGGAGAGACTGGTTCCATAGGGTATCAAGGAAAAAAGCTAGAGATTGGGAGATTTATGACTTGAATCAATGCTTGACACTCTCGTTGTCCGGAATGGAGATGAATGATTCACTCCTGATTTCTGCATTTTATTTCTGGTCTAACACCCTAAATGCTTTCATTTTTTGTCACGGCCCAATGACCATCACTTTGGCCAATGTTTATATGTTGATAGGCCTTAGAATAACAGGATCAATGCAACCTTATGACTTCTTAAGTGTTGGATCCAAGAAATTAGCCAAAATATCAGACTACACAGGATGGGCAAGCTACATTCTAAACCATATTGGAGATGGATCAACTGTTAGCGAAAGAGAATATGTCACTTTTCTGAACATGTGGTTAGAAAAATTCATCTTCTGTGGGTCATCTTGTGGTCCAACTTACAATTATAAACTCATGGCAGAGCATCTGGTAGTAGGCATTGAGTTTCCTCTTGGAAAGTATTTGTTGGGATCGGCTTACCATTTGATGCATCAGGTGGTCGCTCAGCTGCTGAAGAATGAAGCAGTGCATACCATCAGTGGCCCTTGGTGGCTAATACAAATGTGGTTGAATTTGTATATGCGTAAGATTGTAAGGCCAAATCTCTAGAATTTGAGCTTTCCCTCCTCCAACTTTGATGAGGAATACAGAGGCGAGGAAGGAAGAACCTGTCAGTGCATGAACTGTGGTGAAGCTGCATCGGCTATAACAATTGTTGTTGATACTGGACATCTCTTCAAGAAGTTTTATAGAGGGTTTGATGCAGATATTCTAACTTGGCTATCCTATGATGAGGATGAGAACAATGAGTTGGTCTTCCCATTCAAATTCCGATTTGAATCAGGCTGCTCAAACGAAACGAGAGTTGTAATCTTCAAATCCTTCATCAAACCTTACGTCCTCCTAGCCAAATTTTGTCATGGCCATGGAAAAATGTCTACAGGTTCCTTCCTTCTAGGCAACCTTCTAACCTATGAGTTTTACAACCTTTCTTTCATAGCTCATCAGTTTGGTCTTGGTCAACTGCCTCCTCAATTGTTCTTCAAGAATACACTAAAGCCAAGAGAAGGTATTAGTGAAGTAATGGAAACCTCTAGAGACTTTCAACTAGGATGAGATCTTCCTTCCTTTTGCTTGCATGAATAGACAAGAGTCAACTTCTCTTTCAACCTTTTCAACTCCTGGTGGCAAGAATGGCACTCCCATCTCTTCTGTGGGTCAGTCCATCCTAGATGCATAGCTCTGGATGGAGATTTTGCTTCTAACAGTGAGATAACTTACCATTCCTTTTTTCAAAAAAATTATTTGATAAATTCCCTTGCCAACTATTCTAACAGACCTTTTTAGGACAATGAATTCGATCCCCCAAGCTTGGACAGGAAGGGGCATCCTATAGAGTATCATCCTCTATGTCTAGCCTCAAGAATGGGATCAACTGCACCCACACTAAAGAATCTGATGAAAACTCAAGATGCCTCTACCATTGTAACGTATCAATCTTCAAAACGTAAGGTAGCCCAAGGGACAACCTAGAAAACCATTACTAGGAAAAGACTTCGCAGAACGAGACAATCAACTACTCAGGTAAAATAATTCATCCTTTCCTCAAAATGATATTCAACTTCTAATCCCCTTTCTTCACAGTTATCAACCATTGTATCCCAATCTGCTCTAGGTGCGGAACTATTGTCCTAGGCGTTCAAATCAGCATCAACTAAACCTTCATCGGCCGATCCTCAAAAGGAGCCGATTTTGATTGAACCAAACAATGCTTCTAAGACTGTGGAAGATGAGAACCCTTCCACTTCAATCCCTGATGTTGCTAAGGTATCGCCTCAAAATTCTTAATCCTTATTCAATTTCTACCCTTCATCTGACTATTTATTGTGCCAGATACTCCCTGAGGAAACACACATGCAGGAGCAGGAGTCTGACAGTCCACCCATTGAAAATGATCCTGTTGGTGTTGTCATCTACACTATCGAATCTCTAGTCTAGCAAACAATTGATGGTAGGAAGATTATATATCTATTTTACCCTTTTGCAATGAATATGAATTAAAAAATCTCCCTTGATTTTTGTAGATACCAATGCTGAAAGTTCAGAGCCGATTCAACTAGATACCATTGGTACATCATTAGCTTTCCTTCTCTTTAAATATAGACTACCACGGAAAAGGTATTGTATTCACTTCACCATTTATCTTATTATAAACTGATTCAATCCTCCTAACAAGATTTTCTTGTATATAGATACTTAATGCTCCAGCTTCAAGCTACTCTTTTAATCTTGAAGAGTATATAGATGAAGATGAAATCAGCTCATCTACCACCTCTTCTAAAGAAGCTTTATCAGAAGAGACCAGAAATCGGCTAAGGGACATATTGCCCATGCTTGAGAAGAATATAGCCGATTTTGTCCAAGATGCAGATTCAATACAAAGAGTCTTCTTAGCCATTAAGGATAGTTTATCCCTAGATCTTATCAAAGTCTTGTCACCTTTATCCATCATTGAAGATCAAGCCCCAAAGGTAAAAAAGGCTCAAAGGAATCTATCTAATCGTGAAGCTATATTGACAAAGAAGAATTCCAACAAATGAGAGGCCAAAGAGCTGGCATAGCTGATCGATAATTTGAAGAACTCCCCTTAGGATCGAGCGAGAGCTGAACCAATTAGAAACCAAGCGTGTAGAACTTGAGAAGGAGCTGGAGAACATGAAGGCTACCATTGATCATCACAAGTCTAATCTGGCCCAAATACCCAATGCCATTAAGCAGAAGAAATAGGAATTGCTGACCAAGGTCAGAGAAGGCAAGGCCATCTGTAGCAGCCTTGAGAATATTCCTAAATCAGCCGAAGAAGACAAGCAACAAATCGTAGAAGTTGATGCTATCTGGCCAGAAGCATTGAAAGCAATCTAGGATGTTCTAAATTTATAATTTGCATACCAATATGTATTTTGGGTGGAACAAATTATAACCATGTTTTCTATTAATCCATTGTCTTTCTTGTCTCGGCTAAAGAGCCGATTTGAAAATAGCTGATTCCAGACCTTTGTTCTTAATCTAATTAAGTCGGAAAACATGGCCTTCATTAAGAAAACTCAATCTTCCGTCCTCAGTTATCAACGCCACATTCTCTTTGGCATTAGTGAGGTGGCGCTTTGTCTTCTATAAATTGTGGTTGCCTTTTGCTTGTCCCGAGATATCTACCACCTCGCTTTGTGTTTATAAATACCAGCCAAAGCCTCCAGCCTCGAACACATCTAAACTTGCAACTGCTCTTGTTCCTTGCGCCTCTCCACCTTCGCAAACCCTATAGTGGTTTTCTTCCCCCTTTTCATAGATCCAATCAACCCTATGGCTAGCGAGGACAACTAGGGCAAGCGCGCGGTGGAGGAGGTTCTAGAGGAGAACCTACCGATGAGCCAGTGCCTCCGCCGTATGAGGTGAGATCGATATCTTCTACTCACGGCAATGAACTTTTCTAACTTGTTGAATGGCAGCCTTTGTCCTCTTCCTCCTAGGGTCAGTGAGCCCTCTAATGCTGCATCTGATGCTGCCTCTGCGTCGGACTCATCGTTGGACTCCTCTAATTCCTACAACAGCGACGACACCCAGTGTTTCCTGTGGGAGTGGAGGGCAGCCCAGGATCGTTATTCCAAGGCAACTCGGGAAAATGGCCAGCTTGAGATCCACCTTGGGGCCTCTCAAGCCACCCTCCTTGCTACTAAGGAAGAGGCTAACGCCATGGTGGTAGGTAAGATGAACTCCAAGAAAACTCTTCTTCTAATTTCCACTGTCTTTATCTTGATAGCTCCTTTGTTTCTATGATCGCCAGCCCTGACGGTGCAGTTGGAGTCCCTCTGACTGGAGGCGAACATGACTATGGTGGCCCTCAATGCCCGGGCCCCCTCATCAATGCCCGCCTCCATGACGTCCCCGCCCGTGTCTAGGAGATCTCCCTTCATGGCGTCTATCGTGGTGCATCGGTGGCACTGGCCACGATGCAGGTCCAAACAAGGTACGAGCTCCATACCATAGAGATCAGTTTCCAGATGGGCGACAGCCCCAAGGAGTACGAGGAATTGATCGAGAACTTCATTGATGCAGTGGAGGCCATCATGGACATCACATCCGCTCCGGATGTGATAAATAACGTCTTTGATTAGTTTGTATTTAGGGCAAACTAATCAATGAATAAAATATCTATTTTTTGTGATTATGTCTCAGTGTATTCTCTGCAATGCCTTGTGTATACCATAATTGTTTCTATGTTGGTTTTGGCTCTATAGGCGATACATATCGTATCGGCTTTCCCCCCTTTTGGGGTAGTTTTTTAGCTAAAGGCGATACCCCTCTGGTACCAGCTATTAGTGCCGATGACTGAACAAATCAGCTATCAAGTGTTGATCTGAATGGTAAGATAATATTCCTTTAGACATTTTCCATCGATCACTTCTTGATGGGTTGCACCAGAACTCTTTAGACCAAAGATCAAATGATTGATCAATCTAGACCAGGCATCTCATAATATTCCAAGCAAAACAATCTTTAAATTCCTTCAATAAATCTATCCACTCTTGCTCATACTTAGGATCCAACTTAGCATTCTCATATGTTGGCCTAGGTCTATCTCTAGGACCAATATCTATCTCCTCTAATTCATCAGCAGACGTGAAGCCATGCCCTAGCTTACCACATGTACCATTTATTGGACTATCCATTAAAAAAACTCTCAGAGCCGATTGTTGGATCGACTGTTGGCTTTCATCATTGATCTTAATGAAGCCTCCTTCCCATAGCTTGCTAGGAAAACACTCAAAGTCTTTCAGTTCCCAATACACTGGATTAATTGTTGCGATACTTACAGAATCATCAGCATGAACCAGCTCAACATCATCTCCATGCCACTGAATCAAACACTGATGCATAGTCGACGGTACACAACAATTTGCATGAATCCAATCATGACCAAGGAGTAAACTATATGAACCTTTTCCATCAATGATGAAGAATGTGGTGAGCAAAGTTTTACTTCCAATTGTCAATTCAATATTCATTGCCCCCTAGTCTTAGATGCATTAACCCCAAAATCCTTAAGCATCATGTCAGTATCAATCAAATCTCATGGCCCTTTGCCAAGCTTGCAAAAAGTAGTGTAAGGCATAAGATTAACAGAAGCACCTCCATCCACTAACATTTTGTTCAACGGCTACCCATTGACAAAACCTTTCACATATAAAGCCTTTAAGTGCTGATGCTTGACTGGCTTATCAAATATAGCCTGTTGTATCACTGTCAACTTGGCAACTATCTCCTCATATTCTGATTCGTCAAAATCTTAATAGACTTCTTGATCTGCTGGAGCTTTGAATTCTGATGGCAATAGAAATGCCATTTGAATATTAGCCGATGGTTGACCCCTATTGGCTATTTGTTTAGCACGCCACACTTGAGGCCTACTAGAGGCCTGAACCTGTTCTAGCTCTCTGTTCCTTAGGCGTTGTACCCTTCTTTTCTGGCTTCTTGTCAAATCTCCTGGACACCATTGCCCTTCCTGCCAAACATACTCTTCCTCATTGTCTTCTTCTTCATAATCAGCCCAATTTTGATCAACAACTCGCTTCCCAAGCTGATCATGAACACTTCTATTTTTTAAGTGTCGATCTATATTATTATGATGATACTTATCTTGAGCATGAATAGACTGGTGGTTGGCTTGAGATTGCCTAAACTCCCAATATTGCTCACTGCACTCTGGGCAATTATTTCTAGTAGGCCATTTCAAACCTTCATTCCAACAATGTATGAAGAAAGGACAATTCCAATGTGATTCAGCCTGCTTTCTTTCATACCTCTCTTTCTCCTGTTGATGCTGGTATTCTTTCTCATCTAACCAACGTTGATAATCCTTTTTCTTCTGCTGTTGCCATTTATTCAACAAAATTTAAGACGTGACATGCGGCCTTATTGCCCTGTCCCTTGACGTCTCTCCCTACTCATATCGGCTCTTCTATTAGTCACAATGCCTTCTAATCTCTCTATATTTATTAGCTAATATTTGCATCTCGGGATCGACTGTTCTTGTTTCTTTTGCTCTGGTTGATGTCAGGATCTTAGTCTTCCCTTTGAGCAACTTCACATCAACCATATCCTAATCTCTTGGGAAAGGGCTATCATCAACTTTCATCTTCCAAGGTGTATCAAATTTAAGCTTCCCTTGTTGTATAACCCTCTGTATATGTTGCCAAAAAATCCTGCACTCGTTAGTAGAATGAGAAGTAGCATTATGAAATTTGTAGAACTTCTTATTCTTCAACTGATTAGGAGGTAACATAACATGATTGCCGGGCATCTTGATCTATCCTCTCTCAAGCAAGAAATCAAAGAGCTTATCTAATTTTGTGGTGTTGAAATCATAGTTCTCTTCGACTCCTGTTCCCCAAGGATTTGGCACCATTACCATCGTCTTACCCTAATTCCATTCAGCCGTGACAACCTCTTCTTCTTCATCGTCCTCATCGCCGTCACTAACTAGACATGGATTATAAGCCTTAGCGATTGCGGCACTCTTCTAGAATCGGGTATCTCTACGCATGCTCTAGAATTAGCTATTGAGTGCTGCCACTCGTTGAGCCAACTGACCTAAATTGTCAAACTCTTTCCCAAGCAGCTTCTCTCTCCATGTTGGCAACATTCCTTGAACGGCCAAAATAGCTAGTTGATCATCAGTCAAGTTCAATGAGAGGAACAAATTTTTGGTCTCTCAGAACCAATGAAGAAACTCGACACCCGATTCATTAGTTCTCTGCCTTATGGTCGTCAAATTTGTGATTTTCTTTTCTACTGTCCCAGTATAGAAATATGTATGAAACTGCTTCTCTAGGTCAGCCCAATTGGCAATGGAATTAACTGGCAATGACAAAGACCAAGTAAAGGCTGGTCCTAACAGGGACAAGGAAAAGAAACGAACTTGATGACCTCTTCAATGGATGCTTCGCCCAACTGTGTAAGATACTGACTGACGTGTTCTATTGTACTTGTGCTATCTTGACCAGTGAACTTAGCAAATCCTAGGAGCCTATAATTTGTAGGAAGAGCGACCAAATCATTCCACTCTAGATATGGATGTTTGTACAATAAGGTCTGCCCTTTTGGTTTCAAACTAAACTGATTCTTCATCATCTCGGTCACTCCGAGTAACAACTCATCAGCATTTGAATCTAGATTTATTTGCAATTGCTGACCCATCTGTGGATTGAAATTTCAGATACCTTGATACCTCGGATTTGGAATCATATGAAGGGTATTATAATATGTGCCATAATGATATCCTTGTGGAATCTCTATCTATTGGGTTCTTTGCTGGTTTGCTGCTTGAAGTCTCTGGTTGTATATGCTAGGATCTGTATCTCTACGAATCCTTTGAACTAATGGCGCTATTTTTTGAGTCGATGACGGTATTTGGCCTACTATGCCAAAATTAATCATTTGATTTTGAACTTGCCCCATTGGCTGTTGCACATACTGCACTGCTAATCTAGGATTATTTTGTATTTGATTGGTAGTGGTACCTTCAACTTGCTCAAATGAGCTCTAAACTGCCTGGACAGCATCATTACCAGTTAGTGCTGCTTCTTGATGGCTAGTACTAGCTTGATTAGTCCCCTGAGTCGATGGATGTGGAATGTTATAATAAGCCGGCCCAACCTGATTAATTGGATATCCATTAGACACCTCTCTCATGGTATCATGGAAGGTTTCAAGAAAAATGTATTATGGTTCAACATGGCATCCTAAACAGATTTGTTTACAACATCTATGAAGAAACATCTGTCATCAGCTTCGTCTGTATCTAACTGCCCATGCAACAAAACTCTTAGTAGTGTATATTTCTAAACAACTTTATTATCATGTGTGTTAGTGTAGGACAACAAACACTTATTCTGAAATTCTTCTATAGCTTTACTGATGACATCTTTATCCTCATTAGGTAGGTCTTCATAAGGCACCATAAGGATGTCCTTGTCGTTATAAGTTGCCATGACGACTGTGGTGTCCCACTGGGCGTGCAAGAATGTGTGTTGGTGCAAAAACATGGTGGTGTGCTTGGTACACAGCAAGCTAGAAGAATCTGCTTGATGGAGCAAGGCTAGAGATCCGATTGGCTTCAATGCAGGACCAGTCGACCCTACAAATTTCCGAAGGCGTGCCAGTTAATTTGACCTGCAATTGGTAGAAGAGAAAGTTTATCAATAATTTAATGTGGAACATGTTGGTTTTGCGTAGACATTTCCAAGTGTGCCGCTTTAGGAGCAGCCAGACAGAAAATCGACTAAATAGCCGATACTCAAAGAAATCGGCTGTTAAGGATTGCGATGTTTGCGGGTCGCGATTGATTTTATGATAACAAGTGCAATGCACCCAGATATAAATAAAATCATCAGCTAGGTGAATATTACCAGTGTAAAGTATTGAGCCGATGAGTAATGAGAAAAGATATAATATGCGAACAAATCGACTATCTAGTACAAATGGATCTACAAATGCTCTGAATCTAATCTATTACCATCAACAGTGAGGTTTGACTGGATCGATGGCAGCTATGATGATAATAACAAACTAAACCAAAGAATCCATAAAACCATCTATACATCAACAGGTTTTCTGAAAGACACACTATATGTGTGAAAGCACAAGCGAATTGGCTGAAATAGCTGATTCAGGTAGAAAAGGGATTACAATATGCCAACAATCGACTATTTAACCTAGATAGATCTATAAATTCATCAGACCTAACCTGTTATCCTTAACAGTGGGGTTCGACTAGATCAATGGTAGCCACGATAAAGACAACAAATAAAACCTTTAAAATAAACAGATCTATTCGCATTTAACAGAATCATGAAGACACACTATAAGCGTTAAAGTATAGGCGATTGGCTATTTAGTCAATGCAGGCATGGCAAACAGCCAGGGTCATGCCAAGTCGAAAGCAAATCTACCAACTAGCATCCTCTAATCTAAAGTACTAACGGTGGGGATCGATCGGATCATTTCATCCATAATAGCGAGCTATAGACCAGATTCAACTAGCTAGTAAACCTTCTCAAGATCAAACATGCCTTAATTGCGTACTATGCACGATCAAGATCGAAGTAGAACAACTGATGAAACATAATCTATCGTTTAAAGTAAGAACCGTCGCAATGTAACAAAATAAATGATGGACCCAGGGGATGTGAGGCCGATCTAAAGCAATCTCAATCGGGAAGGTTGATATTGCTGAAACTAATGACAATAAGAACATCAGCAAGATCGGTAACTTAATGAATCTACCTGAAGGATGCCACTGTTAGGTAGAGCCGATAACTTGACCTTAGTCAAATTCAAGCAGTGGAGGTCAAACTTAATGATGCAGCCATACTTGAACTCGATAAGGATCGATAACTAGCTTATACTAGAGCTCATAAGAGGTCGACCAGACCGATGCAGCCTTACAAATAGAAGTATAAGCCATGATGGTACTTACAGACAAGCCAGAGGTCGGCCAGACCGATGCAGCCCTGCTTGTTGAAGAACTCGTTGAGATCTACACTACTACTCCTAAGGGTTGGCGTAAAGCCAAAAAATGTAATTGGTATTGATTGATTAGATCTCTTTTACAATAGCCAGGATCCAATATTTATACCCGGAACCTAAGCATGAATCCTACTCAAGTATGACTCATTACAATCTTTGGTATAAGAGAACATTCCTAACTAAAGATAACTTGGACCCTAATCATTTCCGTTGTTGTAGAGGTCGACGTATCTTTCCCACTGCCAACCCTGGCTTATTGATGTTATCTACTAATGTCATTCGAAGAGAGCCGATTCTAGTGCCGCATCTGAATTAGCTGATATTGATCCTCATGTAATCGATTCCTGATGACACAATCTTGGAAGCTTCGAATTCCTGCGTTCTTCTTCCCAAATTTTGGTTTAAACACATCGCTCCTCCCCATCTTTGTGGAACTTACTCTAACACCTGCAGATGACCAATGTCGGTAGGGTGTGGTGGAGCCCAATCTCCAAAGATCACTCCTGGCAATGGTGAAGCCGCCAAGATGGGTCGCAAACCATGGCGCTCGAAGAAAATAGCCATTCTCCCACTCGGACTGGACATCGGGGAGAACTCAGAAGTTGGGGAAGAAGTGGGGATGAGACTCGCTACCATCCTCTCCCATGGCTTAAATAGACGACATAAAGATGAAGGCAGAGAAGATGGTGGTTGGCATTCAAGACGAGCGGAAACTTCAAGATGCACTCGCAATCAAGAGGCAGAAGATGCAGCGGTTCGGTCTCCTAGGCGACACGATACCCATCAATGATTGTAAGAGGTACATTGAATGCATGCATTTCCTCAGGCATTTACTAACCACTTTCTCATAGCGTACGAGAGGTGGCTGGATGAAAGACTTAGTGGTGGATGCCAACATGGTAACGTATCCCGAGTAAGCCTTGTATCTTTCGCCTTCATTATTTTTTTGATTCATGAGTCCGCATTCTATGGCGCATAACTGTTTGTGAGATGGCACCATCAAGACATGACTTGGCTAAGGGAGGTCAACAGCCCCCTAGGGTCACATGTCGAGCGTCCCTCTACATCCATGCCACTGCATCATGCTTAGGAAACTCTCTATCAGGTCAGTCCTTAGATGGGCTCGAGGCCATAAAAGGGATAGGGGTAGGCATGAGATGGGCCCTCGTAGTTCTAATCAGTGGTGCGGAGCCACATGACCATCTCCCTCTATGTTCGATTTGTCCTCTTTGAAGTCTCCCGGGTTGACCCCCTCTGGGGGAGGCATTTTGCCCTTTGGCCGCTGCGGGCGCGGTTGGAGACCAATGAGATTGACGACCGATGATTTACGAGACGTTTCATGTGAGGCACAGCCGAACTCCACATCGACATGGGAGTATATCAGGTCCCGCTCGAAGTACCCATAGAACCCTAATGAGGCACATCGCTTCGACCACGTAGTTATGGTGGACATGCCTCTCCCTGCGTGGGGCGAAACCAAAACCCACCTTTAACATGGCAACACGACCTCTCGAGGTCAGCAAGGATGTAAGGGAAAAATGGAGTTGGGTCCCTGTGACCCCGAAGGAAGTCAGGGCCAAGCCTTGACTAACTCTTCCCTACATCCCAAGTCCCATACCTAAGGCTAGCTTTAGAGACTCACAAACCATCAGAGGTCCACGACCTCTCCGGGAGAGATCGACGAAGCAGATGGCCAGGGTGACACACAATGTGGAGCCCAAAGCATGATCATGGCTCAGTCATGTGGAAGAAACAAAAGGTCCAAGACCTACGAGCTAATGCACGGTCGCAAAGAACCTTGCGACCATGTACCCAGAGGTTGAGGAAACATTTCCTCACATCATTAGTACGAGAAGAACCCGCCAATGACCTCAGGATGAACCCACAAATCCTTCGCCCATGATTCAGAAGCTCACCGCCTCCAGAAGGAAAGCATCATCTTAATATCCACAAGTACAAGAGCGACCATGTCGCTCGAAAGACAAGAAGTACAAAGGATACGGCGCCACCTAGCTGGTGACACCTCTTAAGGACATAGGGCGGATGCTATAAAAATAGGGAAGGTAAGGTCATGGCTTGCCCCACCATCCCACTTACATAGTCGAGGCTCAACGGTCATGTACCACAACATTAGGGCGTCCTAACGGGGCAAAACACAATGGCCATCTACCGCATTGAATGCACTAGCCTACAAGGGGTCGAGCAACGAAGCTCAGAGAGGCTAAGACCACGAACCTATGTTCAACACGCACTCATCTCAATGCTTTCACGATCACTTCATGATCATAAAAATGCTTAGGGGCTACTATCGGGGTCATAACCCTAGGGTGTCTCAAGGCACCAATTAGTTAACAGGCCACATGGCCCACAATACACCAGCTAGTGAAGGCCTGAACGACCGAGGCCTAGCTAAGCTAAGCAAACTAGGCTAGACGCTAAGGCTGAGGTTAGCCATGGCCCTTTCCTCATGCTTTAGCTACATAGCGCTCGAAGGGTGCACGACCTCTCCCTCATCACGACCCCTAGAAGGGATGGGGAGAGGTCAAGCCCTGCTAGGTATGCCTATTCTAACAAGGATAGGTACACCGCACTAACCGCGCAAGGGCCAAGGGGACAGCAGTCACCTTACTCTAGTCAGACACCAACCCTACACCATGTAGCTCAGACAAGACAATACCACCCTAGGGCGGTGATAATGGGCACGATGACCACCAGCTAGATACGGCCTGACAAGACACATGTACAACTCCACCCACTATGAGATGGGATCCATGATGAAGTCTTTGACAGGAAGGCCATCCAGACCGACAAGGAACCATGACCCCAGTGATCGGGATCATAGCCCTTAGCTCCTCAAGACAACCAGGCGATCGATGACCTAGGGTGGCTACAAACTCTCATACAATGCCCTAGGAAACTAGGAAACGATGACGAAGGCCACGGCCAAGACCATATCACACAGGACATCTAGTGAACCACCATCGTGCCTATAGTGCTGCCACGGCCAGCACAGTAAGCACCATGCCATGATGTGGCCATAGGATCGTGATGACAACAATGACCAGACATGCACCTCAAGATGGTGTAGCTTGCAAGCCAAGTTAGCTAGGACCTCCCTCAGGCTCATGACCCTTCAGTCGAGAGAACTATAACACCCCGATGTTATACCTGCATTTAGGCACTGCAAATCATACATACCATGCATCATCAAGCATCCTAATCATACATGCCTAATCATGTAAACATGTTTGGCTACTATTGTAAATCATCTAGGATTATTTAGTTCAATTTTTGGAGCAAGGTTTGTATTCAAATTAATTCAAAATTTTGCTTCCAAAGTAATTTCCCAAAAATTAGGGTTTTGAGTTAAACATGGACTTTGATTTTACAATTCAAAATCTAGAAAGAATTTGGCTTTGGTCATAAAAGCAAAGTTGTAGAGAATTAAATTCTAATCAACTTTTATTTTTGGTACATTTTCAAAAGATGTCATTTTCTTGCTCAAAATAATATTTGAAAGTTGGCATTTAAAAATTCCTTGAAAATACAAATGAAAAAGGGTTTTGCTCATTCGCGGGCCACCGCCTCGCTTCTGGCCCACGGCCGTAGCCGGCCCAGCCAGCCTCCCGCCGCGCCGCATGCCTCGCCTCAGCCTAGCCTAGCCCAGTGCCACGCCTGGCCTGCCTTCGCGCGTGCCTACCCGCTGACGCGCCGCGCCATGCCCGACCACGGCAGAGCTCGCCCGCCGCATGGCGGCCATGCGCCGTCGATGCCGCCACGCGTCGCAGCCGGCTTGCGCCCGTGCCCATGTGCCCGCCTACTTCTGCTAGAGCCGGTGCGCTCGCTGGCTCACTCCCGCGCTGCCTCTCCTCTCCGCCAGCACCGAGCGCCCCCACTCTGCCCCTCGCCGCGCCACCACACCCGCCGGCAAAATTCGCCATGGCTCCTCCACCTCGGCCAGCATTCATGCGCCCGCAGCTCCACCTCGCTCTCTAGCATGTTGTGCTTGCGCCTGTGTCGACTGATTGAGCCCAGGTAGAGCCGTCTCGAGCCTCGCCACCGTCGGCCATGGTGCCGCCGTGCTCGGCCGCCGTGGAAGTCGCCCTTCCCACTCTTCTCCACCCTACCTAGCTACCTTCCTGCCTTCGCCATCTTCTCGCGAACCTCGTGCTCCCGCTAGCTCACCCTGTCTCGGCCAGAAATGGCCGCCGGCCTCATGGCCGAGCCGCGCCGCCGCGACGTCGCAGCGCCGGCGTGGCCTCTGCCTCCGCCGAGCCAGGCCAAGAGGCCATGGGTCGACGCCCTGCCGGGCCATCTCCCCCTTCCCATTCGCTCGGGCCGCGTAGGCCAAATGTGGCCGTGGGCCGATTGAATCCAGCAGGCTAGCCCAGTAGCAGTAGGATAAATTGTTTTCAATTTATTCTTTAATATTTGAAAATAGAAATGGTTTGAAAAACGTTTGGATACTCAAAGTTGCTCCAAATCTGTTGAAATAAATTTGTCTAGGTTCCTTATCATCAGATCTACTTGGGAAAATTATTGCACGTCATTTTTGAGATACTTTGCTGTAGAATTTTATTTAATCATGTATATTGCTGATAACTTGAAAAATATGTAGAAAAATCTATAGGCTTCAGAAAAATATGATTTCTAAGTTTGTTAATCTTCTTATGTAATGTACTTCCTAGGAAAAATATGTTTCATGCATGTGTTGTGGGAAAATTTTGAGGTGTAGTCCAAGTACCTTTAATGGCTGATTTTTGTTATTTTAGTTAGAGAGCAAACTTTGTATAAAACATGCATGTGATAATTTTTGTACAGTCATTGTATGCTATGAAGAACCTAGGAAAAATACTAACTCTGTTGTTTGACACTTTTCACAGTTCAAAGTATTTTTATGTTCATAATCCTGCCATAGCTTGTTATTTTTGTGTAGGCTAATCCACTCATTCAAATACCATGAAAATCTGATAGTACACTACTTAGGGTAGTACTACATTGTAGTAATTGTCTAAGATTTTTCTAAGCAAGAAAAATAGAGGTTGCTATTCAAACCTATGATTAATTAGGTTTTAATTAAGTGTTGCTTTTTGTGGGATTAAGAAATTAGTAAAGCTTTGGTGTATCTTTGAAGCATTTAATAAAATGTGTTGAATTAACATATTAGTAGTAGAAGAGAATGCAGTAGATGACATGTGCTTGTAGTATATTTTCTTGGATGATGTTGACTACCTTGCATTCAAAAATATCCATTGTATTCATCTCATCCGATGCACCGATTGCATAAGCACTTACGCACATTGCATCATACAGGATCGCAAACCGAGAACCCAGTCGTCATACCCGAGGAGCCCAAGGAGCAGTTCGAGGTGCAGCCGCAGGAAGTGCCCGAAGCCGACGAGGAGGACGTTGAGGAACTTCCGGAGTGGTTACCTGGATCTGCTTGGATGACTATGAAGTCATGGTATAACTAAGTGTTAAATGAAGTTGAGACCAGACGGAGACTTGCAGAGTTTTGGACTGTATTGTTTCCATCTGTGTCAATTAAGGACCGACCGTTGTTGGGCCTCGAGTCATGTTGAACGCATGCCTTACATTTAGCTGGCCGGATAAAGTACCTTCCGACCACGAAGCTGGGAGATTATTCGGGCCGAGTAGATTGCCCGCAACGCACTGTGCCGGAGCAGGTGTGGTAGGACACGAGGGTGAGATGATAAGACCAAAGTGCAGTCAGTCGGCCCCCGGGTACATGTGGTTCCTAGCAAACTCGAGATTCCTGGATAGTTGACTCGGTGATCAATATCTCACTTTAGCGGGTGAGTGAGGTTTGTGTAAGGAATAAATCACCGGCTGGTTAGGAATCGATTCGAATCGCCATCGCTCCTGGATAGTGAGCACTTGACTTGAGTTACTTCATCGTAGTAAATGTTTATGGAACACTTGGACAGTTATAATGAATATGACAGTATGGAAGTTGTTTAGTGATCATGGGTTATCATTATCTGCTTAATCATGTGTTTGCTCTAGTATAGGTGCAAATCTAGTCGACAGGTTAATAATAATTAAATTGACAATAATGCTTTTAGGAAGGTTCTTGAAAGGCTAAAAATGCTTCTTTCGCAAATGAGTCAGCTACCCTACTATAAAGCCCTTCATAATCCTTGGTGTCATTTATTTTTGGTTATGTCGGGTAAGTCTAGCTGAGTATCTTCTCGTACTCAGGGTTTTATTCCCACTTGTTGCAGATGGGCAGATGTATTATGGCTACTGTATCAACTGCCTTTATCCTGCGATGGGTGATGCTTAGGACCATGGGCATGGTCATTCCTTACGTCTCGTCTGATGCTTTTGTTGGAAATGATCATTCGCTGGCACTATATTTGAACTCCGCGTGAGTGTGTGTGTGGTTTGAACAAATGGCTTCCGCTACTTTTATTCAAACTTGTTTTGTAATAACTATGTTGAAACTCTGATGTATCTGAGATTGCGAACTTTTATGTAATATGTGATGGTGACCGCTAAACTTATTACGATCTTGGCTGGAATGGAAGTTGGTTTGAAATCCTTCGTGATTACATAGACTACCGGGTTATACGGGCTTAAGTTTGCTAAATCATCTGCTCTGCGGATGATTTTCTTACTTAATTTCGTATAATTGGTCAGTTCTGTTATAGCTGGTATCGGAGCATGGTTTAGCGTGTTACTGTTCACAAGTGTATTTAAAACAAAAAGGCATTTGAAAAACATGATTTCCAAACTATAAAGTGTGCCAGTGGTCATATCCTTTATGCCCAGTTAAGGACTTTAGGTGGCTTAATTAAGTACTGACTAGGGTTCTTGCCTCATATTTCTCTTTCATCGCTCATACGGTGTGCTATTGTATGAGTGCCACTTGTTTGAGTGGTAATGTATAGATCAATTGCCTCTATGCCTCGGTAAGTGTGAGTTGTGAGAGCATGATCGGATACACCGCTGATCTAGGGTGAATGCTTATATGATGCTGGAGTAATTACATGTTCTACGCATGTTTTACAAAGGCATCTCATGTATGGGTCTTCCGTCTGTTGAGGCGATGCCGTCAATAGGACGATGGTTCGGGTAGTTACTACCATTGTACATGTATCTAGGGATTCGTGTAGAGCATGTAGATAAAACTTTACTGCTTTTATGCATTCATTGGGAATTGGGCTGAAATGAATCTTCTGTAGGTACATAACAACACTATCGTGTAGAACATATTAGCTACGTATTTGAGAGATCGTTTGTATGCCACCGAATTCGTCGTTAGAAATTATTATTCCTAAGTTTGTGAGAACGTACGACACGTACATACATCATGTTACTTGTGCATTTCATTCATGTCATGCATTCCTCCCATTATAAATTGATTATCTCATTTTGATAAAAGTTGTATCACCTAAAATATGTTTCCTTGAGGTAATAAAAGAACTTTTGCTATAGATGGCCCGCCCGTAAGTCCACCGGAGGAAGAGCACCTTGACGTCCGTTGGCCCTGAGGGAGCATCACACCACGAACACCTTCTGGAGCGAGTTTGGCATGCCGACTTTGCTTTGGAGAGTGCTCCATGATGTGGGGTACCCAGAGGGTCAAGAGCCGGTGTACTCTTGGAATGAGAGCCAGTTAGCAGAGGATGGACTCGTAGTGGTGGAGATCACGGTTCCTGCTCTCGGTGATGCTCTAGATTGGGATGGATGGCATTTGGAGTTTGAGGGTCGCACTCTCGCTGAGGGTGCAGAAGGAGCAGCCTTCTGTGTCATCAGGGACATTATGAGCAGATTTCCCAGTGAGCTTGCAGCAGCTCTAGCTGGCACTTTTCCTAGGGATGATCCTTGTGATGCCATTTGGGTTCAGCCTTAGGGAAGTGCATTGGTCAGAGGTCCAACTGAAGGATAGGCTAGCGACAACCAGGCAATGAGTGCTATGTTCGCTGCCATCAGAGCGTATGAGGGTCTCAAGAGTACCTACTGGACTTTGACTGGCTTGTGTGGTTAGGATAAGCTCAAGGGGAGAAAGCAGAAGAAGAGACAGGCACGTGCTATAGCTAGTTTGTATGAGCAGTTGGCTGATATGAACTTACAGCGAGATCAGGCGGTTGAGAGAGGTGATAGAGCTATGTAGCGGGTGCATACGTTGACTCAAGACAACAACAATGCAGACTGCATGATAGGACAGTTGGTTCAGGAAAGGAATGAATCCTGGGACAAGAGGGACCTTCTGCTGCAGAGGGTCGATGAGCTAGAGGAATACAACGGCAACCTGCACGAGGAGTTTCACGCGCTCTACAATGGGGTTGGCCCATATGCTCCACCAGACGCCGCTGGCATGGATATCGACGATGACAATGAGGACGAGCCTGTAGTTTCACCTAGGGGCAATGGTGACGTCTCCGATCCTAACGATGGCCCCAAGGAGTAGGCTAGTTGCCTTGCGCTAGTATCTAGGTCCTGTCGCGATGACCTTTCTTTTGTTGGCATGTAACCTATTGTATGTTGCTTCAAACGTATGAGACTTGGCATGTGGTTGGAACTTGATTTCGAATGCGATATCTGAACACATAAAAAGTCCAGTGTATGTATGCTGGCAATTTGATTGTATGGACGCGATGTTTGCTATTGAAGTAATTTGATTAAGTGCTGTTGTTTTAATTGTGATGCGATTGTTGTGCCTCTATTTTATTGTATGAATTTATTCTCTCCAGTAAATTCAGTATGGCATAATTTTTCCTTCACTCGCAATTATTACAGCTTCACTCAATTATTACTTGTTGCTGAAATATGCAGATGACAAACAATCGCCGAACCACGTATGAGGCCGCTGAGACCGGTGCTAATGGTGCAGGGACCGGTGGTGGTGGTGGTGGTGGAAACCACGGCAACAACAATGAACCTCCCCATGAACCGCATTTGCCACCTCCTCCCCCGTTTACCCCCGAGATGTTCCTCGCACAGCTGCTCAGGAGTCAGCGCAACGCAGAACAATCCCAGAAGAACATGGAGGATTTTCTGCGTACCATTGCCAACAACATTCAACATGGTAACAATCAAGGTGGTGGCATGGGAGTGAACCAATATAGCAGCTTCAAAGATTTCATGGACACCAGGCCGCCAGTATTCAAGGAAGCAACAGAGCCACTCGATGCTGAGGAATGGATCAACACGATGGAAGATAAATTCCATGTGTTGAGGATGACTAAGGTGTTGAAAATGAAGTATGCTGCACTTCAGTTGCAAGGACCAGCAGGAATGTGGTGGAAGCACCATCGCACCACCTTCCCTCCAAATGCTCAGATTTCTTGGAGAGAGTTTGCTGAGGCCTTCCGTGGAGTCTACATTCCACCTGGGCTGACCGAGATGAAGTTGGGAGAGTTTCTAGCGTTGAACCAGGGCACCAAGACCGTGACGCAATATCTGCATGCCTTCAACAACTTGTGTCGCTATGCTCCCAACATGGTTGACACAGATGCTAAAAGAATAGCCAGTTTCAAGAGGGGACTCAATCCAAAAATGATGAAGCATGTTGGTACCAACAACCGTGTCAGATTCAATGACTTCATCAGTGACTGTCTAAAGCAGGAGAAGAATAACAACGCCAGCATCGCAGCCAAGACACGTAAGAGAGCCCTTGAAGGTGGTCCGTCGCAAGTTAGAGCACCTATGGGAGGTTGTCCTCCATATTGCCCATCGGCACCTGGCGCTAGGTTCAGGCCACCTTACCAAAGAAGTCATAATTTCTGTGGACCCCAGAAGCCTTACAAGATGGCAGTATAGCCCAATAAAACAGCCGCAACTACGGTACAAGGCAGTTCCAAGGGAGCTGTGGGATCTGCCGGGATAGTGAGAGGACCTTGCTATAACTGTGATCAACCCAGCCATTTTTCAAGGTTTTGTCCATACCCGCCCAAGAAGAAGCAGCAGACTTATAATGCTAGAGTGCATAGTACGACTATGGATGAAATTCCTAAGGGAGAGCCCATCACTGCTGGTAAGTTTCCTATCAACGAAAATCCTGCAGTTGTTCTATTTGATTCTGGATCATCGCATTCTTTTATGAGTCAAGCATTTGCACAAAAACATGAACAACTATGCATAGAATTGGGTTATGGGTACCATATAAGTTCAGCAGGGGCTGATGTTTTGACCAACCGGATGGTTCGAGGGGCAACCCTTGAATTAGGTAGCAGGAAGTTCCGAGTGAACTTGATAGTTATGCCTGGATTAGTTTTGGATGTCATTATAGGGATGAATTGGATGAAGGATTGGGGAGCAGTCATAGATACTAGAAATCGAGTACTTACCCTTAAGGATCCCCTGGGTGAGGGTACTTTCCAAGTACCATTGCCTCGAAGAACAGACCTTATAAGTGTTACATGTGCTACGGCAGTCATTCCTATTCATCAGATTCCGGTAGTGTGTGAATTTCCGGATGTATTCCCGGATGAGCTACCTGGTCTTCCGTTGGATAGGGAGATTGAGTTTGGAATTGAGTTAGTCCCCGAAACAGCTCCGATTTCAAGGAGACCCTATCGGATGCCTCCAAATGAGTTAGCTGAGCTGAAGAAGCAATTAGAAGATTTATCAAAAAAGGGGTTTATTCGGCCAAGCAAGTCTGAATGGGGATGTCCCGCCTTGTTTGTGAAGAAGAAGAAAGAGGGCACGTTGAGAATGTGCGTAGATTACAGGCCACTCAACGCTGTAACCATAAAGAATAAGTATCCCTTGCCTCATATTGATGTTCTGTTTGACCAATTATCCAAGGCCAAGGTGTTCTCAAAAATAGATTTGAGATCCGGTTATCATCAGATCAAGATTAGGCCATAGGATATACCAAAAACTGCATTCTCCACTAGATACGGGTTGTATGAGTATCTTGTCATGTCCTTTGGCTTGACAAATGCTCCTACATACTTTATGTTTTTGATGAATACAGTTTTCATGCCAGAATTGGATAAGTTTGTGGTAGTGTTCATCGATGACATTCTGGTGTACTCCGAGAATGAGAAAGATCATGAAGAGCATCTGAGAACTGTCTTGACCAGACTTAGGGATCATCAATTGTATGCTAAGTTTAGCAAATGCGAATTCTGGTTGAAGGAAGTTCCTTTCCTTGGTCACATTCTGTCAGAGAATGGGGTTTTAGTCGATCCAACTAAGGTGCAAGAAGTTATGAATTGGAAAGCACCGACCATAGTTCCTGAGATTAGAAGTTTCTTAGGACTAGCGGGTTATTACCATCGCTTCATACCAGACTTTTTGAAGATTGCCAAACCGATGACAAGTCTCCTATAGAAGGATCACAAGTTTGTGTGGACAGAGGAGTGTGAAGCAGCTTTCCACACTTTGCGGAAACTGTTGACACTGCTCCTGTTCTCGCACAACCTGATATCGAGAAACCATTTGATGTGTGTTGCGACGCATCAAAAACTGGATTAGGCTGTGTTCTTATGCAAGAAAGGAGAGTCATTGCTTATGCATCATGTCAATTGAGAAAGCATGAGGTCAACTATCCAACACATGATCTTGAACTTGCTGCAGTTGTGCATGCCCTAAAAATTTGGAGACATTATCTACTTGGTAATGTGTGCAATATTTTCATGGATCACAAGAGTCTTAAGTATATCTTTACCCAACCAGAGTTAAACATGAGACAGCGTAGATGGTTGGAATTGATCAAGGATTACAACTTGAATGTGCAATATCATCCTGGAAAAGCCAATGTAGTGGCAGATGCTTTGAGCAGAAAGTCACATTACTTGAATGTGCAGCCATTACTTGAAGATGGGTTCGATCTAATGCATCCTGCTATGTTACATAGTATTCAGATTAGTTGCTCTTTGGAGAGTAAGATAATAGAAGGCCAGAAAACCAACAAGGGGATATTCCACATCAAAGAGAAAATAAAAGAAAAGTTGTCTCAACACTTTAAAGTGGATGAACAGGGCATGTTGTGGTTTGACGACCGTCTTGTGGTTCCCAGGGATCGAGAGCTTAGGAATAAACTCATGGATGAAGCTCAACTTTCTAAGCTATCTATCCATCCTGGAAGTAGTAAGATGTATCAAGAACTAAGATCTCGTTATTGGTGGACCAAAATGAAGAAAGAAATTACAGCATATGTTGTCAGATGTGACACATGTTGTCGAGTGAAAGCCATTCACATGAAACCTGCCGGTATGTTGCAACCCTTATTAGTCCCTGGTTGGAAGTGGGACGATATAAGTATGGATTTTATCACAGGTTTGCCCCCTACTAAAAAAGGACATGATTTGATTTGGGTAATTGTGGACCGTCTTACCAAGACCGCTCATTTCTTGCCTGTCAAAACAGATTATCGACCACCTCAATATGCCGAGAAGTATATCGCAGAAATTGTGAGGTTGCATGGTATACCAAAGACCATAGTATCTGATAGAGGCTCACAGTTCACAGCTCACTTTTGGGAACATTTACACAAAGGCTTAGGAACTAGTTTGATTCACAGTACCGCTTATCATCCTCAGACAGATGGTCAGACTGAACGAGTGAATGCTGTTTTGGAGGATATGTTAAGAGCCTGTGTATTGTCTTCTAAGGGATCATGGGAGTCATGGTTACTGTTAGCTGAGTTTTCTTATAATAATAGTTATCAAGAAAGCATCAAGATGGCTCCCTTCGAAGCTTTATATGGCAGAAAATGTAGAACACCATTGAATTAGGTCGAGCCTGGAGATAGAAGGTATTATGGCATTGACTTTGTAGAAGAAACCAAGAAGAAAGTTCATATTATTCAGCAGAATATGAAAGTGGCCCAATCACGTCAGAAAAGCTATGCAGACAGAAGGAGACCCCTTGTGTTTGAAGTTGGTGACTATGTTTATCTAAAAGTCACACCAATGAAGAAGAAAAGGTTCAGAGTCCAAAGAAAGCTTGCCGTGAGATTCGTAGGACCATACAAGATCTTGGAACAAAGAGGTCCGGTAGCCTACAAGTTAGAGTTACCTGAGACAATGAATATCGTTTTCCCAGTTTTCCATGTATCACACCTCAAGAAATGTTTGCGTGTTCTGGAGGAAAGAATAGAACCTCAAGGTATCCAACTCAAATCAGATTTGGTGTATCGTGAACAACCAGTCTGGGTGTTAGACACTAAGGAACATGCTACTCGGAATAGTGTGGTGAAAACATACAAGATACAGTGGGATCATCATGATGAGGGAGATGCAACTTGGGAAACAGGAGAGTATCTAAAAAAGCTTATGAAGATTTTTATAACAAATGGTTCGTAACCCAAATCTTAGGACGAGATTTTTATAAGGGGGGTGGGCTGTAACACCCTGGTGTTATGCCTGCATTTAGGCACTGCAAATCATACATATCATGCATCATCAAGCATCCTAATCATACATGCCTAATCATGTAAACATGTTTGGCTACTATTGTAAATCATCTAGGATTATTTAGTTCAATTTTTGGAGCAAGGTTGGTATTCAAATTAATTCAAAATTTTGCTTCCAAAGTAATTTCCCAAAAATTAGGGTTTTGAGTTAAACATGGACTTTGATTTTACAATTCAAAATCTAGAAAGAATTTGGCTTTGGTCATAAAAGCAAAGTTGTAGAGAATTAAATTCTAATCAACTTTCATTTTTGGTACATTTTCAAAAGATGTCATTTTCTTGCTCAAAATAACATTTGAAAGTTGGCATTTAAAAATTCCTTGAAAATACAAATGAAAAAGGGTTTTTCTCATTCGTGGGCTGCCGCCTCGCTTCTGGCCCATGGCCAAAGCCGGCCCAGCCAGCCTCCCACCGCGTCGCATGCCTCGCCTCGACCCAGCCTAGCCCAGCGCCACGCCTGGCCTGCCTCCACGCGTGCCTGCCTGCTGACGCGCCGTGCCGCACCTGACTGTGGCAGAGCTCACCCGCCGCATGGCGGCCATGCGCCGTCGACGCCGCCGCACATCGTAGCTGACCTGCGCCCACTCCAATGCGCCCGCCTACTTCTGCTAGAGCCGGTGCGCTTGCTGGCTCACTCCCATGCTGCCTCTCCTCTCCGCCAGCGCCGAGTGCCCCCACTCTGCCCCTCGCCGCGCCACCACACCCGCCGGCAAAATCCACCATGGCTCCTCCACCTCGGCCAGCGTTCGTGCGCCCGCAGCTCCGCCTCGCTCTCCGACACATCATGCTCGCACCTGTGTCGACTGATTGAGCCCAGGTAGAGCCGTCTCGAGCCTCGCCACCGTCGGCCATGGTGCCGCCGTGCTCGGCCGCCGTGGAAGTCGCCCTTCCCACTCTTCTCCACCCTGCCTAGCTACCTTCCTGCCTTCGCCATCTTCTCGCGAACCTTGTGCTCCTGCTAGCTCGCCCTGTCTCGGTCGGAAATGGCCGCCGACCTCGTGGCTGAGCCACGCTGTCACGACGTCGCAGCGCCGGCGTGGCCTCTGCATCAGCCGAGCCAGGCCGAGAGGCCGTGGGCCGACGCCCTGCCAGGCCGTCTCCCCCTTCCCATTCGCTCAGGCCGCGCAGGCCAAATGTGGCCGTGGGCCGATTGAATCCAGCGGGCTGGCCCAATAGCAGTAGGATAAATTGTTTTCAATTTATTCTTTATTATTTGAAAATAGAAATGGTTTAAAAAATGTTTGGATACTCAAAGTTGCTCCAAATCTGTTGAAATAAATTTGTCTAGGTTTCTTATCATCAGATCTACTTGGGAAAATTATTGCATGTCATTTTTGAGATACTTTGTTGTAGAATTTTATTTAACCATGTATATTGCTGATAACTTGAAAAATATGTAGAAAAATCTATAGGCTTCAGAAAAATATGATTTCTAAGTTTGTTAATCTTCTTATGTAATGTACTTCCTATGAAAAATATGTTTCATGCATGTGCTGTGGGAAAATTCTGAGGTGTAGTTCAAGTACCTTTAATGGCTGGTTTTTGTTATTTTAGTTAGAGAGCAAACTTTGTATAAAACATGCATGTGATAATTTTTGTACAGTCATTGTATGCTATGAAGAACCTAGGAAAAATACTAACTCTGTTGTTTGACACTTTTCACAGTTCAAAGTATTTTTATGTTCATAATCCTGCCATAGCTTGTTATTTTTGTGTAGGCTAATCCACTCATTCAAATACCATGAAAATCTGATAGTAGACTACTTAGGGTAGTACTATGCTGTAGTAATTTTCTAAGATTTTTCTAAGCAAGAAAAATAGAGGTTGCTATTCAAACCTATGATTAATTAGGTTTTAATTAAGTGTTGCTTTTTGTGGGATTAAGAAATTAGTAAAGCTTTGGTGTATCTTTGAAGCATTTAATAAAATGTGTTGACTTAACATATTAGTAGTAGAAGAGAATGCAGTAGATGACATGTGCTTGTAGTATATTTTCTTGGATGATGTTGACTACCTTGCATTCAAAAATATCCATTGTATTCATCTCATCCGATGCACCGATTGCATAAGCACTTACGCACATTGCATCATACAGGATCACAAACCGAGAACCCAGTCATCATACCTGAGGAGCCCGAGGAGCAGTTCGAGGTGTAGCCGCAGGAAGTGCCCGAAGCCGACGAGGAGGACGTTGAGGAACTTCTAGAGTGCCCCGATCACCGTCCGAGCTCCTTCGAGAGAGGCAAGCCCTAGAGCATTTTTCTCCTAGTTTGCAATTATTTAATTAAATGCTTTACTTTAATTGATGCATTACGTTCAGGAGTTGTTTGCAACTGTTGCTGCATTATACCTTATCTACCTTTGTTATACTATATCCTTGTTATCCGGGTATCCGCAGTCGAGTCAATGCTTAGCTGGCTTAGATCGGTAGAAGTCGGGTGATTTCCTGTCACCTGTGAGCTATAGGTGGTTACCTGGATCTGCTTGGATGCCTATGAAGTCATGGTATAACTAAGTGTTAAATGAAGTTGAGACCGGACGGAGACTTGCAGAGTTTTGGACTATAGTGTTTCCGTCTGTGTCGATTAAGGACCGACCGTTGTTGGGCCTCGAGTCATGTTGAACGCATGCCTTACATTTAGCTGGCCGGATAAAGTACCTTCCGACCGCGAAGCTGGGAGATTATTCAGGCCGAGTAGATTGCCCGCAATGCACTGTGCCGGAGCAAGTGTGGTAGGACACGGGGGCGAGATGATAAGACCAAAGTGCAGTCGGTCGGCCCCCGGGTACATGTGGTTCCTGGTAAACTCGAGATTCCTGGATAGTTGACTCGGTGATCAATATCTCACTTTAGCAGGTGAGTGAGGTTTGTGTAAGGAATAAATCACCAGCTGGTTAGGAATTGATTCGAATCGCCATCGCTCCTGGATAGTGAGCACTTGACTTGAGTTACTTCATCGTAGTAAATGTTTATGGAACACCTGGACAGTTATAATGAATATGACAGTATGGAAGTTGTTTAGTGATCATGGGTTATCATTATCTGCTTAATCATGTGTTTGCTCTAGTATAGGTGCAAATCTAGTCGACAGGTTAATAATAATTAAATTGACAATAATGCTTTTAGGAAGGTTCTTGAAAGGCTAAAAATGCTTCTTTCGCAAATGAGTCAGCTACCCTTCTATAAAGCCCTTCATAATCCTTGGTGTCATTTATTTTTGGTTATGTCGGGTAAGTCTAGCTGAGTACCTTCTCATACTCAGGGTTTTATTCCCACTTGTTGCAGATGGGCAGATGTATTACGGCTACTGTATCAACTGCCTTTATCCTGCGATGGGTGATGCTTAGGACCATGGGCATGGTCATTTCCTTACGTCTCGTCTGATGCTTTTGTTGGAAATGATCATTCGCTGGCACTATATTTGAACTCCGCGTGAGTGTGTGTGTGGTTTGAACAAATGGCTTCCGCTACTTTTATTCGAACTTGTTTTATAATAACTATGTTGAAACTCTGATGTATCTGAGATTGCGAACTTTTATGTAATATGTGATGGTGACCGCTAAACTTATTACGATCTTGGCTAGAATGGAAGTTGGTTTGAAATCCTTCGTGATTTCACAGACTACCGGGTTATATGGGCTTAAGTTTGCTAAATCGTCTGCTCTAGCGGATGATTTTCTTACTTAATTTCGTATAATTGGTCAGTTCTGTTACAAGAACCTCCTCCATTGTATGCGCCCTAGCCCCGAACTCTATATAAGGGCAGCCAGGGCACCCATCTCAAGATATTATGAGTCCCCTACTCATTCACTCACTCTCCATCATAGCAGGGCTCCTGAAGCTTCCCTTCAGGCTACCCATCTCCTAGCTCTAGCTCTTCTTCCTCTTCCACCATTCTTGCACCCCGCATTGTAAGAATTTCAGACCATTCAAGCGAGGAACACGCACTCGATCATCTCTCAGACTAGACATAGGGCTCCAGCCTAAACTAGTATAAATCCTCATGTCTTTTGGATGCTACCATCATCTTCCTAGAGCAGCACGACAATCGTATAAGTTTACTAGTATGGTTTATGAAACACTGACACTTCCACTCAGCTACACTACACTTCTAGCTACCATTGCTTGTTGTGATATACCCTTTATCTTTTCTATCCATCATCCATACTACCTCCATCAACCCTGTGTTGCTAAACACACCTACCTAGCCTACCTAGCCATAGTTTAAAACATGCCCATCCGCCTTCCTTTAGGAAAAATATAAATTCAACACTTGGTTCTCACCAAGCAAAGTGCTACATGATAGTTTTGTGTGCCTATGGAATCCCCTTTCCTATATACACACATACGAACCATCAACACTAACAACTTAAGCGAAGCTCGGGACAAGCTTTGTTCTAAGTTAGGGACAACTTGTCATGACCCAATGATCATTCCAATTTAATCTTTTCAAATAAACCCCTCAAAGCCCAAAAGCTCTCACTAGCCTCTCCTTGAACCTTGACCCAACTCCTCAGTCCACCTCATCATATGTAGGAATCACAAACCTTATTGACTGTGGCACTAAGCCTCAACTCTAGTGTAGCTCTTCTCTAGCAATGGATGACCTTATCGACCCAGTAAAAACCACTGATCGCTTCTCAATTCACATAAAATTCCGCCAATCAAACTAAATCAACCATAGTCAAACTTGGTCAACTCAATAGTTAACTTAATGAAATTCTCCAAGTTACCACCCAGAAGATGATCTCTGAACCTAGGATGGTTTCTACCAACTCTATAAAGTGAATTAAAGACCCCAATACCAATCTCTTCACTTCAAATTCAATATCACAAAATCTATGTTCTAACAGACAGTCTGCCAGATTATTTAGTCAACAAAATCAGTTTGGTTGAGCTACCCACTTCACCTCCCCCTTGTTCCCACCCATCAACATGAAATAGAGATCCACCCTAGCTTGGTTTAGCTATCCCATTCACTCATCACTCACTCTCCTCCCTCCCCCTCTCTCCTCAAGTGAAGAAACCAAGAATAGGCATGCAAGAACTAGAGAGAAAGAAAGAAAGAGAAATGAGAGAAAGAAAAAAAGAAAAAAGATTAAGGAGGACCAAGCATCATCATCTCAAGGAGAAGGTGAAGATCATCACCTTCATCTCTATTCTTGGGTGAGCTCAAGAAATCCCCATTTCCAAAATCTCACCCCAAACCCTAACTCTTGATTTCACCATGCATGGATGGAAGAAGAAGGTTGCAAGCTACATCATCTTAAATGTAAGCTTGAGTTTCTCTCTCACTCAATGATCTCATGAATTCCTTGAATTTCTATCTAATTGAAGTCATATGATTTTTGCAAGAAAGTCTTGATCTTGGCCCAAATCCATCTAGCTCACTTAAAGTAAGAAGGAGCAAGGCCTAAGCTAAATATCAAAGTTCAGTTATCTTAATCCAAATTCATGATTTTTTTTTGTTTTTCTCAACATGGTTTAATTCCTGGTCACTAGTTTCACCTCTCAACTAGAAGCTCAAACTCTAGGTTGCACAACCCCAACATCTCACTTAAGCACTACTAGATGACCACTATGCGTGCCTAAGAAACATCCCCAAGAACTCTAGCCTCACCCTCGGGAACACCAAGAACACATGAACACATAGGTTATGTCGATGTTCCCTTGGACCGTGCAATAGATCACCAAACCGACCATGGGCTCACTGAGACACACAACTAAGGAAGTGCACGTGCGGACCGTTCTACTAAACCATCTAATGTTCCCACGGACTATGCAGAGGAACACCAGATTGGCCAATAGAATACCAAGTCCCAATCTAGAAAAACAACCCCCTCGAGGTTTGCACCCATGGATCATCTGCCATAGTGCTGGACCGTCTGGTAAAAAATCATGAATTTTAATTTCATAAACCCTAGACCTAACCACCCTAACACATGTAAATACATATTAGTGCAACACTAATCCACCCTTTGATCTATCCAAAGAGGTCTCCATTGAATCACAAGCTTATGTCTTTTATCACTCAACTTCATCAACCCCTTCGAGAAATCTCAACTCCCTCTTTCGATGTCCTCTTGAAAGTTAATCTAGGATGTGAGATAGGCATGAGTCATCATGATCATCCTCGATCAATGGGACTACATGGTAGGTAGACACCACTACTAATCAACCCTATATTGGATACTCATATTGTGTTTATTCATCAAGAGTTATTGCATAGCATTCTGAATATTGCTTAATCAGCTAATCTTGTCTCACTACAGTTAGACCAAACCATCTAAGTAATGTTAGCCCTCACACAAATGATGGGTCTAGACGCTAAATATTATCTGTTGGCTAGAACTGGTAGAAGATCAATGTGAGCAAGGAACTCACTCTCGTGCATGTAGATGCTTCTTTGGGGTTAACCAACTTTAAAACTTATAAATGGGTTCAACTTGACTAGTCTAGTTAAATTGCATAAGGACCAACCTTTAATTGGTTTCAATTATGAACTTGATGTGAGCTCAACTCAAACAAGGGGTAAGGTCACTGTGAGTGTTGGCTCTTGAGTGACATAGCTCGAAGAGTAGTTAAGGATTGTTCCTTGGGATAGTAAGCTTGAGTAACCACCTATATAGACCACACGTCACGTATGGGAGGGTAAGCTAAGTACTTAGTGGTGACTTGCCAATCACGTGGATTCAGCCTAGGATGAAGCACGAGTAGCTCAGAAAGGAGTACTTCAGCTCATCACTATACCATTCATGGGTTAAAAAGGCACATTAAGGAAAGGTCGGAACCTTGAGGAAACCCTTACTTGGACATGGGTATGGAGGTTCCTCCTTGGTCTCCATGTGGGTACAATTGTACACCTCTACAAAGATTTCTTCAGATGCCCAAAGTCGATCTTCGAACGTACTGTTTGGTTGTTCTTTGTTCTAGATTCAGTGTAGTGAGAGTTAATGAATTGTGAATAAGATGGAATGTTGATCACTTCATACTTATGTATCTTTAATAGCTATGAATTGATAAGTTAGATTGATACTCATAAGCATGACATTTCCTAAACATACACCATGCTTGTCGCAAATTACAAATGCCTATTAAATTCCCCTATATCCACCAAATATTTATGTTGAAATAATTCCTCTTGAGTGCAATCATACTCATGGTATACTACCATAAGCTTTATACAGGTACTTAAGACTTGGTGACCACTTGGGCCAAGCTTGGGTGAAGTCGACGGTTTAGCAGGTGATAGGATGGGCATCCCCAAAGGTGCAGTTACTCTGATATTTAGCGATCAAGTGACAATGAAACTAGAATGGGTTCAAAAGTCATAATCGGTTTAAGCTTCACCTTGTACCTTATAACTTCTATCATGTCTCATGTAATATAAATGCGATATCAAGTTCTTAAATGTTAACTTTATTCAATGTATGATACATATCGAGCTAAGTGGATCTTGATAACTAGTTCGTCGAGTTGATCCTGTGAGTGTCATCCATGCGACAGTAGTTTGCCGGTTGTAGCTCTAGGGACCTCTGTATGACCCTAGAGCTAGCACCATGTTAGTTGAGAGGACGACCCAAGGTGCTAGCATAGGTGTGTAATTTACATATAAATTTGGGGGTCATTTTGAATTATCTTTCGTAATGGCATAGGCTAATAATTTAGATGCAGAATTAGAGGGTTACTTTATGTATTTTTGTGGTGGGTATTTTTTATGAATTAGAATAGATCTAATGGCTATTATTAGTAATGATGGTCAGAGCCTACCATATTAAAGGCTAGATGTTTCTAATTATTATGAGAATTTCTAGGATTTATCTTTTTTTCTAGCATATCTAGTGAGAATTAGCATGGTGCCCTCTGTTGGAGCCTCCAATTAGTAATATTAGATAGATAGGTCTACATGGCTTTATGGTGTTGGCCTCCTATTTCAGCTTGGGAATCAAAGTAATCAACCCATAATTGAGTATAAATTTATATCTCACTTATATAGTTTTTGCAACATCTCTAGTATAGTCTCCTTGACCTATAGCCAAGGTTCATAAAATCCCACTGGTGGTCCATTAGGTCTAGGGGCTTAGTTAGCATCCATGTCTTTTAAGGCCAACTCTCTATTTCTTGCATTGTAAAAGGTGCAATTAGAGTAGCTCCCTCTTCCTCTATTAGGGAACATTGTTCACTGCATATTTCAATATCTAACTGCATGTCATATATGTTTTTCTGACCAAAAAGGCCTTTGTAATATTCTATATGAGTTCTTGTCTCTTGTTCTCCAGAAATCATGCTGTTGTCACCATCCTCAAGAGAGAAAATGGGTCATTTCTTACTTCTATCATTAGCAATGCCATGGGAATAACATGTGTTTGCATGACCTTATAGAATCCACCCCTCCCCTTCTTTGCTATTGTATCTCCTCAAAATTGTTGATCTATATAAGTTTTTTATCCTTATTATATCTCATTTTCCATTAGTTAGCAGATATCACTCCTTCATCAATGTTGACGGTAGTTAGCACTCATCATAAACCGTTGATACAACTTGTATAAATGCATGAAAATGATCACCAACATAGGTTTAGGGGTTTAAACTAACAAATTCCACAAGTTTTGATGAATCTATGTTTTAGGAGGATTTATTCAGAAAATGAGCAAGGTGGACCTAATCGTTAGAGCAAATCACGTTTATCCATGACAAAACCGACTTAAGAAGACTCTAGAACAATCTAGAAGACAATGCACCGTGACCTAACCCCTTTCGTCAGGGTGTGGGGCCAGCCGGCCCCACCTATAGGCTGATTGGCTATGGGGCCCACCTAGCAGCCCCTCTTTGCTATGTCGGTTCTCCATCACCTCCTAGGTTCAATCTATGCTGTTGCTCAAAGTCGGTTCGTATCGAGGGCTCAGATTTGACGTTGCCATTTGTTCATGGGCCCGTAGGACCCCTGGTTCCCCCTATAAATGCCCCCATACCTCCTCATAGAGGGCATCATCCTCCATCATCATCTGAATCAAGAAGAACCTTAGAGCTCCACAAATATTCCTGATCTTGTCAAGAGCTTGGCTTGGTAAAGCCTTTTGTATCCTCTTGTATATTTCTTTATTCATATCTTTGCTACAATTGATATGACATTGTTCTTCATATTATTCATGTTTTTGTTATTATGTTCATGGTTTACATTGATTATATGCTTGGTATAGCTAGAATTATCATTATGTTTATGCATAAGTTCCAAAGTGCTCGCTCTTATGTACGTACGGGGTGAGTGGTCGACATTGTGTAAGCATGGTGCTTATACGTTGTTTACCTATGGATGCACCCTACATTCCGAATCATGTGGTAGACCATGGGGTGACAGCCATTGAGTCCTTTGTAGTCCACCTCCCATTTGTAGACCAAGTAGGACGTGATTGCGATGGAAGTCAAGCTTTGTTCTTGATCTTCCTTAGTAATGTCCCTTGTATGTAGATATGAAGTTAATCTTTAGCCATGATTATTAAGTATAATTGCATAATTAATGTATGCTTTCACTTTTAATTAAGAATAACTTAAAAATTAGTTTCTCTATTGTATCTACTTAGTCTTGCTATTGCCATCATAAGGAGTACCCTGGGTGTTACATTTATCATATATATTATCCTATCTCTTGATTTACCCCTGTTTAGAGTACAAGGTTGGTTGGTTTATTTATCCATCATAAGTGTAAGTTATCAATATATTGCCAGTCCTTCCCTAAGGTAAAAAATATAAATAATGATACCTAGAATACTCCGGGGTGAAGTGCTACAATGGTATATCTGTGCTCTTGCAGAATTCTTTATATATAATATATTTTCTCTATCACAATTACAAGAGTATCTAAGAAATACCAACAAACATTTCTGGCACCATTGTCGGGGAAGGTAGCTAGGCAATCAAAAGGAATATTGATAAACTTTTACTTATAGATGTGATCGAAAAACCATTTACCTCTGCTCAAACAGACTTACCCTTGTTTTGTCTACTTTTATATCTTATGCAAGGTAATGTATGACTGGTTTTGACCTTTCAAAAAACTATGTTGATGATCTAGAAGCATTAATCAGGAGGACCAGAGCTAAACTCAAGAAAGTTCTAGCTTTAGAATTGGAAGACAACCAGACAAGGTGTAGCTTAACACTAGTTTTTGAGGCTATGGCTGATAAGACTCCATGAATTCTCTGCTCCAACTATGGCCAATATCTATACTAGACTAGCAATTGACATTAGAGACAATGCTTTTGAGCTCAAGCCAGCTCCCATCAACATGGTGCAAGCTAGCTTATTTTTGTGGAAAGGCACATGAAGATGTGAGTGCTCATCTCCAACACTTCCTAGAGATTTGTAGCACTTTCACCATCAAAGGAGTCACAAGAGACGCCATATTACTTTGTCTCTTCCCATTTTCACTTTGGAGAAGGCGAAGCAATGGTTCTATGCCAACAAAGACAATAATACTACATGGGCAAATTGCTCCACTGCCTTCCTAGCAATGTTCTTCCCCATGGGCAAAACCAACGTTCTATGTGGAAGAATCTCAAACTTTTAGCAGCAACATGATGAATCTATCCTAGAGGCATGGGAACGCTTTCAAGATTACATATCAGAATGTCCTCACCATGGGATGGAGAATTGACCACTCATGCAAACATTCTACCATGGTTTGACAAACAGCACCCTTGAGAATATGGATGCTACTACTGGAGGTGCATTCCTATCACTCACAATCCTACAAGCAACAACTCTCGTAGAGAAGATGGCATCCAACCAAGGCTGGAATGAAAATGTCTTCAAACCCACAAGAGAGGTGGAGGTATGCATCAACTCAAGGAGGTAGACATGCTATCTGCCAAGATGGATCTACTGATGAAGAGGCTCAAAGACTGAGCCAATGAAAAGCAAGATGTCATGCACATTCACGACTCCCGCATGACATGTAAAGAATGTGGAAACACTGGGCACTCAGGGAACAACTGTCTTGAAACCCATGAGTATGTGAACTTCATCAACAACAACTATCGCCCTCAACAAAATCAAGGATGGAATCAACAACAAAGGCCAAATTACCAAGGTAACTATCAAGGTAATAATTTTAACAATTTCAATAATCAACCATCTTTGAAAGATTTGGTCTTTGGACAAGCTAAAATTATGGAAGGATTATCTAGAAAACTAGCTTCCAATGACAAAGTCTTAGAAAACATAAATAATAGAATGGATAGCTTCTCCTCAGCCATTAAAAACCAGCATAGCTTTAATAAAATGATAGGATCACAAATAGCTCAGCTGGTGTCTGTTGTTCCATCGTCCGACAAAAGAAAGATTCTAGGGCAACCGGAAGATCCCAAAAATGCAAATATTGTTGAGATTCACAATGCAATTTCTTACAAAGAACCATCTAGCAAAGGATGGGAAGATTATTCCTTGCCCATCAAGAAAGGTGATCCAGGAAGACCCACCATCCCCATAGCTATTGGAGCTCATGTGTTCCAAGAAGCTGTCTATGACTTTGGAGCAAGTGTTAATATTATGCAACAGGTAATTTATGAGAAAATTCATGGGGATCCTTTGTTATGCGTTTGCAGCTTGCAGATCAATCACTCTGCTACCCCAAGAGTATTCTTGAAGATATTTGTGTACTAGTCGGATGTTCGTACATACCTGTAGACTTCGTGATTTTGGACATGGGTAGAGATATTAGGGCACCCATTATTTTGGGTCAACCTTTTCTGAGCACAGCAAAAGCCATCATCTATGCTAATAATGCCAAAATCAATTTCACTATTAATGATAGATAGGAGAAATTTACCATCAAGAATCGTATATTGCATTCTCCTAGCCATCCATAGGTACAAACTCTAACTGAAGACACAACAAGCAAGAAGAAAAACAATTGAAGAGCAAGAAAGTCAAGGGCCAGGTAGCCAGGAGACGAATCAGTCAAGATGATCAACACACTTCGATCAGAGTACGACCATCTCCTTATTTCACTGTTCCTTACCAAGAAGGAAGATCCAGACATACCAACAATTGAGTGTACTATTGGAGAAAAAATTTTCCACAACACCTTCTGTGACCTTGGATCAGACATCAACATAATGTCCAAGGTAACTTATGACTATTTGTTTGGTGAGCCTTTGTTTGCTACATATATGCCATTACAGATGGTGGACTAAACAATTCAATTTCCAGAGGGAATAGCAAAAGATATCATGGTTAAGATATAAGACAACTATGTCCCTGTCAATTTCATGATTTTTGACATGGGAGACAAAGAAGAAGATGTACCTGTCATCATTAGAAGGTCATTCCTCAACACTACCAATGCAATCACCTACGTTAGATTAGGACAAATTCACTTTCAATTCCCAGGACAAAAGGTACGATGCAATTTCAATAGTTATACAACTTATGAACAGGCGAAGAAGATCCATCCCAAGGGAAGACGTCGATCAACCCTACACCGAAGGAATCAACCCTAAAGAATATAGAAGAAGGATAAGTGGAGAATGATGAATCTACTACGCCAAAGTCAAGTCCACAAACTAAGCAGGTCTAGAAGGAAAAGGTGGCATCTTCATCAGAGTCACCATCACGAGAGGTGCAACGATCAAGGTCTCCATCTTTGTGACCGATTGATTTACCCAAAGAATGAATAAGACTGGAGAAGTCCAGTTTAGCGGACTCAAAATTCTAAACCCTCGCCGAGAGGTAAAATCGGTAGTTATCCATATTTACCTTTTCACATTGCGTGAATTAATTTCACTTTAGTATATTTACTTTTCTGCATTTGCATTTAGAAAATAAAATAAAAAACTTTATTAATGCATTATAAATTCTTGAGCCCCATGTGAATAATTTTTACAGTGTGTGTAAGAATATTCACCATGGTGGCATAAAAAATAAAAATAACATGCATACATCTAGTTATGTTTCATCGCATCATAAAATATTTTTGCGAAGCATGTATATACAATTATATACAGAGGAAATACAAAAAACCATGGCCCACAAGAGACACCTGGGACCCACTCAACCACCACCATGCACTAGCACCGAATTCTCAGATCGTATCTCCACCAAAAGAGCAAGATTTTGCTTAACCTCGAAGCAAAGAACCAGCTAGTGGAGGATGAGGCCAAGTGGGCCTAGGGTGGGGCCGACCCCACCACTTGGCCTACTGGTCTGCTGCCTCTCCCCTCTATAAATACCAAGCTCCTGGCTGCTCTCTACCTCAAGCTCAACACATTTCCAGCCATTAGCTTCCCAGTTTCAAATTTTTGCTCTGAGTTTTACAATTTCCAAGTTTAGAAGTGCTGCAAAAACTAGAAAATCCAAAAATATAAGATAGACATCCTGCTAAAATTCTACAAATTAGAAATATTTCTGACTTCAAGAACGACTAACCCCTAGATGGCTGACCGCTAACTCTTTTGATTCTAATCCGTTCCACGAGTTTTGTTATTCTTGTTGATATTTTGTAGGATATGGAGCAAGGTTAAAGGCAAGCTCTGAAAGGTCCTCAATGGCTAGAGGGGGTGAAAGGTCCTCAACGGCTAGCCTATAAAAATTCTCTATAAATACACTAAAGCAAGTGGTTAGAAACCTAAATGGCGAAATGCAATTTTGCTCTAGCTCTACAAGGGTTGCAAGCCACCTATACCAACAATTCTAGTTGCTATAATCTCTAAATACACACAAAGGCTAGAGTAAAGAGCCTCACTAACCAAGCTACTCAACAAACAAGCTAGCTCTCAAAACTAATTACATTAAAGAGCTTAGCTATACTAGAATATAAATACAAGAGAATGAGTAGTGAGATTGTACCGCCGTGGCAAGTGTGATGAACCAATCAATATGAATGCCAAGAGAATCTCACCGGGAGAATGCCAATCACAATAGACATAAGATTTTTCTCCCAAGTTTCACGTGCTTGTCGACACGCTAGTTCCCATTGTGTCGACCAACACTTGGTGGTTCGGCAGCTAAGTGGCACCACACCAAGCCTTCACTAGGCACTGCAAGAACCTACCACAAGTGAGGTAACTCAATGACACAAGCAATCCACTAGAGTTAACTTTTGGCACTCTACCCGAGAAGGTACAAGACCCCTCACAATCACCGAGAGATGGCCACAAACAATCACCAACTCATGCCAATCCTCCTCCGCTGCTCCTAGCCGTCTAGGTGATGGCAACCACCAAGAGTAGCAAGAAATCCGCAGCCACAACGATCCCCAAGTGCCACTAGATGCAAATCACTCAAGCAAATGCACTAGGAATCACTCCCAATCTCACTATTATGATGAATCAATGATGGAGATGAGTGGGACGTATTTGCTTAGACTCACAAGGATGTCAAGTATGTCAAAGTGCCAAGAGGAGTGAGCCCAAGCCAGCCAAGCTCTATTTATAGAGCCATTATACCCCTTCACTGGGCTTGTTGTGAACTGACCGGACATGTCCGATAGGGCGACCGGACCTCCGGTCGCTGCATCTAGTCACAACCAAGTAGCCACGTGTCCTATTCAAATCTAATAGTCTTTGGTGCTGAATCGCTAACTCGGTCTTGTTATGACATGTATGATCGGATGCGATGCTTGGAAACGACCAAACATAGGCGAGGCAGCATCAGGTCGAGTCTAGAGAGCTCCTAGAGCGGTTCTGGACCGACCAGACATGTTTAGTCCTCCTAACTAGATGCTCCCTACGTTAGGTCACAGACCACCGCTTGTTTCACCTCCTCTGACTGGACACGACGCTCAGCGTTAGGTCACACGATGCACTCAGAGTTGGGTCATGATGAAAATCAACACCGAGAGGTCTAGGGCATGACCTGATGCATCAGATCGCACACGAATGGACGCAGCCTAGTGTTTGGTCATCCCTACCTCAGCTGATCATGCCTGGGCCACATACCAGATGCGTCCGGTCCTAATATCGAACATGTCCGATTATGTTAGCAACACTTGCCCGAGCCTGGGTAACATACCGGACGCCGTCACCTAGGCCACCGATGGCGCGGGTCGCCCTAGCCTGGGTAACATATCGGACGCCGTCACCTGGGCTACCGATGGCGCGTGTCGCCCCGGTTCCTCAGGCCCCACCATGATAGCGCTCCACTGTGACCCACCTATCACAACTGCCACCACCTCCGCCTGCATCGGAGTGGTCCTGACTGGCTACATCATGCCTGCCATGGTTGGCGCCGCGAGCACGGTTGGAGCCCCATCCGCCCCGTCGTCGGTAGTGGTATTGCTTCCATCGTCGGCTGTTCCACGACCTCCGAAGGCATCTATTGAGCCCCCATGTCCACCCGTCCCACCGAGGGCACGGGCGCCATTGTGGGTAGGGCCTGACCGTCCAGCGACGCAGTCACGCTACCACCGCTCCCTCCCGAAACGGGCGCAACACTAGCCGATGGTTGCTGCCTCGCTTGAAGGGCGACGCTCTTCTTTGGCACCAGCGCTAAAGGATTACGCTGCCTCCTAACGCTGCAAGAGACGAAAAGCATAAGTCACGATGAAATCCGACTGAAACAGAGAAAAACAGAGGAGCTGATGACTCACCTCAATGCCATTGGATGACAGATATATTTGGGGGGTGAACCACCCGACCTCTACTTTGCCTCGTTAGGGCGAGGCCATTTTGAGCCTGCCCCCTGCTCCTGGGAAGAGGGGCTCGCTCCCCTTGGATCTTGGAGCACAATGATGGAGCCACCCACCTCCGCTGGCACCTCGGGTGCCACAACAGAGCCACCCGCCCCTGTTGGCTCCTGGGGTAGGCCGATGGGGGGTGCCCAAATTGTCCCATGAGGGCTCCATGGCCTCCTTGATGCGCTACATGATCTTAGAGTTGGTGAGCGCCCCTCGACGAGCGTCGTTCCATCGAACAACGCCTCGGGCGCCATCGCGTATAGCGAGAGCGCACGTATCATCAATGGCACCACCCTCCTTGAGTGGTATGCCCCGATAACACCTGACCCCTTCAGGCCATTCTCCTTAAGGATGTGGATGGTAGTGATGTGGTCCTAGATCTTCTTCTTGTCCTTCTTTGGGATGCCCCACTTCCTCCATGACTCTAGGGCCTCTTTGATCAGGTGCTCAGTTAACTCTGGTAGTGGGGTGATGGTGTCATTCTTGAGGTAGAACCACTACGAGTGCCACCCCTTGTTGGACATTGATAGCCGCATTGGCAGGTACTCACTGACCCGATTGTTCCAGAGTTGGATGCCAACGCACCACATTGGCATGTGCAACTCCTACCTACCGCTCTTCTCCCTCTTCTTCTAGAGGGTGATGGCAAAGAAGTACATCCATAGATCAAAGTAGGGGTCGATCCCAAGGAATCCCTCACACAGGGCGATGAATGCCGCCATGTGCTAGATCCCATTAGGGTTGAGATGCTGCAGCTTGATCTTGTAATAATGCAGTAGCCCCCAAAGAAATTTTTGGGCGGGGGATGCAAACCCACGCTAATGGAAGTCAGCGAACAACACCACATAGCCATCGGGCAGTGATGGCAGATCCTCCTCGTAGGGCAACAACCACTCCTCAGCCAAGGTCCATGCATGGAGAAGACCGCGATGGACGAGGCCCTCCATACGCTAGAAGGTGATGTCAGAACAGCACCATGGATCCATTGGAGGTGGGGACAATTAGATGCGGGCTCAATGGGGGTGGGGATGTGGAGACGAGGAACCCTAGGTGATTGGTGGTGGCGGTCATGGCTGTGGAGGCAAGGATGCAAGGTATGGAACCATGGGGGCAAACCCTTTGGTTTTATAGGGGCGACGAATGCGAGGAAACCAACCGTCCGCCATGATCTCTGTGCCTACCATGATCTTCCACAAACGTCCTATCGTGGGACGTGCGCACGCAATCTCTATCCATTCCCTTAGAAAAAATCACCGAATGTTTCGCCTCTCCATATGGGCCATGACTCATCACAAGTAAGAGGAATATGGATCTAAAAACATCTATGACCCGACTGGGTCTAGGAGTGCGCATGTTGGCCCATCGATGGGTTCGACAATCGCTCCAGGCACCTTTAGGGTGAGAGGTGGAAAGGGATGGGCTCTGCTAGCAGCTAGTACTTAGGCACATGAGCGTCGTAGGCATCCCAGCCCACGATCGAGTCTTGGCCAATTACGATCCATGGTTTTTTCTTTGAAGAAAGGTGCTTAGCCCTCTGGACCGATTGAATGGACCCAAGAACTATACGGATTGACCGCTGAGAATTTGGGGTCAGTCGCCAAGCTGGCCCAAGCTAGATCCCCACAAATGGGATGTCGGAGGCCCCACTTAGACTGACCCATTAAGTAGCTCACCCGGTGCCATGATTTGTCCTTAGGGGAAAATCATGGCATGGCTTGGCCCCTTTGTTTTTATCGGAAAAAACACTTGAGGGAAGACAATCAGAAAGATGAATTGATCCTCGACTAGGCCCCTGCTACAAAAGGGGGCTCGAGGAAAGGGAATCACCGTCCCTAGGTCACACTGTGGGCAACAAAAAAAGGCCAAGGCCATCAGAGTCCTCCCGTTCAAAAAAGCCTCCGAAGGAGTATTCTACTACTCTGTAGGCTCAAGGGCTACTATCAGGGACCAATACTAGGGTACACAAAGAGGAGCTAATAACCATCAATAATGATTCATCCAAGCAGTCAAAAGCGCGACTATAGCCCCAATTGACCCCGAGGTGCACAAACTCCGCCTCGCATGACTCCTGAGGGTTGGCTCCGCCTTGCCCAACATCGAGGCCACAGGCTCTGCCTCGCTCGACCTCTGAGGGTTAGCTTTGTCTTCTCGACCTTTGAGGGCTGGCTCCATCTCGCCTGACCTCTAAGGGTTGGCTCTGCCTCGCCCGACACCAAGGCCGTGGGCTCCGCCTCACCCGACACTAAGGCCACGGGCTCCACCTCGCTCGACCTTTGAGGGCTGGCTCCACCTTGCCCAACCCCTAAGGTCTGGCTCTACCTTGTCCAACCCTTGAGGGTTGGCTCTGCCTCGCCCAACCCTTGGGTTTGGGCTCCGCCTCGCCTGACCCTTGGGTTCATGCTCCACCTTGCCCGACCTCTAGGAAGGAACTTCGCCTCACCCGACCCTATGGTCGGAGGCCCCATCTCGCCCGATGGAGACCCATACCGCCGCCAACCACTCCAGGTACAAGCATATGGGCCTTGGTCAAAGCTCTAACGCCAAAGAAGAGACTGGCATGCCTCAATGTAGCGTGTGATCCACGATGGGACAGACTTAGGGGTTCATGTCTGGAACAACATCGAACGTACTGGTACTATTCTGCCTAACCCCCATACGAACACTAACGGGCGTGTTAGTTCACCATGACATCTGCCAGGATAGAGTGGAGCGCCGTGATCGGTAGACAACGCCTACACATGGCACCTGTGATGGACAAGGCCATGATGGGAAGCTGTCCCTATTGACATCTACAGGGTCGGTGGGACCCACATAAAGGAGAAGAAGGACCCGGCGATCCTGAAGGACTTCTTCCCCTCGTTCTCTTCTTTTTTTCCACTATAACCCATTCTTTCCCTTGGGCTATAAAAGGGAAAGGAGGGCGTCCCACAAGGGGCATCAAATGAGATCAGATCAACTCAACTGATCGAACTCAACTTGACTCGAATCGAGCACATAGTAGAGAAGCATCTAAGCTCTCGGCACCTGTTTGTTCTTTTCACTAGAGACTTGGGACCCATCCCTCTCTCGACTGTTTGTAACCCCTACTATGAACTTTCAGTGCTAGTAACACGAGCAGCAGCAATGAACTGGATGTAGGGACATTTTGTCTGAACCAGTATAAACCTTGTGTCCTCTTAGAACACCATCCGAGCTAGACGTGCAATATTAGAAATTTACTTGTTGGTGGCAACTTGAAACACCAATAATGACAGCTCTTACCAGGCCTTTGTAATCCACCATGTTCAGATTGGTGTTTTCAGAGAGCTTTTTGGTAGCCTGACCCCGATCACCCCTTCTAAGTCTTTTTGAGAATCGGAAAGGTAATGTTGCTTCGAAGTAAGCGAGTTTAGTAATTATGCTTGAACCTTGGTTATCTAGTTATCTTGGAAAAATCTTAGAAAACCCCTCTTTTCCCACAAAGACGCTTTATCCTTGGATGACCTTGATCATTTCTAGTACACTTCACGTTCCCCATGGAAATCGATACCTAGGAATACTCCGGGTGAAACCTACAACGGTATCCGTGCGCTTGCAGATTTATCTGTTTACGTTAACAGATACCAACAAGCTTTTTAGCGCCGTTGCCAGGGACACAAACCTAATAGCGATGTTAAGAAATGTCAATAGGGGCCAGCACCCCCGTAGGCCACCCAAGCTGGCAGCTAGGCTAGCGCCTCTACCCAATGGGCCAACCTAAGTGGACAGCTGCAGCAGGCCTACGCGTCTCACAGCACTACTAGGAATATCCACTTCTATGATGATTTGTTTTTGTCACTAAAGGAGCCAAATTCGTCATAATTTTTGTTTTATGATGAATTTTTGACAAAAAATAGTTCATCATAGAAGTCGCGTCATTCTTGCAATTCTATGATAAAACTGATTGTCATAGAACTGCTTTGGCATGCGTGGTAGGGGGGCAACCACGCTAGCAATTGCTTCCGTTGGAGATGCTTTTCACATGTACCTGCTATAGCCAGTTGTATTGGAGATGGTTCGGGTACATGTCACCTTGTTATTAGACAATGTGGCCATCTATGGTTTTCGCACATTTCATGTTTAATGGACCATGTGTCGGCCCCTGTTGTTCCACATGTATGTTTTTTACTGGCACACGTGTCATGTTGCGGTTGGGACACGTGTCATTTCTTCATTGGACCATGTGTCATATTTTATTGGTCCACATGGTCGTTTTGTATTTGACCACGTGTCATGGTGCTGTCCGTCCATGTTTCGTTTTTTTGATTCGGACACGTGGCTTGACGACTTCCTTCCACATGTTGGATTTTTATTAGACCACGTGTCGTGCCATGGCTATTTCACGTGTCATGCACGGGTTCGTCCATGTGTCATATTTTTATTTAATCACGTGGTCTGCCCAGGTTCTACCACGTGCCCAACAATCAATTCATCATAAAAGTAATTTAAGATCATCATTGCTACACAAATTGACTACATAATTATTTGATGATGTCTACATAATTATTCAGCATGACACACTACACCACAGCCCCAGAATAGTGTCACACGTGTGTCATTATAAATATATTAATACCGTTGAATCGTGGGTCGGTATAGCTAGCCTAAGGATTAAGTGTCGGTAAAAGTAACTTTTAGGTTACTGTGGATCAGACCATCGGTCTGGATAGATCAACGAAGAGGATGAACCATCGGTCGCTATAGGGCCATGCCTTCTTAAGGTCCATCCACAGGAACTGAAAAGAAGTCCTTCGTAGGAAGCTAAAAAATGAAAAAGGCCTTCGCGGTAAAACTTGGGCCCAAATACCAGAACCTAGCTTTTCATTCAGTCGCCGCCTCCTCTCTGACTCTCTGCCCCCACCTACCCAACCCCGCCTCCTCCACTCGAGTCTATGCCCACTCAATGCTGACTCCTCTAGCACCCATCCACGCCGCCGTCGCCGCTGCCCAACTCCACTACCTCCGCCTCCTAACTCCTCCTCTGGCCGCCGAACCCCGCCTCCTCCACCTCCCAACCCACCCCTACTGCCCAGTTGGTGCCCCAGCCCCTGTCGTGTAGCCCCTCGTGCGTGGCCCTCAGTTGCGACTGTGCGTGACCCCTCCCCTCATCCTCATCGATTCCATGGGGCCAGCGATTTGATCTGGTTCTTGATGCTTCTTTGCCGCAGCTATTGGGATCCGCGACGGCAAGGACTACAGCGTGGGCTAGAGTGGCTGCGAGGGAGAGGTGCCCTACGATGACATCGACACCTGCTGCCACGACAACGACCGCTACATCCAGAAGAAAGGTTACATTTGCTTGCTTCCCTGCCTGCCTTGTTGTGCACTTGTGCTTGTTAGTGAGATGGCCGGATGGATGAAGCCATGTCAGTGCTATGAGGTAGGCAATAAATCCGACCTAGAGTGTTCCTTAACTACAGAGATTTAGGGGAAAGGGCACAACAGCTAGTGGAAAGTCATTTCATGTGATGCTTTCAATGCAATAGCTTGGAAGAACCAGAGCCTGGCTCTGGAAATCCTAGTATATACTTGAGGAAGCCTGACAAAGTTCAATAATGATGCTCTAATTAAGCACTATGATTCTTAGGGCCGAGTAAACCTGAACTATTTCCAGTTGTTTGCTCCTCTTTATCTGAAACTTAGTGTATAGATGAGCTGAGTTGCTCTTCACATCTACTGCTTTACATATCTGCTCATCACTACTTCTACTGAATCTCACCATTCGTGCTTTCTACTGCATTACTCTTACTTGTCATGGAAATTGAGACCTCACATCTTGCCAGCATGGTACTACATACTAATCCTAATACTGATCTGTCATTGTATTCTATCAACATCTCTCGACCTTTCACTCCACTTGCCTTGCTACATCTACTGTAGTCTATCACCTCACCTTTCTAATTGCAGCACAGCACCTCTGCTTTCATAAATTTAATTGAGACTCTGTTTGCCTCTCCCAATGCACAAGCTTATCAACAAATCAGACCCATAGTACTCCATCACTGCTTTGATTACTTGCTACATTCTTGAGGCCTTGTCCTATACTAATTTCAATATTTCTCTTCTTTCTAACTGTAGCACAGCAGTTCACTTGCCATCACTACGTAGTCGCCATCTCTGTAGCACTTCACTTTCCACTAGCTGTTCCTAGGAAGTCTATCCACTAGTTGTTCTTCATCTTGCCTTTTGTTTCAGTTCAGTTAAGGAAAGCAAGGACTAGAGATTGCTCTATATACTGCATCAGCTCTTTTTAGTTAAGTTAAATAGACATCATTTTCTTTCGTGTTTTTTTTGTAATAATCAAAAAGCAGTGAAAGCATATGTAGCTGGAATCTGGCAGCATATTGCATCTTTAATATGGATAGGTGGTGATGCTGGACCTCAGTTTTCTCATGGCACGCACACACTGATAGTTCACATGTCATAAACGACGATATGATTTTGCGGGCAGCGATGGTTTGGTATTGGCAGTAACCTGATCTTCATTTTTTCTGTTACTCTAGCTTGTCACTATATATCTTGTTTTCTGCTTTTTACTGTCATGCTATGAGTTTCTGTACAAAGTAGTAGAAAACAAAAATGTAGATTTATTTTTTGGCCTAATCTATCTATTGCACTACTTTGTTTTGCAATTCAGGACTCAACATACTTGTACATGTACTAATCTGATGTCATGTGTATTCACAGTACAGCTGCACTGGTGCGTTGGAGCTGTAGCTGAAAGAATCTGCATAGGACTGTCTACCCCAGCCTAGAGCCGAAGTGGGCAACTTGCAACCTTTTGGAGATTATTTGAACATCCACAACATTGGCGGTTGCTCTTCTTGTGCATAACAGTATGATCATATTTCTGTATGCCATCTTTTTAATATTGTGTATGGACAGGAACACGACAATCGTGTTTAAATTAAAACCATTCTGTGGCTTCATGGATATGAGCATGATTGATAGAATGTAGCTACTTTGATTCTTATGGTCTTTTTTTATTTTATAGCTCATTTCTAAAGCTCTTGATCTTTCACAAAGGGGAATGGATAAATCATGGATCGATAATGATGCTAGGTACACATACTTATTTCACAAAGACTGAAAGTTCTATCTGTAGTTAACATGGGAATTAACTTAAAAACTGCATGTAGGCACACCAAGATATATCAACAAGGGTAAACAATTTCATAGCTTTTGCATTTGAGAATTCAGTGGTAGGAAGCAAGATACTATGCCCTTGTAGAAAGTGTGTTAACTCATTTTGGAGGGAGGGAAGTGAAGTACGTGAGCATTTGATATGTGATGGGTTTCTAAAAGGATATACATGGAGAAGTTAGGTCTTCTATGAATGATGGAAACTATGATGGTGTTGAACTTATGGAGGAGACTAACGAAGATGATAACATCTCTGATTTGCTTAGGGACTTAGCTGCTGGTTTAGATGATAAAGGGGATTTTGATGACAACAATTCAGACCTAGAACCCTGTGAGGAGCTAGTTTCCATTCAGAAGTTAGTAGCAGAGAATAGCAAAGAGTTATACCCTAATTGCAAGAAATATACACAACTACATTTCCTAATTAGATTACTCCACACCAAACTCCTTGGAGGGTGGAGTGATAAGAGTTTTAATCTGCTACTAGATCTACTTAATGATGCACTACCTGAGGGTTTGACACTGCCTAGAAACTTTCATGAAGCTAAGAAATTGGTGAAATCTATAGGAATCGGATACACTAGTATTCATGCTTGTGATAACAACTACATTCTATTTTGGAAAGATAATGAGGGGTTGGATTCATGTCCACAATGTAAGGTTTCCTAGTGGAAATCCGTAAGGAAGAGCCTAGATGGAAAACATGTATATAAGGTTCCTAAAAAGGTTCTCCGCTACTTTTCAATAAAGAAATGTCTAAAGTAGATATTTCTATCCTCTAAAACAGCAAGTCTAGTGAGATGGCATGACCAAGACCAAAAAAGGATGGTCTGCTTAGGCATCCTGCAGATTCACCACTACGGTAGGACTTTGATAAGAAACATCCAGATTTTGCTATAGATAGCTGAAATATCCGTCTAGCATTTGCCACCGATGGTTTTAATCCGTTTAGAAACATGAATGTTAGCTATAGAGTTTGGCCTGGTATTTGTTTTCCCTACAACTTTCCACCTTCAATGTGCATGAAGAAATCAAATTTCATCCTTTCTTTGTTGATTCCTGGTAAAAATGCTCCTGGTAGTGATATGGATGTCTATTATCAGCCACTAGTTCAAGATCTATTAGATCTATTTACCAAGGGAGTTAGAATTTATGATGCTTCAAAGGGTGAGTTCTTTCAGTTGAAGGCAGCGGTATTATGGACTATTACTGACTTCCCAGGTTTAGGCTATGTGTCCGGGTCTGTCACATCTGGTGAAGCCGGATGTCCTGATTGCCATAGCTATACATGTTCACTTAGGCTTGGTAATGGTACCAAGACTTGTTATATGGGTCCTCGTAGATTCCTGCCTGAAGACCACCTGTTTTGGTTTGATGCTAATAAATTTGGTGGTAAAACTGAGTTTAGGGCAGCACCTACTCCACTTTCTAGGGAGGAGGTTTTGGAGTGCACTAAAGACCTTAATACAGTTTTTGGGAAGGATCCTTCTGGAAAGAAACCAGGAACCAAGAGACGCAAGGAAGGAGAGCCTTTGGTCATATTCAAAAGGAGATCTATTTGGTTTGAACTGCCATATTGGAAAGATTTGATGTTGCGACATAATTTTGACTTCATGCACATAGGGAAAAACTTGAGTGAAAGCTTAGTTAATACATTCATGGGCATAGATGGGAAGTCCAAGGATAATTTGAATTCCCCTTTGGACCTTCAAGTTCTTGGTATTAGAAGTGATCTCCACCCTGTTGAAGTGGAAGACCAACTTTATTTACCACCAGCACCATACTCAATGAGTCCTGATGAGAAGAAATTATTTTGTAAAGTACTAAAAGGGGTGAAGTTTCCTCATGGTTATGCATCTGATATACGTCATAATGTACATGTTAATGAGAGGAAGATATTTGGGCTTAAGAGTCAAGAGAGCCACATTATTTTATGACACTTGCTTCCACTTTGTGTGAGAAAAATATTGCCAGAAATTGTGAGTGTTGTAGTGATCCGTATATGTAATTTTTTCAAGAAACTTTCCTCCCCTGTCATTCGACTAAGTGATATGGAAAGTTCAGAGGTTGAAATAGCTAAAACCTTGAGCCTTCTTGAAACTATATTCCTTCCTTCCTTTTTCGATATCATGGTACACTTGATGGTTCATCTTCCTGCCCAAGCAAAGATAGCTGGACTAGTTTATTTTCGCAGCATGTGGCCTGTGGAGAGGTAATTTAATTAGGCATACTACTGAACTAAATTAGGTACCTACTAGTTTTATGATATTATCAATGTGCCTATTATTTATGTGTATAGGTATCCGATGAGATTGAAGGTTCTGTTCGTACAAAAAGTCACCCTAAGGGATGAATTATGGAGTGGTCTAATTTTATAGAATGCCTTACACTTTGTTCTTGCTACTTACATGATGGGACTAGCCATCAATTTAGAAATGAATATTGTAGTACAACTCCTTTCTTTTGTACCATTGGTCGAGGATTGGCCGAAAAGTGCATAGTGAGTATAGATCACAAGACATGGCTGCAAGGCCCATAGATATGTTTTGTTCAACTATGACAATATACAACCTTACTTGGAGTAAGTTATCTAGACCCATTGTCACACTTTACATCACATGATAGGTTTTCTCTGCATACTAAAGTGATAAAATGATGGACCTTGCCCATAGATACCCCTTGTCATATTACATGTGTTTATCCTGATGCTTCTTATTTAAAATTTTTTACTATAGATCTTCATAATAATCCGCCAAAGAAGAGAAAAAGAAGCATCACTAGGATGGACAACATATTTGTAAGAACACCAAACATGCCTAAGATCAAGATAATACTCAATGAATTTGGTCAGCCTATTGGAGAGAATTATAGACAGTTTTGTTGACACCGTTTTTTGTACGTGATAATGATCGGAGTGGACTAATCGGCGAGGGGAAGGTTACTGTGTACTTTGATAGCCGATGAAAGCCAGCTTGTAAAGATGGTTGTCGATAGCTGGTGATGGTCGATGGAAAGGTTGGTTTAGACTCGGGCGTTGCCGATGAAGTTGGAGGTGTTATTGTCGATGCCGATGAAGGAAGGCTTGAAGGTTACTGCCGATGCAGCAGTGAGTATGCCGATGAAGGAAGACTTGAAGACTACTACCGATGAAACAGGGGATATGCCGATGGGAAGGAAGATGGTGAGATTTTCATCGTAATTAAGGCGGACAGGGAAATAGATAGGAGTTGATTTCCTTTTCTATATTTGTTAGAGTATGGTTCATGTAAGAGTCACGTGTTTCCTTAGATATGGGCTTGGTGTCCTAGTTGTGTTCGGTTGTGTCTCTTTAGATCAGGGTATAAATATGGAGTGAGGGGCAATGTAAGAAAAAATCAATATCAAAACCAATTTTTACTCCTATTTGCATCTACTTACTTTTCGGCGACTTCGTCAATTTGCATATTTTTCCTTTTTTACGAGTTCTCATTGATTCGGCGAGCTGCATCGTTTCAGTGCGACCTTCGGCGATTCTCGAGTTCCGCGTGAGCACCTCTTGGCCGTGACTTCCGGGCGTATCGCTGTTGTCAGGACCAAAGTGTTCGTATCTTCATCCTTGTCGATTAGCAGGTCAAATCGACTGGCACGCTTTGGATATCGATTCGGGTATTAGCCCTTTGTGTTTGCAGATCCACTTTTGCATCAACACATCTTTTAGCACGCTCGGTGGGACCAATCAATCAATATGTTCAATCCTGAGATCAATTCAGGGAACATTATCGCAGTATCAGAAGAAGATCTCAAGGAAGAACAGAGGCAGGCTATGGAAAAGGCTGTAGAAGAATACAAGCAGCTTTGTCTGAGATCGTTTAGCTTGAACAAGAGTGGACAAGTCATCCAGAAGCAAGATTTGCCGTTGCCTCGGCAGGTTACCTTTGACTCCAATCCTGGTAAACTTCAAGAGATGGTTAATTCTGCAGTAAATCATGCTTTGATTAATCATTCCAATGTGCTGTCCAATACTGTTCATAATGCTGTGGTTCGAACTCTCAAAGAAGGACAAGCGGCACCACATTACGTTGGGCCTGCCTATCATCAACCAGAGCCGGCATCTGTCAAAACTCCATCGGCTCCTTCGGCCGTTGTGGGTATAGAAGTTACTTCCCCTCCAGTATTGGCAGGCTCACCTAATATTCAATCTACACCGATACAATCAGATCAGGTACTACCAGGAGGGCGAGTTCAGCTTAATACAGATCTATCGGCATCAGCTATGTCAGGCCCTGTGTCTCAGAATAGCCAGATTCCTACTAATTGGTGGGGATATGGCATGCCTCCAGAGTCATCTGCTTTCAATCCTAGATTACCTCAAGTGTTTGATGCAGTAGGAAGAGCGCCTATACCATCGGCCGTTTCACCGATGGCTCAAGTGCCTCAATATGCCGCAACTACTTCTGTGCAACCAACTCCAGGAGGTTTCCAGATGCCTATGGTTCAAACATTCAATTCAAGTCCATCGGCGAGCTTACTGCCGATGCAGCAGAAAGCCCCTGCTATGAGTCAAACTGGGGTTCAGTTCATGCCTCAAACCAGTTATAATTATCCAACAATATCAGCAAATTACCAGCCATCGGTAAGTTTTGTACCGATGAGTTCTAATAATGATTGGTCAGGACAGTTACCTGTTCAACATACAGTTCAGCGAAATCAGCAGGTTGCAGGGATTCAACAAGGTCATATGCAAGCTGGTTTCCAGAATCAAGCATCGGCAGCCCAGCCGATGAATCCTTTCCAACAGGCTAATGGGCCACAAGTAACGGCAAATATGCCGATTGCTGGAGATCGTGGGCTACAAAGATATGTGGAGGGATGTCAGCAGGCACCTCCTGTAGAAATTCAACCAGTTCGTCAGCAGGAGGCTGATGCTTTTTGGACCGATAAGATAGCAGAAATTGTGAAGGATCAGTTTGGGATAAAGCCCAAGGTCAATACTTATTCTTATCGGACTCCATACCCTCCTGCATACGATTTAATTCCTCTCCCAAATCGGTACAAGGTACCGGATTTCACTAAATTCTCTGGGCAAGATGATACATCAACAATGGAACATGTCAATCGCTTCATTATTCAATGTGGAGAGGCAGCTAACAGAGATGAATTAAGAGTTCGATTATTTTCATCATCTTTGTCTGGATCAGCATTTACATGGTTCATTTCATTACCACCAAATTCTATTATTACTTGGGTTGATCTAGAAAAACAATTCCATAAGTATTTCTTTGCTGGAATCCATGAAAAGAAGCTTACCGATTTAGTAAAATTGAGACAGCGTAATGATGAATCGGTAGAGAGCTTTGTACAAAGGCTACGAGATGTAAAAAATAAGTGCTACAGTCTGGTGCTGGATGATCGGCAGCTTGCCGATCTGGCTTTCCAAGGGTTATTGCCACATCTTAAAGACAGATATGCTTCTCAGGAGTTTGAAAGCCTCAGTCATCTTGTGCAAAGGATCTCTGATCAAGATACTAGGGTTTTTGAACCTAAAAAGAACTGGAGTAAAAAGGTATCATTTGTTGAAGAAGTAGGAGATTCTGACTCTGATGAAGAACCAGTTATCGGCTTAGCTGAGTGGGTTAAGAATAAAAAGCCGATATCATGTCCCTTTGGTCAAAAAGAGCCAGAAAAGTTTACCTTTGATATCACCAAGGCCGATAAAATATTTGATCTTCTGCTTCAAGAGGGCCAAATTAAGCTGTCACCTAATCATGTGATCCCATCGGCAGAAGAGTTGAAGAAGATTTTGTACTGCAAATGGCACAATGCAACTTCACACAGTACAAATGAGTGCAAGGTATTCAGGCAACAGTTACAATCGGCTATTGAATCTGGGAGAATTAAGTTTGGTACTTCCAAGGCCCAGAAGCCGATGAAAATTGATCAACACCCTTTTCTAGCAAATATGTTGGATGCCAAAGGAAAGACCAAGGTATTGACGTCAGAGGCTGCTGAGAAAAACGCGTCAGTGGACCCCCAACATCGGATAACTACCGATGATGCAAAGAGTAAGGGTTTGCTAGGAGAAAGCAGTAGTTCCAAAAATCCTCCTCGACCTGGCATTGTGATTACTCATCGAAGGCAGCAGGAGGGTTGGCGTCAACGTAATGACCGATATCGACAACAGCAAGAAATGAGACGTCAGGAAGAATGGAATCGACATAAAGATCATTGGAGATGTCCGTTTTTCATCCATTGCTGGGAAGAAGGTATTAAATTGCCAACTGTTGAAAATTGCCCTGAGTGTAATGGTTATTACGGAGTCAATCGCTCAGAAAGGAGGTTTCAACTTGGTAATCAGGGTTTGTCTATCAATGAGCCGATCAAAGGCAGAGCATCAGTGCATGATCGGCTGGGGGGCAGACTTAGTGTACATGAGAGGCTTGGTAAACACGCTGGATATTTTCCAAGGAATCAAGAGGAGCTTGAGGAGATGGCAAACGCAAGAGTTCCCGATGAGGAAATATTCTACAGGGACCCTAATATACGTCGTGTAGAACCAACTAGGACTTGTTATCAGCCGGTTTGGAAAACCAAGTTTCCTCGATGGTGCCCAGAGGGTCTGACAAAGACGCAGAGAAGGAGGATGCAACGTGAGCGTCAGGAGGATTTATACCAAGAGGAAAATTCCTCCAATGAAAGGCCTAGTCATCAGCAGTGGCAGGTAAAACACAAAAATAAGGGTCCATCGGCAGATGTTAATATGGTATTCATGTTGCCGATGGAGTTTTTGGCACTATCTGATAATGAGGAAGAAGTTGTTCTCTCTGATCAAGTAGCTCAGTTAACACTAGATCCAATGATGGCTGTTTTTGAGAAACCTACCGATGACGAGAGACAGCATCTTAAGGCTTTATTTGTGAAGGGCAGAGTTGATGGGCAGCCTGTGTCTAAGGTACTTATTGATGGAGGGGCTGCGATTAATATTATGCCTTACGTGATGTATCGGAAACTTGGTAAGGGAGATCAAGACTTGACCAAAACCGATATGATGTTGAAAGATTTTGAAGGCAACGTGTCACCGGCTAAAGGGGCAGTGTGCGTTGAATTGACCATCGGCAGCAAAACCTTGCCAACGACGTTCTTTGTTATCAACGGCAAGGGTGCATATAATCTGCTTCTAGGGAGGGATTGGATTCATGCTAATTGTTGTGTTCCTTCTACAATGCATCAATGCCTCGTACAGTGGATTGGGGATAAGATTGAGGTCGTCCCTGGTGATTCTTCTTATATCATCGCATCGGCAGAATCAGATACTTATGAGCGAACTAAATGCATATCAGGAGAAGCTTGGGAAAAAGAGTTCCTTAGAGTTGCTGATTATGAAATTCCACCGATCCAAGCAGTTGGTTCTGAAGAGGAGTTTTAATGGATAGGTTTGCCGATGATGGAAAATTAGGTCAAGGGTTCACATCGGCAGATGATTTAGTAGAAGTAGATATCGGTGATGGTGATAGGTCAAGACCTACTTTTATTAGTGCTAAGTTAGATTCCAAGTGTAAGCAGCGAATAACAGATTTGTTAAAAGAGTATAAAGATTGTTTTGCTTGGGATTATACTGAGATGCCTGGATTAGACCAATCGATAGTTGAACATCGGTTACCTATCAAATCTGGATTTCGGCCACATCAGCAGCCAGCGCGCCGATGCAACCCTAATGTACTTCCTGACATTAAGGCCGAAATAACTAAATTAATTGAAGCAAAGTTTATTCGGCAATGTCGATACGCAGAGTGGATCTCTAATGTGGTTCCTGTTTATAAGAAAAATGGAAAACTTCGTGTCTGTATTGATTTTAGGAATCTCAACAAAGCCACACCGATGGATGGCTATCCAATGCCGATTGCTGATTTGTTGATTGATGCTGCGGCTGGACATCAAATTATCAGCTTCATGGATGGTAATGCAGGTTACAATCAAATATTCATGGCTGAGGAAGATATTCCCAAGACTGCTTTCAGATGTCCAGGTCATGTGGGGTTGTTCGAGTGGATAGTCATGACGTTTGGTTTGAAAAATGCCGGTGCTACTTATCAAAGGGCTATGAACTTTATTTTTCATGAGTACATCGGCACATTAGTGGAGATCTACATTGATGATGTAGTGATTAAGTCTGGAGATATCACAGCACATTTAGCCGATCTGCGAAAGATACTAGAGTGCACAAGGAAGCATGGATTGAAGATGAATCCTAATAAATGTGCATTCGGTGTATCGGCAGGACAATTCTTGGGTTTTATGGTGCATCAGCGGGGCATTGAAATCAGTAGGAAGTCTATTGATGCAATTAACAAGGTGATTGCTCCTACCAATAAGACTGAATTGCAATCTTTGATCGGTAAGATTAATTTCATTAGAAGATTCATATCTAATCTGTCGGGTAAGACCAAGGCTTTCAGCCCACTACTTAAATTGAAAGCTGATCAGGAATTTGTATGGGGAGTTGAACAGCAATTAGCCCTTGATGAAATTAAGAAATATTTATCAAATCCTCCAGTGCTAGTTCCACCTCAACATGGGAAGCCTTTCAGGTTATATTTGTCAGCTGATGATACAGTTATCGGTTCAGCTCTTATTCAAGAATTTGAAGGGAAAGAACGTGTTATTTATTATTTGAGCAGAAGATTAGTGGATGCTGAGACGAGGTATTCGGCCATCGAAAAATTGTGTCTGTGTCTATACTTTTCTTGTGTCAAATTAAGGCATTATTTGTTATCTGCCGAATGTACGGTCATATGCAAAGACGATGTGGTCAAGTATATGCTGTCGATGCCGATATTAAGTGGTAGAATCGGCAAATGGATTTTAGCATTATCAGAGTTTGAAATACGCTACAAATCAACTAAGGCAGTTAAAGGGCAAGTGATGGCTGATTTTGTCACTCAGCATTGTAATACAGTGGACTCTCTGGGGATTGCTCCCTGGACACTTTTCTTCGATGGGTCCACATGTGGTGAAGGAGCAGGTATCGGCATTGTGTTAATTTCACCTCAAGGAAGGAAGTATGAGTTTTCATTGCCGATTGTTGCTACAGCGACAAACAATCAAGCTGAATACCAAGCCTTGATAAAAGGGTTAGAATTGCTGAAGGAGATACGTGCCGATGTTGTTGAAATCTTTGGTGATTCTATGCTAGTTATAAATCAATTGGCTGGAATTTATGAATGCCGAAGTGAAGCTTTGATTTCGTATTATGAAAGATGTTTGCAATTGTTGAAAGGATTTAGAGATTTTCGTCTTGAACATATCTCTCGATTGCATAATGAGGAAGCTAATCGACTAGCTCAGCATGCTTCAGGGTATCAGCCTATTCAGGAAGTGCTAACATCGGCAGTTGATACCGATGACTGGAGGAAAGAGATTGTCGATTATTTAAAGGATCCATATAGAAAGGTTGAGAGACGTATAAGGTTCCAAGCTACCAAATATGTGCTCCTCGATGATGAATTATATTATCGAACTATAGATGGAGTTTTACTTAGATGTGTTAGCAATGATGAATCGAAAAGCTTGATGGGTGAAATTCATGAAGGAGTATGTGGGGCACATCAATCGGCTTTCAAGATGAAATGGATGATCAGAAGGAATGGGTACTATTGGCCGACTATTCTTGAAGATTGTTTTAAATATTTTAAGGGATGCCAGGGGTGTCAAAAGTTTGGTAATATTCAAAGAGCGCCTGCATCGGCTATGAATCCTATAATCAAACCATGGCCATTCCGGGGATGGGCTATTGATCTCATTGGTCAGATTTATCCGCCATCGAGTAAAGGACATAAATTTATTCTAGTTGCTACCGATTATTTCACAAAGTGGGTTGAGGCAATTCCTTTAAAAAGGGTGACATCGGTCAATATGATTGATTTTGTGAAAGAGCATATTGTTTACCGATTTGGTATTCCTCAGACTATCACTACCGATCAGGGCACTATGTTTACATCAGGAGAATTTGATGAGTTTGCTGTAGGTATGGGAATTAAAATTTTAAATTCTTCTCCATATTATGCTCAAGCTAATGGTCAAGCTGAGGCTTCTAACAAAGGGATCATCAAACTCATTAAGCGCAAAATTGAAGAAAATCCTAGGAGGTGGCATACAGTATTAAATGAAGCCTTGTGGTCATATCGGATGTCATGTCATGGTGCAACCAAAGTAACACCTTATCAGTTAGTATATGGACACGATGCAGTATTGCCTTGGGAAATTAAGGTTGGCTCTAGACGAATACGTTCTCAAAATCAGCTGACAGCCGATGATTATAATACTCTTATGAAGGATGAGTTGGAAGATGTGGCGGGTCATCGGTTAAGGGCTTTAGTTAGTATCGAAGAAAATAAGAAAAGAGTAGCTAGATGGTATGACAAGAAGGTGAAAGTAAAAGAGTTTGCCGATGGAGATCTGGTCTGGAAATTGATTTTACCGATTGGGACTAAAAGTTCAAAGTTTGGAAAGTGGTCTCCTAATTGGGAAGGTCCATATCGGATAAATTAGTCTGTTCCTGGTAATGCATATATTTTAGAAACCCTCGAAGGGGTTGTGTTTCCTAGAGCGTTAAATGGAAAATATTTAAAGAAATATTACCCTAGTATCTGGATAGATGCATAAAAGTATAAGTGCCGATAACAGTACTATCGGCTAGAATTATGCAAGGATGTCAATGTCTCATAAAGTGCCGATACAATAAATAAGATTACACGTTCAACAAGGATTGGATAGCTAATATCGCACGCAGGCGAATCTGGTCGGCTTCCTCCATTTCTTTGATATCGTCATCGGCAGCACCCTCCACAGGCTTGAGTTTTTTCTTCATGGCTAAAGCTTTGCGAGCTTGGATATCTCTTTCTTGCTGAAGGGCTTTGACGGCATTGGGTAGCTGGCTTTCTTCTTGTTGAGCATGAGTTAAAGCTGCATCGTTTCAGTGCGACCTTCGGCGATTCTCGAGTTCCGCGTGAGCACCTCTTGGCCGTGACTTCCGGGCGTATCGCTGTTGTCAGGACCAAAGTGTTCGTATCTTCATCCTTGTCGATTAGCAGGTCAAATCGACTGGCACGCTTTGGATATCGATTCGGGTATTAGCCCTTTGTGTTTGCAGATCCACTTTTGCATCAACAAGTTTTCTAGTACCATTGGCTATCTAGTGAGACAGACATTATCAGTTGGGTGTTCGGACTAGAGGCTTGTTGATGTTGAAAAGAAAGACCAAGTGTGGGATACTTTAAAGGCATTTTTCCTCTTCAATTCTTTGAACCTTGATTGCTGAAATCTGCCACACATCATGTACTGTTTTCTGTACTGATTTGCTATGAAGTGTGGGTTGTTCCATTCTTATGTTGAGTATTGGATTATTACCCTAAGGACTAATTTGCTGTTGATTGAAAATTAGGAATTCTATGACGTTGATGAGGCTGCCAAAAATTGGTTTCTGGTCACTGCTGCAAGGAAATGGAAGGATTTTATGGCAACCTTAAAGTAGGAATTTTTTGATGAAAAAGTAACAATTGAGGTACTACAGCGAAAATATGGTGACGGAGTTAAACCTACTGACTAGAAGTTCCTCATTGAGCATTGGACCTCTCCTAAATTTGGAGTAAGGAGTAAAAATTTTATATATTCATATTTGGACTAAATATATTTGCTGAATTTAACAATTTCTATCCTAGGCTCGAATGGAAATATCCAAAGCTAATCGTGCAAAGTTGATGATACATCATACATTAGGAAGCAAGAGCTTTGCTTGTTCTAGGCATGAAATGGTATAGAAAATATCTCTAGCATTCAATTTTAGTGCATTATTTTGCTGCAATTTTAGTACTAAATTAAAATAATTTTAGGGTGTAGAGCTGGGGCACGTGCCTCGAAGAGATGAAATCTATATCAGAACACATACAAGAAAAAATGGAGTTCCATCCCAACAAGCAGAGCCAATAATTGTAAGTTCTTTTCCATAACAGAATTTTAATATGTAATATTTCTCTCTAGTGTATAAACATCCATATTCCATTTTGCTAGAACAAACTTAAATCAGTTGTTGAAGCCCGCCTAGAGTTGACAGAAAGATCAATTTAGCAAGGTAATGTCTTTGTTGCTGCTTGTGGAGAAAAGGAGCCAAGAGGGCGTGTTCGTGCTTTGGGTCTAGGACCAACTCCCCAAGATATTGGTACCCCTGGTTTGAAGTGTTACAAGCCAACAAGGCTACAAATGGAAGTTCTAGTTCGTAAAAGGTTGAAAGTGACAAAGCTTCTCTAGAATGACGCGTACAAGAATTGGAAGAGGAACTGCGCAAGGCAAGGATAGTGCAAGAAAGAAGAAATATCGAAATCGTCTCACACAATGGTTCTAATTCACGAAACAATGTGGTAAAGAACTTCAAGACTTTGAATTACTTAAGTCATGATTGAATAATCTATCTTTCCTATGCTGGATAATATGGTGACATGTGAATAATACATATTACCCCTATTGTATTGTTTATGTAGAGCCCAAGATCTGAAGAACATGTTGATGAGGCACATCATGCTCAACCATTTGAAGATGATGATGTTTTTGCAAATATTAATGAAAACTCTGACCACTATGATGAAGATGATATTTTTGCAGATATTACCCCATCTGAGTAGCATGCTAATTTCCTATGTGTGCAGCATGCTAATTTCGTATGTGTGCAGCATGCTAATTTCCTATGTGTGCAGCGTGTTGCTGCCTTATCTATGCAGCGTGCTCCTGCCCTATTTGAGCAACAACAACAAAGCCTTTAAGTCCCAAACAAGTTGGGGTAGGCTAGAGTTGAAACCCAGCAGAAGCAATCAAGGTTTAGGCACATGAATAGCTATTTTTCAAGCACTCCTATCTAAGGCTAAGTCTTTGGGTATATTTCATCCTTTCAAGTCTCCTTTTATTGCCTCTACCCAACTCAACTTTGGTCTTCCTCTACCTCTCTTCACATTACTATCCTGGCTTAGGACTCTACTATGCACGGGTGCCTCTAGAGGTCTCCGTTGGACATGTTCAAACCATCTCAATCGGTGTTGGACAAGCTTTTCTTCAATTGGTGCTACCCCTAGTTTATCACGTATATCATCGTTCCAAACTCGATCCCTTCTCTGCCCTGTCTGAGCAGCATGCTAATTTCCTATCTATGCAGCGTGCTGTTGCCCTGTCTGCCAGCCTGCTACTGCCCCATCCGTGTAGGAAGCTGTTGCTGCCCCATCTGCGTAGGAAGTTGTAGCCCTATCTCTGTAGCCTGCTCCCTCTCCATCTGTGCAGCCTACTCCTGCCCCATGTCCTGCCTCCTCTGTGCAGTGTTGTAGGCAAATCAATTGATCTTCATCGGGAGTGCAGTGCTACCAGTCCCATAAAAAATGTAGCCCCATGAAAGAAGAATAAACCTCCTCATGTTTCACCTACTGACCTTGTAATTTTCTTAATATAACCTTGCTTTCAGTTCTAGCAGTTCTATACATTTGTTCAATTTTTGCTAAGTATATAAACCATTTTAGGTTGGAAAGGAGGTCACATTATATGCCTTGTTTTGGCCAGAAGCTGTGGCTAAGGCAACAGTCATTTCAACAAATCCAAACAATGTACTAGGAGGCTAGCCTCTTGAAAGGCACTATTGTGAAGTTGTTGTGAATGTTGTGATTAAACGGGATACAGTGCTACCTCGCCCTTATGGTGACATTGAGAGTTTGGCTGATGCTAAGTCAATGCCAATTCAGTGGCCATACAATAGAGTAATAAACTAGACTTGCCTTTGTTTCTTTTATTCATATATGTGATAAGTGACAAAAGTTTCTAATTAATGATATTTGTAATAGTTGAACGTCAGCAAGGCATCACATTCATCCAAGTGTACTGCAGGTATGTATTTTTTCTGAATTTTACTTTTACCAAGCTGCAATTTTGATGTTGAACACACCCTGCTATGCATACAACACACTATCAAAAGAATTTGGTACTGCTAGTTCTTATTTATAATGGCAGTAGATAGATTAGGAAATCTGTGCAAATCTACTATTCATAACAGAAAATGGATAGTTATGAAAATATTATCTTGATGATGTACTAAAAGGAAACTATAAATTTAATCTAGAATAGATTTGTGTTCTCAGTTACTAGACTTGTCTTTTTTTTATATTGGTTATGGTCACAAACTTACATACTCTTCTGACCTTACTAATATGTGCTATGTTGGTCTTGCAGCATGGGAGGAGAGGCGTGCACCCAAAACTCATTGAAGCAGCTAGAATTGGGGTTAGTGTACATATCTTTGAGATGCTAAGTTGCTTGTTCAATTGCATATGTGCATATAAGTATATGTGGTGCATGGCCAGCTTTGTGTTGCATTTCAGATAATACATGAGCTGAAAATAAGGCAGCACACATTAGTAGTTGGAGCTAAAAATATGTTTTGATTTTTCAGGTGGAAGGCGCTAGATGTAACGTGATTATTTTGTGTCAGCAAGCAGATCAAACATTTTGTGAGACGGAGATAAAACATCGATGGATGCTAGTTGCTTTGGATGATATATCATTTTGTAAAGAACTGCTTGGGGATGGATGCAAGTTGCTTTGGATGATGTAACATTTTGTAAAGAACTCCTTGGGCATGTTAGCTGTGAGGTGTGTAAGCCAGACTTGTGTGTTGTGAAGAACATTGTACCCAGCATGATTGTTACATGTACCAATTGGCATGAATGAAATCTAAGCTATGTCATTGTGACTGGATTTTGTGTCTCATGTTGAATGTGACCTTGTATGTTTCATGTCTAAAAGAATACTGTAATTTGGTTAATGTGAGATTAATAATGTATTTTTGCGTCATGTCTTAGCGGCGCGCTACATCGGTGTCCGGGTGTAGTGAAAAATGAAAGGGTCTTCACATTTGAGTCGATGGGTGCGAAGGGTAAGGAAGCTAGTCGAACCAGCTGGGATCTATTTAGGTAGTTGGAATGTAGGGTCGCTTACAGGTAAGTTAAGATAATTAGTTGATACCGCGACTAGGAGGCGTGTAAATATATTATGCGTTCAAGAGACTAAATGGAAGGGTCAGAAGGCGAAGGAGGTGGACAATATAGGTTTGAAGCTTTGGTACACAGGGACAGTCGTGAATAGAAATGGAGTAGGAGTTTTGATTGATAAGAGCCTCAAGAATGGTGTGGTGGGAGTGAGAAGGCAAGGAGATAGGATTATCTTAGTCAAGCTTGTCGTTGGTGATATGGTCTTGAACGTAATTAGTGCGTATGCCCCCGCCCCCCAAGTAGGCCTCGATGAGAGTGCTCAGAGACAGTTCTAGGAAGACTTAGATGGCCTGATTAGAGCTTTACCTAGTAGTGAGAAGCTTTTTATGGGAGGAGATCTTAATGGGCATGTAGGTACTACAAGCGCGGGTTTCGAGGCAGTTCATGGAGGTTTTGGGTATGGTAGCAGGAATCAGAAGGGGGAGGAAGTTCTAGACTTCATGGTAGCTTTTGACCTGATGATAGCCAACACTTTCTTTAGAAAGAGAGAATCTCATCTAGTGACCTTCAGTAGTGGACAACATTCTAGCCAGATTGACTTTGTCCTCGCAAGAAGAAAGGACAAACGAGCATGCTTGGGTTGCAAGGTGATACCAGGGGAGTGTGTTGTTTCTCAACATAAGCTTTTGGTGGCAGGCTTTTGTTTTTAGGTGCGTGCCCGTAGGGATAAACAAGCTAAGATGGAAAGATCAAAGTGGTGGAAACTAAAAGGGGAGACGTCAGAGGTATTCAGGGAAAGGGTTACCAAAGAGGGCTCTTGGAAGGAAGAAGAGGACAAACAACATGTGGGAGAAGATGGCAACCAACATTCGAAAGGTGGCCTCAGAGGTGTGTGGAGTAACCAAAGGAAGTGGAGGTGAAGCTAAAGATACTTGGTGGTGGAACAAGGAAGTCCAAAGGGCTATTAAGGAGAAGAAAGAATGCTATAGACGCTTGTACCATGACAGGAGTGTGGACAACATAGAGAAGTACAAGGTGGCAAAGAAGACTGCAAAGCGAGCTGTAAGTGTGGCAAAGGGTAGAGCATACGAGGACATTTACCAACATTTGAGTACGAAGGAAGGAGAGAAGGACATTTATAGGATGGCTAGGGTTCATGAGAGAAAGACAAGGGACTTCAACCAAGTTAAGTGCATTAAGGATGAAAGGGAGCATCTCTTGGTGAAGGATGATTAGATCCAACAGCGATGGCAAGAGTATTTTGACAAATTGTTCAATGGTGAGAATATGGACATAACCTTTTAGTTGGATGACTCTTTTGATGACACCAATAGGCGCTTTGTGCGGAAAATCCAAGAATCTAAGATCAGAGAGGCGTTGAAAAGGATGAAAGGAGGTAAGGAGATGGGACCGGATGGTATCCCAATCAAGGTGTGGAGATGCCTTGGGGACATAGCTATAGTATGGCTAACCAAGCTGTTCAACCATATTTTTCGATCGAACAAGATGCCTGACGAGTGGAGGAGAAGTATATTGGTACTGATCTATAAGAATAAAGGGGATATTCAAAGTTGTACTAATTACTAGGGAATTAAGTTGATGAGCCATACTATGAAGCTATGGGAGAGAGTTATTGAGCATCGCTTGAGAGCAATAACGTGGGTCTCTATGAACTAATTTGGTTTCATGCCCAGAAGGTCAACCATGGAAGCCATTTTCTTAATAAGACAAGTTATGGAGCGGTATAGGAAGAAGAAGAAGGACCTACACATGGTTTTTATTGTCTTGGAGAAGGCTTATGATAAATACCAAGGAATGTTATGTGGTGGGCTTTGGACAAACATAAAGTCCCAACAAAGTATGTTGGGCTCATTAAAGACATGTATAACAATGTTGTGACTAGTGTTCGAACAAGTGATGGAGACATGGATGACTTCCCCATTAGGATAGAAATACATCAAGGGTCAGCTTTGAGCCCTTATCTATTTGCCTTAGTGATGGATGAGGTCACAAGAGACATACAAGGGGACATCCCTTGGTGTATGCTTTTCATGGATGATGTAGTGCTAGTTGATGAAAGCCGAACAAGAATGAATCAGAAACTAGAGTTATGGCGGGAGACTTTGGAGTCCAAAGGTTTTAGACTCAGTAGAACTAAAACTGAGTATATGAGATGTGACTTCGGCACTACTACTCGGGAGGAGGAATATATTAGTTTGGAAGGTCAAGTAGTGTCTAGGAAGGATATATTTTGATATTTAGGATCAATGCTACAGAGAGATGGGGATATTGATGAAGATGTTAGCCATAGAATCAAAGCAGGGTGGATGAAGTGGCGCCAAACATCTAGTGTCCTATGTGACAAAAGGGTACCACAGAAGCTAAAAGACAAGTTTTATAGGACGGCGATTAGACCTGCTATGTTGTATGGTGCAGAATGTTGGCCTACGAAAAGATGACATGTTCAACAGATAAGTGTCGCGAAAATGCATATGTTGCGTTGGATTTACGGTCATACGAGAAGGGATCAAGTTTGGAACGATGATATACATGATAGATTAGGGGTAGCACTAATTTAAGAAAAGCTTGTCCAACACCGGTTGAGATGGTTTGGACATGTGCAATGGAGACCTCCAGAGGCACCGGTGCATAGTGGAATCCTAAGCCAGGATAGTAACGTGAAGAGAGACAGAGGAAGACCGAAGTTGACTTGGGTAGATGCAATAAAAGGAGACTTGAAAGGATGGAATATACCCAAAGACTTAGCCTTAGATAAGAGTGCTTGGAAAATAGCTATTCACGTGCCTGAACCTTGATTGCTTCTACTGGGTTTCAACTCTAGCCTACCCCAACTTGTTTGGGACTTAAAGGCTTTGTTGTTGTTGTTGATCTATGCATTGGATTGTTGGTTGATGTAACACCCCTGGTGTTAAGCATCTAACTTAGTCATGTCATCATCATGCATAGAAAGCATCCATGGTAGCTAACCATGTTTTGCATTCACTAAAATCAAGATTAATTATAGGTTATGTAACGCAAATGTGTGGTGTAATGAGCAAGAATCAAAAAATTCTTTTAAGGTACTTTGTGGCCTTCTAATTTTTGAATTCCACTAAAATACTTGGAATTATACCCTAATAAACTTTGTAGTGTAAAGAGTGTACTTTACACTAGGATCGAGTGTTGGGTATGAATTCAAGTTCAAACCATTAAAATTCAGACTTCAAAATTGAGTTCATGAATGAAATCCAACATAGACAAATCTACGTAAGTCTTGGAAAATAGTTTCTGAATTCATTTTTGGGGAATTTAATTAAAATAAATTCATAAATAACTTTGCTCAAACATTAGTACCATTGGTTAGTACAAAGTTTGTGCTTTGCAATGATGCTATTGATTGAGAGGTTTGTTTGCTAATTAATCACCAGTTTATTCACCAATCTAGCTAATCTAACTGCTTTTGAAACCCTAACTAAAAGTTCTATAGTTCAGTTTCAATCTACCCTTATTACAAAGCCTAGATCTTCTAAACCATTTAGAATTAGAGCTTGATCCTTAAAGCGAACTTGGAGATCACATCAAGATGAACAAGTTTTGCTCTTAGAGATTTTCATATTGCGATATGGAATCATGAGAAAAGAGATGAAGAAGAAGCTTTGTCATGCATGAACAGTGCTAATCGGTGCCTGCCTGCCTGTCTGCTTCACCGCCGACCACCACCGCCCTTGGGCCACGTCTGCACATGGAGGAATGCAACTGCTTGCATGTTCTAATCAAGCAGGAGGTAGCGCAACTTGAAGATTTGCCCATGGTCAATATAGCCCTATGCCGGTCGTTGTTTTTCTTCTTCTTGCTTCTCGCCGCCACTGTCGAGCTCACTCTCGCTGATGAAATTTATCCTCACCACCGCATCCTCGTCCAATTGCTCGCGCAGCTGAGTCCGCCTCATCTTTGTGCACTACCTAAGCTCGTGCATAGCGCCTCACACAGCCTGAGTTGCCAGTGCCGCTATTTCCCATCGTGGTAGCTCGCCATCATCGCCGTGAGTGCCCTCTCCATGGACAGCTCACTCCAGAGCTCCATCCACCGTGCTCTTTCTCGTTTTAGCATCCTTGTGTGCCTGTGATGCTCGCTGACTTGTTGCTTGATCAAATCTCGTCCAGGTCATGCAGGAACACCACCTCACTGCCATGTCCGTGCTGCCGCAACCACCTTCAACGATGATAGCCACCTCTGCTGCTTCCCCGCTTCAATCATCTAGCTTCGCGTAATCGTGGTGAGCTCCTAGTTGTGTTGCTCGCCTCTATTTTATCTCTATCGGCACTTCGTGCCTGGCGTGCTGCTTGCCGTGCCACCGTGGTTGCCTTGGCTATGACCAAGCTCTCTTGGAGCCGTAATTCGTTCAACCGCCACCTTGCCTAGATGCGTTAGGTCATAAGGAAGCCTCTGGTGCTGTTTTTGCTCCTGAAGATCCCGTCGTCGGGCGTGTCCACCTTGCCAAAGTGCCGCCATCTACCATGGTTGCCGTCGTGATAGCTTTAGTGCAGTAGAGGTTTGATTAATGCCGTAGACTGATGCACGGAGTTGCCCTGAAGTGTTTAGGTGCAAGCCCCATCGCCTAAGACCTCACTGGCGACGAGGAATCATCGGTCAACGGCGGTGTCCGCCATGATCTCCATGGGGCACTGTTCCATTGACCTGGGGTTCCTCTATCAGTCTCTAGGTTAGTAGGGGTCTTGGTACAAAAGTGTTATTTCTTCATTTTATTATTTTCTGAAAATGATTAAATATGCTGCATCTTGTTTAATTCATATAAAATTGTAGAAGTGTGATAAAACTATGAAAATTTTTCTATAAGCTTATATTTGTATGCTCTATCTAGGAAAAAGATGAAATGGTGAAAATCGATAGTTTTCACATGTTTAAAAATTACCTCTTTTAGTTAATAAATGCACCTTCCATGCTTTTTATAGGCTAAAATAAATATCTTTTAATCATGAAACTTTTTGTCTAAATGTTATGTGCAATAACCTATCTCCACAAAAAGTTTAGTACTATTTTGATAATTTCTAACTATCTACTTAATTACATGTCTTTGATCAATTATTTAATAAATGCTAAAATAATTAGGATAAATCATAAAATGACTTAAGTGTGATTTTGGATTGATTGTAGACCTTGGGACACAAATACCTCTGATGTTCCTTAGTAATTAATTACTTGTTGGATGTGCTCATAATTAATCATGTTAATAATAAATAACAAATATTGCTTTGTGAGTAGTTAACCTAACTTGATTAGTGAAGGAAAGTTGTACTCAAGTTAATTAATCATGTTTGATCATCATCACCCATGTTAAGTACATCATCATTCTAAAGCATGCATATCTACTTACGTTTAGTTATCGAGAGTGGAATCCTATTGTTGAGCAAGTCCCTGAAGTGGAATTCTAATCAGTTGGAGTTGGTTATCTTTTCTGTGGTTTTCTGAAGTGTCTGACAACCCCAACACCACAGGCAAGCCCCAGAGCATAAACCATTTCCTTGTGTTTCACAAATGTTATTCACATAAGTCTTATGCTTGTTGCATTTGAGTAAATAGGAGTTGGTTGAATACCAATTGCTACATGCCTACCTTGTCTTTCAATACCATCCATGTCATCATGTTTATAATAGTAGGTTAATGATGCTTAGTCATGCTTAGTATTTAAGAGTTGAGCAACAAGTTGGTTACAAATGTTTATCCTAGGAATGCCCTGTGATTTAATAATGATCATGAAGTTAATTTGAGACCGTGTGAACTCTTTGCTTGCATCAAGTTTGAGTCTTGACGTAATGCCCCGCCTGTGTCGATTAAGGACCATTCGTTGTAGGCTTGTTATGTGTTCAAGACTTTGTAGTACTGGCCACATACTTCGGTAAGCTTGATACCTTGGCTATTCCATTATGTGAAAAGACAACTGTGCACTGGGCGTGGGACATGGTGAGAGTAGCGTGTACCCATCATGTGTATCCACCAGGAGTGGCATAGGGAGATGGAGTATTGTGCTCTCGGATAGCGCAGACCGATTCACATTTTGGAGGATCCGAGTGAAGGTTGATATATGTAGGTTCGGCGCCGGTCTTAGACCTACATATATCGTGTGGTAAGGAAACCCTAGCTGGGCCAAATCGATTCGAATCGCCACTGCTTCTCGAAGAAGAAGACTCAATCCTCTACCCTGCATCATAGTTAATAAATGAAACAATGGTACTAGTGATCATGATGCGATGATTAAAGAAGTGGTTACTTGAGATTAGGTGCAAACTAGAGGCTGATAAGGATTTAACTTGAGCTAAAACATTGAAAGTATGGATCAATCATTAGTAAGTTTTTCTGCAAAAGTTAATCTTGATTCTTGCTACAGACTTACCTTGATTCCCCATAAGCCAGCATATCCTTGGAGTCTTTCTTTTTCATTAGTTATGTCTTGTTGAGTACCTTTGTACTTAGGGTTTGTTAACCCTTGTTGCAGGTGGAGAGCTAGCAGTAGAGAAGTTTGTTGTGCACCCTTGGGCAGGGTGAATCTCTCTTATGTGTTGCTAGTGGTACCTATCATGCTACCCTACTGCCTAGTTGGCAAAAACCTATGAATTGTAATAACTCAATGAATGGTTTATAAACTTATAGTTTGTAAGACTTTCGTTGTTTATTTTGATATAATTTATTGGTATACTTTGTATAAACTGTTGTAATACTGCAATGCCTTCTGTAATGTATCCTGTTCAAAAAGAAAAGTGGATGATTCGAGTTTCCTGAGGACACTCGATAGACTACCAGGATTGTGTGGCTTACGTGTGCTATGGTCAAAAGTCTGTGAGACAGTGACAAGTACATGTGGGCCATATAATTTGGGCAGTTCTACCACGGCTGGTATAAATCCCTTTATCCCTGAACTGTTGGATGGTAAAACAACTATATGTCATCAGCCTATTGGTCGGTATTGCTTCAGCATTTCATCAAACTATCGGTCGCTAAAAGTATGTTGGTCACTATAACCCTATCCCGATGCCACTTTCAGCGGCAGCAGTTAAGTGTCGGCATAGATCTATACCAACCGATGGTGTGTTGTTGTATCCACCTATAGCGACCAACGGTGTGTCGCCATTCTAGGGTTGTGGTGTAGTGACAATCAAATACAACAAATTACTGGTTACACATCAGCAACAACCCACTAATAGTTTCACCACATCAAACCAGCACACGAGTACACACATCAAACCACAAATGTTCACTACATCAAGACAACAGAGTTGACGACTAAGAGTTACTAGAAGAAGAGCTGAAGCGTATGATATCCTCACATAGCTTATTTACTCCTCCTGTTGCTATATCTTGAACTCCTCAAACTCCCTTTCAGTCATTTCCATGTTCCTCTTTAGTTCATCCACTCGTTCGACGAGGTTAGCAGAATTTTCCTATTCAGCAACAAGCTGTTCTCGAAGCATTTTCTACGCTAATGTCTCTATTCTGGCGGAGCTTGTCGGGATACCAGCATTCTTCAAAAAATGGTGTTGCCGCTGACCTGAGAGTGGACCTAGCCATGGGAGAGGCAAAGGACTGTAGAAACAACATCAACACTTGTCATTGGTTCGTTCCCATTAGCAACATGTTCTGTTCGCATAGTTTCCATAACTTCCTGTGAAATTCAAGTCATAAACATTAGGTTATAGATAGTGGAAGAGGACTTTAATTGAAAACCAAAGAGATTAGTTCATAACAAGTAACATAGGTTTCATATTTATATGGATTACGAGACTGTTTGGATCTTGGCCACACATAGCCACATTGTGGCGAGTTGTGGCAGTGGTGGGGTTTTCATCCACCACACTCTTGTGGCTCATTCTCTACTGAGTAAAGCTGTGGCAGCCTCATTTAAGTCAGCAACCAAACAACTGCCCCAGTTCCCATGGCGAGCCACAGTTTGTGGCGTGGTGGCCAGTTGCCCTCAACCAAACACCCTCTACATAAGCATAACGCATAGGTACTAATATGGATTACATACTATGAAATTCAAGCAGTAAACAATAGGTTATAGATATGGATTACATATGCACAATGCATAGGTATTGCAACTTCAAAATTAAATGATGATGCCAAATTTAGGGCCCCTTTGGTTCATAGGATTTCCAAAGAAAAAAATGTAGGAATCAGTAATCCTATGGAATCACCACTGTAGAGGCCTTGGGTTCACAGGATGAAATGGGGGAAGGAAAACCATAGGAAAGTTTACTATCCTTCAACTTTCATAGGAAAAAGAAAAGAAAAAAACATCCAATGAAACCTCATTTTGTTGGTTTCCTATGTTTTTCCTGTACAAAACCAAACACCCCTTCTAACAAAATTCCTTTGTTTTTCACATGCATTCCAATCATATTCCTATATTTTTCCCATTCCTACATTTTTCTGATCCTACGCTCCAAAGGGGGCCTAAGGCTCCTGCCATTATTGCTTCTATTAATAGTGCACATGAGTTTCTGTTTATACAAAAGCTAGAGTAACAATAAAACACAACCATCACTTACAAATGATTGTAGTTGTACATCATAGGAGCAAGATCCTGTAGCCTGGTGACACTTCGCTTTTGCATGGTTTTGCTTGTTCTTCTTAGATCCATGAGTTGCAAACACGTCACTTTTGTCCATTAGAAAGAATATCCATGTGTATCTCATAAAGTCATCCACTATCACAAAGCCATATTTGTTTCCACCAATGTAGTATATTGTATTGGTCCAAACAAGACCATGTGCAATAACTCAAATGCCTTGCTAGTACTCATTATGCTCTTCTTAGGATGGGTGTTGTCAACTTGTTTTCCGTCTTGACAAGAGCTACAAAGCTTATCCTTCTCAAATACCATATCTTTCAAGCCTCTAACTAGATCATGCTTAATCAATCTATTCAATTGTTTTATTCCAACATGACCAAGCCTTCTATGCCATAACCAACCCATGCTAGACTTAGTGAACAAGCATGTTGACAATTGAGTTTCACTAGCATTGAAGTCAACCAAGTATAGATTCTCATATCTAAAGCCTCTGAAGATCAAATTATAGCCATCTACACTTATGATCTCTACATCTACTCCAAATATGCACTTAAATCGAAGATCACACAGTTGAGCCATGGATAGCAAATTAAACTTCAAGCTCTCAACTAGCAACACATTGGAAATACTCATGTCAATGGATATTGCAACCTTACCAAGCCCATTGACCTTGCCTTTGCCATTATCACCAAATATGATACTATCATAACCCTCATTGCCACTTGTGTTGATTGAATTGAATATTCTAGCATCACCAGTCATGTGTTGAGTGCACCCACTATCAAGAACCCAATGCCTTCCTTCATGGCTTTATAATTAACGTACAAAAGAAGAACAATTCTTTTTACATACCCAAACTTGCTTGTGTCCTTCAAGATTAGTGACTGAGCTTTTTGGTACCCAAATGGCTTTCTTCTTTGAGCCCACAATTGGAGTACCAACAAACTTAGCATGCACCCCATGTACACCCTTGGTAAGCAAATAACAAGAATCAAACTTAATAGAGGATACAATAGCATGTGATTGCTTGCTCTTGTTGTTGCAATATTGCTCTACATGCCCACTTGCTTGCATCTATTGCAAAACCGACCATTGCCCTTCACAAAACTAGTCTTGTGAGTAGCAAAGGCCACCTTGCCTTTCTTAGGGGTATAGCCCAATCTCACTTTGTTGAGAGGAAATCTTTGGCTACCCAAGCACTTTAGCAAGCGGGCCTCACCACCATAGGCATTGACTAAGGCGCGAGTGAGCTCATTTTACTCCTTCTTTAAGGTCTAATTTCAACCATAAGTGAGGCATCACAAGTGAAACCATCACTCATAGATGAAGTAGTAGTGGAAGTGCTAGATGAGCTACAATAAGGGTAAGTGGGGCAACAACAATAGGCTTGTAGAAAGATTCATCAATAATATCACAAGTCAAGCCTACGTCACATGTTACAACATGCTCCTTCTCATTTTGCTTAAGAAGAGTGGAATGAGCTTTTTTAAGCTTCTTGTGAGCCTTGCTAAGCTCCTCATGGTCTTCCTTTAGACTCTCATGAGTTGCATTGAGCTCATCAATGGCTTTCATAAGGGCTTTTAGTTCCTTACGCAAGTCTTTGCATTCCCTTCTCTTAAGGTCAAAATAAGTTTTAACATCTTCTAACATGTCAAATAATTTATCCTTAGTTGGTTCATCATCATCATCATCATTATCATATTCATTTTCACCATTGTTCTCATCACACTCATCACTGGATTGTACCTTAGTGGCCTTAGCCATGAAGCATGTCGATGGAGTGTCAAAGAGGGAAGGCTTCTCATTGATAGCAATACTTGCAAGACCCTTCTTCTTGGTGGTCTTGTCCTCATCACTATCTTCATCATCACTTGTGGAAGCATCACTATCCCAAGTGACCATATATGAACCACCCTTCTTCTTCTCCTTGAAGGTCATCTTATCCTTCTTTTCTTTCTTCTCCTTCTTGTTGCTCTTCTTGTCATCATCATCATTTTCACTATTGTAGGGGCATTGAGCAACAAAATGATACTTGCTACCACACTTGAAGCACCTCCTTTGTCCATCCTTGTTCCTTGATGATGACTTCTTCCTTGGTGAATAGCCTAAATGGCTAGAGGGGGATGAATAGCCTATAAAAATTTTCTACAACAACACTAAGACAACTTGTTAGATAAATAAATGGTGAAGCGAATGTTGTGCTATGCTAAAAAAGGGGGAAAGAAAATTAAAAATATCCATGCCAAAAGGCATGAGAGAAAAAATGCATGCCAAAGAGCATGAAGAAAAGAAAAGAAAAGAAAGAAATAAGATAGCCCATGCTTTCAAATAAAAGGCATTTCTCCAAAAGAGAGATTCATGATCAAAGGAGTACAAAAAAATATTTTAGAATTAGGAAGATTATAAAAATTTCACACACTTGCACATCTTGATCAAAGTGTATGACTTGAATCTCCTTGGATCCGGTTTTTGACTTAGCAAAATATGTGATGCAAGTATGCCTCATTTTCATACCTACCCAAAAACTCCACCAAAAAGCCTTTAGTGGTAGGATGAAAAGAAGACAAAACATCAAAAATGCCTTGGTGAGATTTTTATATACACATTGAGCGATCGAGTGAATCATTTTAGGAACTTACATTTTTTTTGCAAAACTCATAAAACCTCCGGATAGAAGACTAATCGAAGAATAAATGATTGGTAATTCTGTTATAACCGTTATATCTTGTAACCGTCTAAGAACTTAGAAAAGCTATATGCCCCATAGGGATCAAGGTAAAAGGTGGATAAGCATGCTAACTTATTTAAATTACGGAAGAATGCTTTGTTATAGGCATAACACTTATGAATTATATTCGGCATAGTAGCAACTCCTGATCAACAACCAATGACTTAGCTATTTGCTTGGGATGAGCAAAGGTTAATGGCACACCCAAAAATTTCTAATTTTGGGATGTGCATAGAAAACGCAAAATAAAATAAAAGATTTTAATATTTGGATAAAATTTACCAAGTTTAGTTTGAGCTAGTACAAATTTAGTTATAGCAAAAATGTAAATTTTTAAAGTTTTTAATTTTGACGGATGTTTGGATGATGTGAGGTTTGCTTGTTGGTTGACTTGGTGTTGTGAGTAAGTAAAATTTTCAAAAACACGTTTAGTAAGTCTTTATCTTTCTTCGCCTTGTCTCTATCTTTTTCCGTAATCAAATCCCTGCTCTCTTGATCCTAATCTTTTCATTTGGAGATTCCCAAGGTCCTTTTGTTCTGCTCCAATCACCCCTTTGGGTTAATCATCCATCAACCTATCCATCAAAACTTCTCGGGAATTTTTTAGTCTTTTTCTGGAACTTATTCCCATTTTTATGCGAGCATAATCTAATTTTTTAGATGCTCCAAAATATGCTTTCATGATCTCCAAATACTTTATTTGGGTTCCTCATGTTTCAAAAAAGTCTCTAAGAATTTCCCCCAAATTTTTAGAGCTTTTAGAGTATTTTTCGCGGCTCAAAAATCAATTCTGGACTTTTCTGGAATTATTTTATACGCGAAATTAATTAATTTCGAAAATAATAAAATATCTCATTTTTTCCACCAAACGCTGATGTGCAATAATCCTAATAAATCCCAAAGGCCTATATCTTTATTTACTAATGGGCTTTAACAATTAATTAGGCCCATTAGTTGAGGTGGAGGATGCAACATCAATTAGTGCCATATTGCTAGTTGATATAGATGTGGGAAGTTCTCCTCTCTCTATATATATGTATCAACCCCTTGAGCAAAGCACATCAAAACTACCATAAGAGAAGCCCCTAGTTTGGCAATCCCTAAGGTAGTAAATTACCTTTCCCTACATTGTCGTCTCCAACATCTCGCCAGCACCACCACCATCGCTTTTCGTTGCCCGATTTATCGCTGGGCATGATTTGTCGCTGGGCGTTCATCCATCACCGGAGGTGAGAATATTATCACATTCCCTATCTGTCTATTCTCATCTATATATCTCTCGTGCCCTATAGCACCATGGTTAGCTTCTTTCTTCTCTATTCGTTCCATCTCTGTGGGTGCCGTCCAACTCCCCGTTCCTACCATGTAGTTTCGACCTAATTCCCACTACCATTCCAGGTTGCCTACACACGCGCTGTAGTCGAGCTCCCATGGCCAAGCCTACAGGCGTACATCCACCATCTCAACGAAGCCAGAATCAGCGCCACAAGTCTCATCTTGCCTCGGCTCGATCGAGTGTCAAACTATTCATCGATCATACCCTGCTGCTCATCACGTTGCTTTGCAAGCACACCTACATGCTCCCAACTCAAGCGCCATGCATACCTGAAATTCCACGTATGGTACGTGCACCAAGCCACCAACAGCACATCTATCCTTCACGTTTTGCTTATAATCCATTCTATCTACCGTATGGTCTTCTCTTTAAATAATTAGCTACAGCTTTTAAATTCGGTAGTTTCAATATCCTAGCTCTGATTTAGTGGCGTTAGTCTTGGCATAATTTAAATGTTAGAAGCGACCATGACAAATATTTTGAATTTTATAATTTAAAATATTACTGTGGTTGATGTTTATGTGCAACTAGTTTTCTAATCTAAAAGCAATATAGGTGTTACACTACGGTATTTGATATATAAATAAATGTTAAATATGATTAACTACTACATGAATATATTTCCTTTATTTATAACTTGATTAGTTAAACCACGTTGCATATACTAAACTCAAAAATAGGTGTTCTCGCATGTCATTTTATTTTGTAAAGTTAAACTTTAAATAGTTTAATTTATATGGCAACATTTATGAATAAAATGTGACCAGTTTAACCCGCTTTTTGAATCAAAATATAACTTCAATTAATAACCTTCACATGGTTTTATCTAATTAAAATAAATGAAGCTTATAGGTTTTCTTTTATCTACAAATTAAACCTTTCGATAGTTGTTTCTTTTATACGTTGCTCCGTTTTTGGTGTTTCTTGCATTTTCCAAACCATAGCAACGAGCCCTCTCCCTTAGTACGTTGTTTTAAAACTTTTGCTATGGCTGGTGTAATGTTCTTAGTTATTCCTGTTTTGTCTGCTTGTATGTTTGTCCTTGCTTGGTGTTTGCTGCGAGTAGAAGGAGAACCGTACGTGAACACTGAAGGCCAGAAGCTAAAGGTCAAATGATAAAGACTGAAGGTTCTCCGAGCAGTTGACATAGGGTGAAAGGCAAGTGAAAAAGGAAGGCAAGTATAATATGAGGCTCTCCTTGTCTCCTAATAACTTTAATACAACCATACTCATGTGTGCATAATCACCACTAAGGATCTATTCTAGACTTTGTTATCATGTTCCTTGAAATCCTATGGTTTATACATTGGGTAGTTTATGCTAGTTGCTCCACTTAATAAAATGCTTTAACACTGATTAATGGCACATGCAACAAAGGTTTGAAAGATGCTTTTTAGCAACATGGTTTAAGAGGGTTAGAGCATTGGACTGCTTTTATGGTGCTCTAGTTTCTCTCCATAAGGACTGATCTGTAAGCATCAACCTAGGACTTATAGTACAACCATGAGGACTATATGGCTCTAGTCTTAGCTAAGTAACATGATCTGTTCTAGATTGTGAGCAGCTTACCGAAAGGGCAAGAGGGGCATACTGGGATGGGTATAGGCCTCATCCCTAAGGTGTGTACTATGTCGCGAGTATTAGTGCCATTCTTGGAGATGACTCCATAACACTTAGGAGATGGAATCCTTAGCGGTTGCTACTTATTAGAATGACTTGAGAAAGTCTTCATAGTGAACCCTACCGACCTTCCTTGGAAGTAGGTCAAGAGGTTAGCCGCCTCGGGCGAAAGGGTAAATCACGGCTCATGGTGAAAGTGTACAACCTTTGTAGAGTGTAAAACTGGTATATCAGCCGTGCTCACAGTCATGAGCAGCCTGGACTTCTTATGGAATAGTTGGATATTATTGCTTTATTAAGATACACATGCTTATCATTAATGTTATAATGCCATTGCCTTAATCATGTGGTTAAAGTGGGGTTTGAGTACAACATGGCAACTAAAGCTTAATGATAAAAAGTGACCAACTAAAAATGCTTACCGCAGTTTAACCATGTCTAGTCTTTGAGCCTTTCATTCGCCCATGTTATATTTGCTGAGTACGACATGTGCTCACCCTTGCTATTACCCCAACACCCCAGCCTCCAGCAAAAGTTGCTCAGAAGATTGATGAAGACATAGGGGTTCCTAGAAGATTGATAGGACTGCTAGGCATATGTTAGCACCAGTCAACCATCCCTGTGATGAATGGAGCCTAAAGATTAGTGTTGATGGTTGTTAATGTCAATCATAAACCGTTAATATATCCTATATATACACCTAATTTCATCACCAAACATAGGTATAGGGGTTTAAACTAATAAATTCCACGAGCTTTGGTGAATATGTGAATGCAGGAGGATTTATCAAAAAATAGCTCCTGGGACTACCGTCATACACTCTAAATAGGCAAACTGACATCAACAAGTGATTCAACCCATGAAACCTATGAAAGACGACTCAAGATGGAGCCTAGGACCCACCACCGAAAGGGGAGGCCCACCTGCCACAGTAGCAGATCGGCTGGCCTAGTGGTGAGGCTAATCGACCCATTACGGAGGCCCCTTGCCTCCACCACCTCCTACGCCTTCCTAAGATTTGGACCCTTGATTTTAAGGCGGTTTTAGGTCGGTTCATCCAATGGTGATCGAGGGAGTTGACGCGGATCGATGATGTGGTGATTCCTTGCCCCTACTCCACCTCGATTCCTTGCCCCCTACTCCACCTTGACCTATATATAGTAGCCCCTACCCCCTCCCCGGAGGCATCTTGGAAACCCTAATTCATATCTCTCATTCATATCAAGATACACCACAAGAAAGAAATCTCCACAAAGCTCTCAAGATGTAGAAGTAGAATAGTTAAGTTGAGAGTTAGGGAGACTTGAGCCATGCTTAGGTTTTGGAGAAATTTTCAAAGGTCTAGTATATCTTTGTATCTTACCATTGTAAGACATCCTTTAATATAGTTGTCTTCTCTATTTACTTTTATGCCTTTCATGTGTATGTTTAGTATATTTATCATATCTTAGCATGGGATCTCCGCTCGCATCGAGTGCTCTAGTTATCATGCGTGGCTAGAGTAGTAATCGGTAGTATAGATAGGGTGTCTAGACTATAGGTTACCTAACATTGTGCTCAATCCTACGGTTAGTCATGGTAGCCCCAAGGGTGATAGCTCTATCAGGCCATTGTAATCCACCACATTAGGATTGGTGTTTGTAGAGCTTTAGGTAGCCTTCCCCCAACTATGCTTTCTCACCCCCTCGAGAGTTGGAAAGGTATTGCTGCTCCAAAGTGTTATTGTGTATGATCGCTATATTTACCCATGAATTAGTTATATCCTATAGAATCAAATTAATAGATAAGTATTTAGGAACCTTGAACTCACCCGTTGTCCTCTCAGTTTAACTAGACTGCTCAATTATTTTACCATGGTACTCTCCTATGTGTGTGTTTTTATTCATAATTGTTATCATTACCATCACTTACCCCCACTTTAGTCTAGTTGGTATACTAGTTAGTAGATACATGATGGTGAACTATCAACTTCTTTAACCATTGTTTCCCTGTGGATAAATACGATACTCTGGAATACTCCCATGTGAAAGCTACAGTTGTATCCGTGCGCTTGTGGATTTATCTATGTGCATTTAAAAATACCAACAATTAGTTACTATTCCATGATACTCTAATGTAAGTGTTAATATATCTATGAATACATTATTTAATAGTGTTGTTTCTGATACTATTCACTCTATTGTTGTATGTGTGGACTTTCTGGGCACACATATGGCGATCTAGGTTTTGTTCTTGAAATTGGGTGTTACAGTTAAGCTTGGGGGATTTTGTTGGCGGTCCTTAACGATCAAATCTGACCGCCAATCAAGATCCAAAACAGGAGAAATAAACAAACTTATGACACATATGCTTTTACTTTGACATAGTTCCACTTGTATTGCAAGATTACTATTTTGTAGGATTTATACTGGAATACAATGGAATTATAGTCGAAATGTGCCATCAAAGAAAGTGTAATGCAGATCCTACACCAAAGAATAAGAAGACGGCCCATCCAACTACCAAAATTGGGTGAAGCACCAGCATAGGAGAGGCCTAGGACAAGCAAGGACCCCACCAGCGCAAGGCAGTGGTGAGGCAGGCCAGCACAGGTGTGGCCGCACCGCCCCTAGTGCCTCCTAGGCCCACTCTCCTCTGGTGGTGCCATCAATGTGCCTGGGTCAGTTTCGGGTTGTTTCCTAATTTATATCCCCCAAACCGACCACAAAATAGTATAAGTAGGAGGGTGGAGTTCATTCTCAACAGACACATCAATTGGAGCCTCACACCTCACTACCACATCTTGTAATCTTTTTACTTTTTAGTCTTTGGAGCTAGCAAAGCTATTAAGGAGAGCCTGGCTCCTTAGAAGAGAGAAATCTTGGTATGAATACTATGAGGAATTCTTCCAAAGTCTCGCTCTCATTTTATCAATATAGTTGTGCTCTTGAACTAGAGTATAGTTTTCATGTTATAATCTTGACATGTGAACTAGCATATAGTTTTTGTGTTATGAGCTTAATCATTCATATCACTTATATGATTAGAATTAGAATTAAGTTGGGGTGGCAGTTCGTCGTTCCTTTGGGTTTGCCCATGTCCTATACTTGTCGATCTATAGGGTTAGAGTCCTGGGGGATGTGGGTAGTTTCTTTGTACATAGGCATGGTGCCTGGGTACACGGAAACCTTCGGATATGATAGTGCTCCACGGTTGAGGGGTAGGCGGCAGGTGGTGACATTCCTATACGTTCCTTGAAATCCCCCACGTTTGGGTATTCGTGTAGGAGTTCGTAAAGTCTCCCTAGCCTACTGGCAGACCAGTGCCTAAAGATCTCCTCGTCCATCTTACACTTAAGTCTATCTCTAACCAAGTAATTTGTATGATCATCAACTATTCTTTGCACGACTATATTAGAACAAGGCTACTCCACTTAGGAACATTCTTTTATTCTTTGTTTCTCTTTTATCCTTGAGGTTGGCCTAAGTGTGTGTCCACTATCCTAAAAATTCCATGTTTACCCCTGCATAGACTTTGGTTCACTTTTCAAGCATGTAATCTTGTTCATATCTATACTAGAATCTTTACACCATGCCATCCTTTGGGAAAATATAAATAACGATGCCCTGAATACTTCTGAGTGAGATGCTACAACGATAGATTCGTATGTTTGTGAATATTTTTTGTAATCGTTAAGAACTATCATGTTGGTGTTCCTTGGTGGCATTGCTAAGATTTATCCAAATCTTAGTGACGGTGCTAAGAAATACCAATAGGCATTTCTAGCCCCATTGCCAGGGATGGATTCCATCTCCATACTTGGTGATTGGGCTAAGAAATGCCAACAAGCATTTATGGCGCCGTTGCTAGGGAAGGCATTGGTTAAATAGAATCTAGTAGGACATGATCATGATCATATGCATGAATGGTAGCCATAGTTTATGTAGGCTAACTCTGCTTGTTTTCTCCTATTGTGGATGAAAACAGGATAGTGTATGACCGGTTACAACCTGTCGAACAACTACATCAAATCCGAAGGCACTCCTAAGGAAGAACATGTCTCGTACTATTTCTTCTTCTGCTACTCCATCGACAGTTGAACCAGTTGCCCTTGCACTATCTGCTACTACTGCTATGGCCCAGAAGTCACTCCATGAGTTCTTTGTCCCTGCCATTGCCAACGTGCCTATTAGGCTCACTGTCAACGTGGGTGATAAGAATTTTGAGCTTCACACCGGGCTGATCATGATGGTGTAGGCAAACTCGTTTTGTGGGTTGCCAAGCGAGGACGCAAACGCCCACCTTCAGCACTTCCTTAAGTTGTGCGACACCATTGTTATCAAGGATGTCACACCAGATGTCATTAGGTTCCGTCTGTTTCCCTTCTCCCTCATGGGAAAGGTGAAGCAATGGTTTTAGAAGGACAAGGAAGGTGTCAACACATGGAGCAACTATTCCACATTGTTCCTCATCAAGTTCTTCCCTATGGGCAAAACAAATGCCCTAAGGGGAAGAATTTCGAATTTCCAACAGAATGCTATGGAGTCCATTCCTGAGGCATGGGAGAGGCTGCAAGAATACATCCAAGCCTGCCCGCACCATGGGATTGAAAATTGGCTTGTGCTCTAGAACTTCTATGATGGGCTTACGCCCATGTCAAAGGGGCACATTGATGCCGCTGCTAGAGGATTCTTTCTCTCCCTCACCATCGATGGAGCTATGGCTCTCATCGAAAAGATGGTGTCCAATCAAAGTTGGGGGAGGAAAGGTCGAATAAACAACAAAAAGGCATGCATACCGTGAAGGAGACAGATATTCTTGCCACAAAAATGGACTTAATATTTAAAAGATTGGACGAACGGGCCCATGAGAAGGAGTCCATGAAAAGTACCGTCCAGGCCACGGACTCACGTATGACATGTGAGGTCTGTGGAGAAGTCGAACACTCACGGAACGTCTGCCCCAAAACCCATGAAGACACCGCATACATCAACAACAGGTTCTGGCAAAATAATAATGGGTGGAGCAATCATCCTGCCCGCAAGGAGGTAATTCAAATTTTCACTCTAATTTCAATTCGAATCAACCTTCCTTGAAAGACCTGGTCTTATGCTAGGCTAGAATAAATGAAAATCTTAATAAAAAGTTGATGTTTAATGATAAAATGCTTGAAAATATAAATTATAAAATTTAAAGTTTGTCCTCCTCCGTAAAGAATCAATTAAGTTTTAATAAAATGATTGAAACTCAAATACCTACTGCTATTCCGGTCAACAATTCAGGGAAAATCCTGAGGCAACCCGAGAATTCCCCCAAATTTGTTCATGCAGCTGCTGAGCAATAAAGGAGGAGAAGACCTACCGACGGACTATAAATGCCGAGCCCTTGCCGAATGTAAATCGATCGTTATCTTCGAAAAATTCAGAAATTCAAAAATTCAAAATTCAAAAATTCAAAATTTAAAATTTTTACTCCAAAATAAACTTTTTTAAAAAATAAAATAAAAATCATTTTGTAATAGCTTAGATTTTGCTTTTATCATTTCTCATTTTTACAATATTTATGAAAATTCAAAATATAATAAAACTTTTGTGGAAAATCAATTCTGAGAAGAGGGGAGTTTGAAAAATTGGAAAACCCCAACGACTAGCCCTCAGGGAGCCGTTAGAAGCAAACGACCAAAGAGGGGCAACAGTAGGCCCACCAGGGGTGCGGCAGCACCCGGCCAACTGCCACACATGCCCCTGCTGCTCCAACGGCTAGCAACCATTACCCCCTCCCCCTCTTGGCTGGAGCTTGCCTCTAAATAGGAGAGGCTGGGTGTGAGCCTCTCACTCACACTCCACTCTCCATTTTTCACTCCCTCTCACTCTCTTTGCTCTACCACTTGTAAAAATATTTTCCACAAAGCTTTGAGTGCAAGGAAACCGATGGAGGAGGATGATGAAGCACCCTACCTCGACTTGGAGGGAGACCAGGAGACACAAGCATACATCCTCGTCAAGAATTGCGACTTTGTCCACATGTCGGCATATGACCCAACCTCCTCGAAAAGATAGGTATGGATGCTGAATTAGGCACCATTTGAAAAACCATTGGATGGGAGAATGTTGCTCCCATTGAGGAGAAAGGTTCTCGCCTCCTGACTATCCAATTTCTATGCTCTCTACAAGATGTTGAGGGTGGGATTACTTTTCATCTTTTTGAAATAGAATATTATCTCACATGGAGAGATCTCAGTTCTCACTTAGGCTTCAATAAGAAATGCACAATTGACTTAGATCATGCTCTCAAAGGTTTCAATCGCCATGAATTTTGGAGAGTAATTTTGGGTGGCAAGTTTCAACCTCGTAATATGAACATTCAGCATCCTACATTGAGGTTCATGCATCGATGGATTGCCATGACTTTGTTTGCTAGACAGGACATATGTTTTGTTTATCATGCTGAAATGCAAATGCTCTATGCCATGCTTAAAAAGATTAAAGTTGCTCCTATGAAAGAAAATTTTAAACATTGGTTAGAATTATTCAAGGCTTCTACATCTATATCATGCACATCCCTTGTGACACGTATTGCTACTAGTATTGGTGCATTGGATGGACAAGATGTGACATACATCCCTACTCCACGCATCATTTTTAATGAGCATTACTTGATGCAAGGGCATCATCTGAAAAATAATGCTGTAGGAGACCTTGTATATTTCTTACCGGGGTATACAAACAAAATTTTGTTACCTAACCCAGAACTTTGTTTGTATAAGACCTCAGAGCTAACCTTCTCTCTTGTTGATCAAGAGGAAGCATGTAGGAGTTCTATTTCTGGTAGGATGACATGGAGCAGGGCTAGGAACAAAGCAGTCAGCTCTCAATAGCCACAGCCGCCGCCTTCACCAGCCATACCATAGGCATTCCACGCAGGGTGGTTCCCGACTGGGCAAGTACTAGGGTTCACACCCATGTACCACCCTGGTTGGGACCATTTTCCATGACCCCATGAGACTGGAGGGTTGGAATGGCAAGAGGCTGACGACGTAGCATGGAGCCAAGCTCACTCCTCTGACTCTAAGGAACTACCACCATCGGTCCATCTACGTCTATTTTGGACCATCATGAGTTGGACGGCATCAACACCCGACTCAAAGGATTGGAGATCCGCACGGGTTAGATTCAAAACACACTTAACACTCACTTGCAGGATTCAGCTCAGTGGCAGCTTCAACAGCAACAACAGTTCGCGCAAATTAACGCGCTGCTAAAGCAACAACAAGATCAGCAGGTGGCCTATTGGCAGTCCATGGGATACAATCCCGGACCATAGGCCTTGAACTAGTTTGGGGAGGACCCCCACGGAGGTACCTTGTATTTTTTATGTTTTGCACTTTTTTATTTTCTACAATTATTTATTTATTTGCATTTAAAAAATCTAAAAATTAAAAATACCAAAAAATGAAATATGGCAAAAGCAACAAAATATGAATTTCACTCTTCATATGTGTTTTAAGAATGTTTAGTTTCTCCTAACTTGAAATGATGAATAGTTGCTTTGTCTATAATTCATCTGTGCCTAGGTTGTAATGTAGTATTCCCCAAGATTTAAGTTGAGTAAAATACACCGGAGGTCCATTAACTTTCGGTGAAATGTCATCTAGGTCCATTAACTTTAAAAGTGCATGTTTGGGTCCATTAACTTTCGTTTTGTGTCATCTAGGTCCATCAACTTTGACTCATGCATTTTTGGTCCATGAACTTTTAAAATGGTTCACTGCAGGTCCACGTATGCATGCATGCACGTTGACTTTTTGCGTCGGTGGAGGCATGCCTGCACTCGCCGCCGTCGCTCGTCTGCCGGGCATGCATGTGTGTTTCGTGCTCGAATCATCATCATCAGGGCAGGTATGTGCATGCATGACGATGCTGGGCGGCGGCGGCTAGTTGCTCGGTCCCTCAGGGCCAGCCGTAGAGCTCGTACCTCTTGCGAAATCCAAGACGCTGAGGATACTGGAGGCGAAGAGGAGCGGGAAAGGAATGCTGTCGCTGCGACAGTTGACTGGCGGCTGGTTGGCTCAAGAGTCGGACGATCTGACCCCGGAAGACATCACCTTCACAAAAATGTCAGAGAGGACTCCTGGGTGCAGTGAGCTTTCGGACGCGAAATTCACGTGCCTCTGCGTCACACGTCAAGAGCAACGCTATTGTGATCGCTAAGGTCAGTAGTGCACGCATGCATACCTTTTAGGTTATTTGGGGAGCGCGATATAGCTAGCTGTACAGTCTATTGATTCTGTGCCTGATGATGGCTGGTCTCTGCAGAACAATTGCATGCTGGGCATGGGCAGTGGCCAACCGAACCGGCGGGAGAGCCTGAGGATTGCTTTCAAGAAGGCAGGGGAGGATGCCATGGGAGCTGCTTTGGCCAGCGATGCCTTCTTCCCGTTTGGTAAGGGAAAAAGAAACCAAAAAGTGCTGGCTTAAAAATTGGAATTGAAGCATTTATCGAGTACTAGTTGATTTCGATCAATTTTTATCTTGTTCCTGAACCGTACGTAGAAGCAAGCAATCACATGGTTCTGGATGCAACAAAGAACACTAAAAACAGCGTTTGTTATTTACTCCTATTAGCTAATTAATGTGTTGTTGAACCGGAATGATGATGCAGCTTGGAACGATGCGGTGGAGGAGGCGTGCCAGAGCGGCATCGCTGATCGCGGAGCCCAGCGGCAGCATCCGGGACCAGGACGCCGTGGACTGCTGCAACAAGTACGGGGTGGCCCTCGTCTTCACCGGCGTCCGGCACTTCAGACACTGAAGGTCACTGAAGAAGCCGCCGCCGCGTCGTCGACACTACTTACTGCACAAACTTGGCAAGTCGGCAGTGGCACGCGTCCGGCACTACTGATGACTACTGATGACTGCGGGTAGATGGAGCAGTAGCGGGACCGCCACCCCTTGATGTGCATCCGGTACCCCGTCACCACGTCCTCCATCACCGTGCCGTACACCCACCCGATGTCGCTGCCCCACCCGGTCTTCTTCTCGTACGCCGCCGTGCACACCGCCACGGCCTCGGTGATGGTCGCCTCGTCGGACACGATGGCGGCGGCCTCGTCTGCGTCCACGAACGGCGACGGGTGGGATGCTCTTGGGATGGTGTCCACGAACGTGTCCGACTTGCCGTACGACTTCTTCGGTAAGGGCAGGAAGTCGTGCTTGCCTTTCGCCACGGCGGCCTTGGTGGTGAGCTCCAGCCCACGTTGATCCTCGGTGGGTCGAAGCCGTAGAGCGTGATGCGGCGGAACATGCACCCGGTGCCGACATAGATGGGGCCCTGCATGCCGTCCAGCGCCCGGAGCGTGCCATCGAAGAAGATGCGGTTGTGGTTGGCGTACAGGTCCGTGGGGTCCACGCCCTCGAACTGTTGTGGGAACTACACGAACGCCACCGTGTCGCTGTCGCGGCCGAGCATGAAGCAGATGCCCGTGCGCAGCGCCTGCGGGTTGTTGATGTAGTGGTTGCAGTCCAGGTTGAGGATGAAGGGCGAGTTGGAGATCACGGCGGAGCAGCGTTCAGCTCGTTCATGGCGCTGGCCTTCTTCTCGTGGTTGAACCCGGGCCGCTTCTCATGGGAGACGTACACCAACATGGGCTTCTCACGGCCTTCTTCTCAATGTGTAATTACAGTAGTAATTAGTTACTCCTCTCCTACAGTACTTGGGTGAAGGTGAAAGCGAAACTGGCGGCGAGTGCAGGCATGGCTCTACCGACGCAAAAAGTCAACGTGCGTGTATGCATGCGTGGACCTGCAGTGAACCATTTTAAAAGTTCATGGACCAAAAATGCATGAGTCAAAGTTGATGGACCTAGATGACACAAAACGAAAGTTAATGGACCCAAACATGCAGTTTCAAAGTTGATGGACCTAAATGACATTTCACCGAAAGTTAATGGACCTCCGGTGTATTTTACTCATTTAAGTTTAAGTCTGTGACCTGACTATCATCCACAGCAACGGACAGTCCTCAATCGACACAGGCAGAACGAGTGCAACCAGAGCATCGCTCGATTGCCCTACACAATCCAATTTCAAATCTAAAGTATAGTTCCACCTGGTCCCCAATTATTATCCATTCATATTCCATGTGATGATAATAGTAACAATATCTTTTCCTATCGCTCGCGAGTGACAGGTAATCACTCAACTTCTACCGGAATCCTGTAGCATAGCAATCTATATGATCCTATCGTACTAGTAAGACTCATAGGATAATGATATATTTATGCAAGTGGATTTCATTCAACTCCTTTAAACTTAATGCGCAAGCATAAACTAAAGTGTAGAATGATAGGGGTTATGCACCGGGGCTTGTCTGGGTAAGATATAACCAAAAGTTAGCATTCCATCATGGTGACACGATCATTAAGACACCATCTTTTCTGCTATTCCGATCATCTCCACGATCCATCGTTTTTCATATTATGATATACATGGATGCAACGCAGAGACGCAATTAATCAACGGTAACCACAACTCTTAAAAAACGATTATGCCTCTCAAGCTACGAGCTAGCTCTAATAACTAACGTACTAGGCTACGTATCCATGTTGTAGCATAAGACATTGTTTCTCGATAAATGTTTTAGTTCTACAATCCCCAAGGTGTTTCTTTACTTCATTTCATTGATTTAATATATATTCAAACTAGGGTTCATTAGCTATCTTAGCAAACTAATTATTATGGAGCTACAAAAATTACAGTGAGCACCTAATAATATTAGGAATTTACTGTGAAATTTTTAGAGCCAACACTATCACCAATTTATTACAAAATTTCTACAAGTTTATATCCTAACAATATTAAGCATTTCAATTTAATTAGATAACTCCTGAAAATACTATGAAGCTATGTGAACAAGATATACCAGCAGATAGATCATAATTTTAGGAACCTAACAAAATTAGTTTCACCATTTTTGATCAATAACACAAATTTATATGGAATTTACAAGTTTGCTTTAGAAACTAAATTAGAAAACGGTTTAGGAAAACGAAAATGGCCGGTGGCGACTAATCCGGCCCAGCAGCCCGCGAAGCCCACGTTGGGCATGGTCGTGCCCGGCCGGCTAGCCCAGCAACGGCCCAAGGCGGGATAGCCCCGCGCACTCGCGCTCTTGCAAAAGAGGGCTCACACTATTAGACAATCAAGCGACATAGTGAATCACTATTTCATTAGACTCAAGCTTTGCACAAAACACCTTGAAAAGTGTTGTCTTCGCAACGAGCAGCTCCCCGATATGACCACGCACGATGGCGTGGCACACCGGTGACAACTACAGTTACGCCGGCCATCGGCAAGGGTCTCCGGTGACCTACGATGGCCGAGCATCTAAGTTTTTGCAGCATGCTTCTAGAGGCGGCGGTTAGGTACCGGGAGAGGCACTGCAGTATATCCGACCATGGTGGCGGCTGGGACAACACGTTTCATGATGACGGCGAGGTCGTACCAGTAACCTAGAGCCCTAACGGAGGTAACACAGTGGCGGAAAAGCAGTCGGAGCTCACCATGGTGCACGCGGTGGTGACGGTTGAAACTGGGAGGGGCTGAGGTGGTCTGGCCACGTGCGAGCTGGAGGGGCAGTGATGCTCCGAGGCAGACAACGACGCGTCACCTCGTCACCGATGAAGATTCTGACCAAAAGAAGGCGAGCACCGGCACGAGGGGGTCAAGGAGAGCTCGAAACACCCATCAATTGAACTGCTACTAGTGACAACAGGCTCACCCTCAAGACGAGTACGGCATGGCGGCGAAGCCGATCGGCGGCGAGCAAAATATTGAATCTGGCCTGCAATAGGGCTTGCCTATGCCTTGGAGCGGGTTAGGCTGCTAGCTAGCTTCTATTCCTAGCTCCTGCAGCACTGAATCAAGATGAGATATCACGGACAATGTGCATTTAACTTGCGAAGCGGCGTGGTTCCGTCGGTGGTAAAGGGAAGACAGGGCAGCGACCCTTCAAGGCTCGGCCAACTTTGGCTGAGGCTACGTTAATGAAACGAGGGCATCCACAAGGGTGAGGCTTAGAGAGAGTGCATCATGGAGTGCCGGAATGGGATGGCTTGGCCTTGGCGGGAAGCGGACGGCGGTAGCGAAACAGTGATCGTGTGAAAGGCTATCGCGTGGGGCTGGTGCAATGAAATGGTGCGCGGTGAGGGCAGCGACACGGTGACTGCTCCACATGCACAAGGCTACACCCTCCCTACAGCTTCGTGGCGGGACCGGCTCGATAAGGCCAGGCGACACGACAAGAGTAGCGATATGCGTAGGTGAGGTGCACGGCTGAGAGCGCGTTGTGCATGATGGGGCAGCTGCAACCAAGGCACAGCAGTTCGGCGCATCATGGCGTCGGCCCCGCACGCAGTAGTGGCACGCGCGAGGGGCATCAATGGCGTGCTCGGCACTGCCAAGGACGCAACCGCGGTGCGCAACAGCAGCGCGGTAGTGTAGCGGCCCAACCTTGCCGCAGCCCACAGCTGTGCGCAGCAACAGGCCAAACGGCGGCGCGCATGTGGCAGGGCCCAACCTACGGGATAGAGCACAGCCAGCGGTTATGGCGTGACAAACCGACGTGGAGACCACGGCCATGGGTCACAACCACCAACAACCATGACCTTCTTGCAACCTCGCGAGATTTTTGCATGGCCCAAACGAGCTCAAACCCCTCTAACCCCTACTCCATTACAAAGATCACACTTCGGTACAATCAACAGTGCCAAAACACAGCTATAGTGTTTTACTAATTTTTTTAGAAATTAATTGCCAAAATGGCATTATCTACTACCTTTCCAGACTTAGAAAAATTAAAGATTTCAGTTTTGGACTAAGAGCCACTAGCCCTTTTGCCAAAATTTTAAAAGGTCTAAACCTTGTTAACTCCATCCAACAAGTATGCCATGCAATAGTCCATACTTCATACTAACTCATAGGAACAAAACATTTAAGCACTATTTAATTATTTTGTCCAATATAATTCATAAAAAATGGCACTTTAAACATGGTTCAAGTGTTTACCGACTTAACGAAAAGGGTTGATTTTAATTTCCAATTCGCTTTTTGAGTTCCCAAGAACACTGGTTAACAACAATGGTTTTTAAAAAATTAAAGTTGCATTTTCAACTTTACTTAAGTACTACACACAAGTTATATTTTCTTTTTGTTTATATAAATTGTTTTTCGTGCCAAACAATTAAAACGACTTATCCCATTCTTCTTGTTAGGATTTTTATTAGCACTTTTACGCACTAAGTTAACGTGGATATTTAGTTGAGTCCACAAAAGTGAGTCACATAGGATTCGCTTATCATTTCATGTGTGTTTTAAAATTTTAAAACCCAAAAACTTATTTGGATAATCTCTCACGGGCCTCAATCTCGGTGCTAAGCAAGCTCGTACATTAAAAAATTTAAATTTCAAATGTGAGAAATTTAAACATAGTTTTCCTTAGCAAGATGATTTTAAATGAAAAAGTTGTCAACTACAAAGTTCTATAAATTTTTGGGATCTACAACTTTTGTTTTTTATGTTTCTCCATCCGAGTTTGTTTGAAAAAATCAAATTTTAAATTTTAGAAATTCAAACGTAGTTTTCTTTGACAAAATGATTTCAAATAAAAAAGTTCTCAACTACAAAGTTCTATAACTTTTTGAGATCTACAATTTAATTTTGGTAACCTTTTCATATAACTTTATTTGAACAATTCGCAGTTTAAATTTAAAAAATGACTACTTCAAACAAGATTTCAAAACAGTAAATGACTTCAGCTGAAAAAGTTATGAAAATAAAAGTTGTAGAACTTATCAAGATCTACAACTTTTATATTGGTCAGTTGTTGATCCGACAAAGTGGTAGTATACATTGTTCACAAATGTACATATCTCTCTTATAGTTTATGAAACTATATGAGAGATATGTAAATTTATAAACAATGCTTACTGCAACTTTATCAGATGAACAAATGACCAAAACAAAAGTTGTAGATCTTGATCAGTTCTACCATTTTATGTTCATGACTTTTTCATTTGAAATCACTTATTGTTTCAAAATGTTGTTTGAAGTTGCTATTTTTTTGAAATTCAAATTTTGAACTATTCAAACAAAGTCACATAAAAAGATGACCAAAATAATAGCCGTAAGAACACAATAAATTGATAGAGCATGATTTTAAAAAAAATTAGAAAACAAATCATCAAATTTGAAGTTAATGACTAGTTACAAGTTTTAGCCAGAGATTAAAAAAAAGAAGTCAGACTTTTTCAACAATTCAAAAATTGAATTTCCAACTGCATTTTGAAACAGTAAATGATTTCAAATGAAAAAGTTATAAACAACAAAGTTTTATAACTTTTCGAGATCTATAACTTTTATTTTAGTCATTTCTCCACCAAGGTCATTTGAAAATAAATTCTAATTTTAGTACTTAATTTTTAATATTCGTCGTATATTTATATGGGCAGTTCTATATCTAGCCGCCGTCCCTACAAATTAGATTTGTCGGGACGGCTGGATTTAAAGCCGCTCCTATAAATAGGGTCATTTGTAAGAGCGGCTAATAACACCAGCATCTCCCTATAAATTGATTTGTAAGGGCGTTTAGGAGCTATTTGTAGGACAGCCTCAATATAGAGCCGACCCTAAAAAAAAAAAGATGTCGCTACAAAATCTTTTTTAGTAGTGATACCTCGGTGCAATTGTTGGTATATAGGTTGATCTGTTCGTTTGAGGTAGATCAAATGAGTTCCAACTGGACGTTTCGAAATTTACAGTTCCACTTTCTACACCAAATAATCACATGAAGACAAATGGTGCCACGGACTAAAAAAACAGTAAAAAGCTTTTAATTTGATTTGATAATACTCCATCGGTCCACAAAAAATGCAATTCTCGCGTTTTGAGGAGTAAAACAATTTAAAATTTGACTAAGTATATATAAAAAAGTACTAACATTCATGATACAAAATAAATATATCATTAGATTAATTATAGAATATAATTTTATAGTATATTTATTTAGAGACATAAAAGTTAATACTATTTTCTATAAATTTGGTCAAAATTGAGCTAGTTTGACTGACATAGATCTCACAATTGCATTTTCTTTATGAACGGAGGAAGTATCCCTCACAAGTCACAATTTGGTTGCAAGCTTCATCAACGCGGAAAACAAGGTAATACATTTCATGACTTGAGACAATAGATTGTGAACACACAAGACTAGTACAACATAGAAAAAACAAAAAAAGTACATGATGAATCAAGACCTGATAGATCGGGCGGCAACCTTCTTCTGAACTCTGAAACAGTGTGCCTGATCAATTGGCGCGTCCTTTACCTTTACTTTCGTACGCTTGTCCACTCTTAGCGCCATCATCCTTGGTCTGCTTGAAGTCGAAGGGGCTGTTCCGCTTGATACCAGCATGTGATAGCAAGGCCCACAGATGAGTAACGAACTCGCCGCCTTTTGCCAGATGTTCAATGTGAGCTGTTACATTGTCTGCTTGAGCCACGTGCAGTAGCATCTCGATCCAGAAGTTGGCTATTGTCTTCCAATATTTGTAACTACTACTGCTGCTGCTGCCCTCCATGTCTATCAACTGTCGACCTAGTCTGACACCCAACTTAAGGATTCCTTGGTCCGGTGAACCTTGTTTCCGTAACCTTTGATAGGATGGATCATGTTTCCGTAACCAGGTTGCCATCCTTGTGTACCTCTCACTGGGTGATGTTTGGTCTTCAAGATGCAACTCTGCCTCCGTGATTGCTTCGTCAAAGACAGATGCTGCGATGGTGTGATGCCCGGGAAGCAACTCTGGACGAAACGTCACCAGGTAAGCGCAGTAGCTCGATAACGTTACAGCAACTCTATATTCCGGTAAAGAGAGTAGTCCACATGCACTTGTAGGAAATACCATCTTCTCTTCAGTCTTGGCACAAAACCATGTTGCGATGTGCCATATCAGGATGGTTCGGGCCTCGGTGTCCTGTCTCCACGCCCAAGATAGCTCATCATCTATAGGAAATGTGAACCCACTGTGATCTGCCGCAGCCTTATCAAGAACCCATCTCTTCATTTCGTCAGACAGTGCAATAGGACTACCAAGGCTTCCTCTTTGACGCAGTCCGAGTAGACTTCCCAACAACCTTTCCTTCAGAGAAGTGCGGTGACAATTTTCAATGAGGACATACTGCCCAAGCTCGTTTGGCCATCTACGTTGTTGGGATCCTGCTCTTCTGAACAGAGCGCCGAGGATCCGCAGCAACGGTGATGTGTGCCGTGAATTCTTAGCACGGTCACACATGACGGATACCACAAGCCAATTTGATGTCAGGTAAACAACAAGCTGGCACAGTTCCAGCAGGATAAGAGCATATACCGCATAAACAGAGGCGCCGAGCTCTGGCTTTGCTTTTGTAGCCTCCTCCTCATCATCAGCGGGATAGACCAAACTGAGAATACTGAAAAGGAAGCCAATCTTGGATATGGAGTAGTCGTTGTAAAGCCGGTAGGAAGTGTGAGAAGGTGACCCATGAGTAGAGAAGAAGTAATCGTACAAGAAAGAGAGCTCCACCTCAACTATCTTGAAGGCTCTTCTATAGCCGTCCTTGGTGCTCTTATCTGCTCTCAGGATGTTATTCACGCTTGAAGAAGAGTCGACCACCTCCGCCTGAGACTGAGATGCGCTGTAGCGCTGCAGCAGCTGAAGGAACGAGGCAGAAGATAAGCAGGCGTCCTTCAACTCCGAGGAGTAGTTGAGGTGCAGTATATCTTTGTAGGTTGTGCATCCCGACACGGCAGTCCCACGAGATTCGAGTGAACCCACGGCGACTACAGCTCGGCGGGCAGGAGTGGTCCTCTTGCCCCGGTGTCTCACGGCCTCAGCAGCGACCATGCAGATATCAATGGAAGGGATCATCTCCATGCTTGTAATTTTGAGATGTACCAAGAATACAAACAAACCCAGAGTGAGGGAGTACATCTCCGCGATAGGGCGCCGCCGCCGGCAAGGGACGGATCCTCCTTCTCCTTGCAGTTGCAGCAAGGCAAGAATCAGATAGGCAAGCATCAAGGTCCGCTTGGCAAAGCGCCTCACCTTTTGGCTATCGTCGTCGAGCCTATAGGCTGCCATAGAGTCCGCCTGCCCGGCGGCAAAGAAGATGGCCACCAGCCAGTAAGGGCAGCGGAACTTGAGCATCACCCCGACGGCGAAAGCCTCAAGAGGTAGGGGTGCGTAGTAAGCTGCCCATGCGCCCCACTGAACTAGCAAGCGGTTTCGCCGGAAGCGCTCGCGGCAGAAGATGAACTGCAACCACTGGAGCACCACGACGGAGGCGGCGAGGATCTCCACTTCTAGCCGCGGATTCTCCGGTTGGCCCCCCCACAGCCTCGTGAAAAGCTGGAGCAGCCACGGAAATACCCAAGAGAATAAGAGCTTGACCAGCACCGGAACCACAGAGGAGAGAGGATACAGAAACACTAGGCGGCGTCGCTTCTGGCAGAAGATGGAAGGCAATAGACACCGGATCACCAGGGCGGTCACCATGCCCATAACCACCTGCGGATTCTCTGGTTGCTCCCATGGTCGCGTGGAAACCACAAGGAGCTGAATAATGTCGAAACCGAGCTGGAACAGCCAGAGAACCACGGACAAGACGCAACACAGCAGGAGGATGCGATACATCCATCTCAAAAGCATGGAGAAGAAAGGACACAGCAAGTGGGTGATGATGTCATACTCATACATGGATCTCGTATGCACCTCCCGGGAATCTCCATGGAGCCTCTTGAGGCCAGAAGGAGAAGGATGAGAGGCTGGAGCGGGCTCCGGCATGGCAGAAAGACCCGTACTTTTTGTGCCTATCCTCTATGTTCAGGTTTCTCGATCAATGGTTTCAGAGGAGCCTTTTGTACTTGGTGCACCCCGAAAAACTACCTACAATTTAATTGAAGGACGTGTTTGGAGGGGCTCAGGCTCCATCACTATAACGTCACTACAGTGGCACTGTAGAGGAGCCCCAAAATCATGACTCCAGCTCCTCGGTTCACGTTGTTTTGTGGGGGATTCGGAGCCATTTTTTGCTAGCTACAGTATTGAACAAACACAGTAGCCGCTATAGATGGCCAACGGGCCGGCCTGGTCCGGCACGGCATCGGCCCGTGCTAGGCATGGCCCGATAGGGCACGGCACGGAAGGGCCCATCGGGCCACCGGGCCGTGCTACACCAGTCCATCGTGCCTGGCCGACGGCCTAGGCATGGCCTGTCGGGCCAATTTCCGTGCTGGGCCGGCCCGTTGAGCCCGGCCTTTTTAGCAGATCGGGCCGGCCCGAGGCCCACCAAATGCGACAGAGAGGAGGGGGAGACGAGGAGTGGAGGTGGCGGCGGCCACCGCCGAGCTCCCCCCCTGGGTCGCTTGATGCCGGATCCGGCGAAGTAGCTGGTGGAGGAGGCGAGTCCGGCGAAGTAGCGGCCGAATCGAGGGCGTAGAAGGCCGGATCGAGGCCGCTCCGCTCGAAGCTGCTGCAGGGGACGCGGAGGAGGTGACCAGACACGCGGGGGGGTCGTGGAGGAGGCGGCTGTTGCCGTGCTCGACGTCGGCGCTGCTGTTGCACTGGACTTCAGCGCGCGGTCGAGGGACGGGGAGGAGCCGAGGAGGAGCGGGGTTGGCGCCGCGGAGGGGATGGAGGCCGCTCCGCTTGAAGCCGTGCGGGGGAGCGGAGGAGGCGGCCAGAGCCAGACACGCGGGGGCCGTGGAGGCGGCGGCCGCCACCACACATGACGCCATCGCGTGGTGGAGCCATGGAGGTGGAGCTCTAGAGGCGGCGGCATGGGGATGGGGGAGGCGGAGTGGAGTGGAGGTGGAGGTGGCGACGTGGTCGGGGATTGAGCATGCGGTGCCGGCTGCCACGCGCCCAGACCTGGCCGGCGAACGAAGAGAGGGAGCAAGGGAGAAGAGCGATGCCGTGAGTGGAGAGCGGGGAGGAAGCGGCGTGGGGACTGGGGAGGCCGGGAGGGGGATGCGCGGGGGGATGAGAAGCCGGGAAGGGTGTTAGGGTTCAGGGGGTGGGGGCGGGCCGGCTATAGGAGCAGACCAGCACTAACGCCCGGGGCTCTTAGTAGGCCGGCTAGCTGGGCCGTCAGCGGGCCTCCGGCTCTAGAGCGAGCCATGCCATGCAGGCCCACGTGCCTAGGGTAAGGCCCAGGCATGGCCTACTCCTCTGGGCCATGCCAGCCTAGGCCCGCTAGCCGCCGAGCTTGGGCCGGGCCAAAAAAACGGGCCTCAGGCCGGGCCAACGGGCTCGGGCTGCATGGCCAAATATAGTAGCCGCATACAATAGCTGGAGTCCTTGGAGCCAACAAGGCCTAAGAAGTATGACTAAATACTCCCTCCATTCCAAATTATTTGCCACTTTGACTTCTTTGGCACATCAAATTTGCTAGTCCCTCTGTCCCAAAATAGAAGTCGCTATGGAATACGTGCAGATCAAATATTCTTAACTTTGACTAGGTTTGTACAAAATATGTGCAATATTTATATCTCCAAATAAGTTTATTATCAAAGTATATTCAATTATCTATCTAATGATACTAATTATGTATTATAAATATTAATACTTTATTATATATAATTATTCGGCCGTATTTTTATCGACTCGCCCGCACACCTGACGCATGACACACGCCCGCTCTCTTCCACCTCCCTCCCCCCCCCCTCTCTCCGGTGACCGGCAAGTTCCTCCCCGGTGACCTCCTCCCCGTGCCCATGCCCGTGCCCCCACCGTGCTGAGCGCCTCCCCCACCCGCGCCGGCCATGGCGGATCCGGTGGCGGCCATGGCAGATTCCGGCGAGGTAGGCCTCCTCCTCTTCGTCCTCCTAGATCTCTGAGTTAGGGTTCTGGTGAGCTCTCTTCTCATCTTCTCCAACTCCGATGAGCTTAGAAAGTGAGGGATTGGGCGGTTAGGGGCCCTAGCGGCTATGAAGGCGGCCGGGCGGGGAAGTTCTGGTGAGGGCGAGATTCAGGGAGGGGGTGTGGCCGCCGTAAGCGGGTCAGGCTTGGCCGAAGCTCCACGGCGGTGGAATGGTGCAGCGGTGGGCCGAGGGTCGCCGGGGACGAAGAAGACACTAGCAAGGATGAAGAAGGGGCGGCGCGGAAGAAGGGGAAGTTGGCTACGTGAGGTTGACGATGGCCATGCGGTGCGCCTAACACGCGCATGGCCGTGCGTTAGCCATGTCCTCTAAAGTGTTGCTTAAAGTCTAGTTGACCACATGTATAAATACCATTAGTTCTTTAAAATACACAAATATATCTGCTAATGTACTCTAAAGTTTAGCAGATAATTAAACTTTAGTGATAAGATCCATACTACATGACAAAAATCTAGTCGACAAGAGTCGTTTCAAAAGAGTCTGTCTACTACACAACCATGTGTTTTATGCAGTTTCAACACATGATTTTTTTTACACCATAGGATTAAGATCAAACAGCTTCCACCCTTCTTCTACCTGTAGACTCCAACCTTCTTCTACCTCCAGACAATCACAGATCACAGATCACAAGAAACAAATTTTCTATGGAAAGACAAATCACATATCGTAGAGGAGAAGGAGGAGGGGCCACTAGTAGAGAACAGACCTTTGATCCTCGGCCAAAATGGGCTCTAGTCCCATAATTTTTTGCCCCCGGGACTAGAAATACCTTTAGTCCCGGTTGAAGGCTCCAACTGGGACTAAAGGTCCTTGCCCAATGGCTACTGCGCCAGACAGAGGTGGCAGGGACCTTTAGTCCTGGTTGGAGCCACCAACCGGGACTAAAGGTATACTTTTACTCCTGGTTGGTGGATCCAACTGGGAGTAAAAGTCTACTCCCGGGCCGTGGCTGCGCCCGGGGTTAGAAAGTTACCTTTAGTCCCGGTTGGATCCACCAACCGGGACTAAATGTTCTCCCTTTATATATTGGTCGTCTCCTTCTTCCTCCCCGAGCCCGAGCTCAGCACATTTTGAAGCTCACTGCACTAGTGTTCTTGTTTCCTCCCTCCCTCCATTGTTCCTCCATCCATTCTTTGATTCCTCCGTCGATTTCTTCGATTCCTCCGCCGATTCTTCAGTTGTAAAGGTTACCAATCTCATACTCTTATTTTTCACCATTTTCTTATGCCATTTTGTTCACTATATATATTTATGGTTCTTTATTATGGTTTTTTTCATTTGTAAGCAATTTGAGCTCAAAATCACTTCAAGCTTGCATATTTACATGAAAGAAGGTTAAAGTATATATAAATATAAACTTAGAAAATAGTTAGAAAATTATAGCAAATCCGTACTAGTTGAACTTGCGGACCGTGTTCAGCTCGGCGAGCATGTTCTCTGCCGAGCGGTAACGGACGTCAAGGAGGAGCTTTGATTCTACGAGGGAGAGCGACAACGGTCGTGGAAGACCGTGTTCCCTTCCTCATAGAATTGGAGCTCTTCCTTAACCAAGTACGGTGCCGTCCGGTGGAGAAATGCTCGCCGAGATGATCATGTAAGCAAGGTCAACTAGTACGGATGGTTATTTATTCACATGTCCCGATATCATCGCAGTAGTCTATCAATCACCGTACCTAAACGTAGTATATATAAATATAAACTTAGAAAATAGTTAGAAAATTATAGAAAATCTGTATTAGTTGAACTTGCGGACCGTGTTCATCTTGGCGATCATGTTCTCTGCCGAGCGGTAACGGATATCAAGGAGGAGCTTTGATTCTATGAGGGAGAGCGACCACGATCGTGGAAGACCGTGTTCCCTTCCTCGTAGAATCGGAGCTCTTCCTTGACCAAGTACGGTGCCATCCAGTGGAGAAATGCTCGCCGATATGATCACGTAAGCAAGGTCAACTAGTACGGATGGTTATTTATTAAAACATGTTTTTGAGCTATAATGTATTAAAAATGAGTATAGAGATCTAGATAATTTTATAGTTTCTTAATTTTATTTGTTTATAAAAGGAGAAATTTATAGTGTATTAAAAAATGAGTATAGAGAGTAGATGGCAACTGCTTCCGGGTCCTCGGCCTCTCATGGGTTTCCAAAGCGACTTAGGCCGGGCCTCCCTCTCATTCCATGCGGCAAGTGTCATGATGAGACGAAGATTGTGATAGAGTACCAAGTGAAGAAGGAGGGTCCCAATAAGGATCGTATCTTCTACAAGTGTCCGGATCGCAATGTGAGTTATTTTATCGTATTTAATGATTATGGTTAGTTTATACCTATTTTCATGATGGTTGTGATTAAAGTTCTAATTTTTTGTTTTAATTTCAGTGGGATGGCAGTGGACGATGTTCAGGCTTCTACTGGGAGGAAGAGTATGTTGAACTCGTGCAAAAATATCTTGCACAACAGGCAGATACGGCGGCTAATGAGGCAGTGATCCAGCCGAAGAAGCCCAAAGATGTTGCACAATCGGGGGATCTGTCTGTTTTAGTTGAGATTGGTCGTGAAATCCTTGTGCTCCTGAAATGTATTTTAGCTTTAGTTCTTTTAGTGGTAGTTGGGATTGTCTACATTGTAGCGATGCTTTCATAAATTTATATCTTTTGTGGTGGCATGCATGTTGTATAAATAATTAATTATGATCTAGGTTTTAATATAATATTTATGTCATGTAATGCAGATGAGCTGTCATTGGATGTATAATGCTGATCGCCGCTCCCAAGAGTTCATTGACGGCATACATTCTTTGTTACGTGCGGCCGAGGCAAACAAACGCGACGGTTTCATGTGCTGCCCATGTGCCATATGTAAGAATACGGTGGAATATCCTTGCTCAAGGACTCTTCATTCACACTTTTTTAAGTTGGGTTTCATGCCAAACTATATTTGTTGGACAAAGCACGGAGAAACCGGTGTTGTAATGGAAGAAGGTGAAGAAGAACAATGGAACGATAATGATATTATTTCCGATGGTGCGTGCTTCAATGATACTGCAATGGGAGAAGCGGAAGAAGAGGTAGCCGTAGAAGATGAGCCAGCTGATGATCTTTCTCAGGTCATTTGTGACGCACAAAGAGAATGTGAAAGTGAAAAGGAGAAGATCAAGTTTGAGCGGATGCTAGAAGATCACAAGAAATTGTTGTACCCAACTTGTGATGCAGGGCAGAAAAAGTTGGGAACCACCCTAGAATTGCTGCAATAGAAGGCAAAGAATGGTGTATCTGACAAGGGATTTGGAGAGTTACTAAAAATCCAAAAGAAGATGCTTTCGAAGTACAATGAATTGCCCGCCACTATCTATGAAGCAAAACAAGTTGTCTGTCCTATGGGGCTAGAAATGGAGAAGATACATGCATGTCCTAATGACTGCATCCTGTACCGTGGCAAAGAGTACGAGAAATTGAATGCATGCCCGATATGCCATGCGTCGTGGTATAAGATCAGGCGAGATGACCCTAGTGATGTTGAGGGCGAACGTTCGCATAAGAAAATCCCTGCCAAGGTTATGTGGTATGCTCCTATAATACCACGCTTGAAACGTCTGTTCAGAAACAAAGAACATGTAAAATTGTTGCGATGGCACAAAGAAGACCGTAAGGTAGACAATATGTTGAGACACCCTGCTGATGGGTCCCAGTGGAGAGCAATCGACAGAGAATTCTCGGAGTTTGCAAATGACGCAAGAAACTTAAGGTTTGCTTTAAGTACAGATGGTATCAATCCTTTTGGAGAGCAAAACAGTAGTCATAGCACTTGGCTTGTTACTCTAAGTATCTACAACATTCCTCCTTGGTTATGCATGAAGCGGAAGTTCATTATGATGCCTGTGCTCATCCAAGGCCCGAAGCAACCTGGCAATGACATCGATGTGTACCTGAGACCACTTATTGACGAACTTCTCATTTTGTGGAATAAAAAAGGTGTACGTGTGTGGGATGAGTACAAACAGGAACACTTTGATCTGCGAGCATTGTTGTTCGTAACAATCAATGATTGGCTTGCTCTAAGTAATCTTTCAGGACAGTCAAACAAGGGATATAATGCATGCACACACTGCTTCAGTGATATTAGAGGTGTATTCTTGAAAAAATGTCGAAAGGTCATGTACCTTGGCCATCGTCGATTTCTTCCTGCAAATCACCCCGTAAGAAAGAAAGGCAAACATTTTAAAGGGAAGGCAGACCACCTGACCAAGCCTCACAACCAAACCGGTGAGGATGTACTCGATATGGTCAATGATGTGAAAGTCGTCTTTGGAAAAGGACATGGAAGCCAACCTGTTTCAAAAGACGCTAACGGTCACGCACCCATGTGGAAGAAGAAGTCCATATTTTGGGACCTACCCTATTGGCAAATCCTAGAGGTCCGCAGCTCAATCGACGTGATGCACCTGACGAAGAATCTTTGTGTGAACCTGCTAGGCTTTATGGGTGTGTATGGAAAGCCTAAGGACACATTTGAAGCACGACAGGACCTGCGTTGTTTGAGAGAAAGAGACAACCTGCATCCAGAGAAGATAGATGATGGACGCCATTACTTACGTCCTACTAGCTACACTCTAAGCAAAGAGGAGAAGGAAATCATGTTTGAATGCTTAAACAACATCAAGGTACCATCTGGATTCTCTTCGAATATAAAGGATATTATAAATGTGCCAGAGAAGAAATTCTGTAACTTAAAGTCCCATGACTGTCACGTTCTCATGACGCAATTACTTCCAGTTGCATTAAGAAGAATTCTACCTCCAAATATACGTCTAGCCACCGTGAAGCTATGTGCATTCCTCAATGCAATTTCTCAGAAGGCAATTGATCCAACTAATCTAGCTAAACTACAGAATGATGTGGTTTAATGTCTCGTCAGCTTTGAGTTGGTGTTCCCGCCTTCCTTCTTTGATATTATGACACACCTCCTAGTTCACCTAGTCAAGGAGATTTTCACTCTCGGTCCTGTGTTCCTACACAACATGTTCCCCTTAGAGAGATTCATGGGAGTCCTGAAGAAATATGTTCACAACCGTGCTCGTCCAGAAGGAAGCATCGCCAAGGGCTATGGAACAAAAGAGATCATTGAGTTCTGTGTTGACTTTATTCCCGACCTTGACTCGATTGGTGTTCCTGAATCGAGACATGAGGGGAGACTAAGCGGAAAGGGGACACTAGGGAGGAAAACATATATTGGTACGGATGATGATTATTTCAATAAAGCGCACTACACAGTTCTACAAAACTCCTCTTTGATAGATCCGTATATTGAGACACACAAGGATCTCTTACGATCCGAGTTTCCAAGGAAGACTGAAGCTTGGATTATGCGTAAGCACATGGAAACTTTCGGCGGTTGGTTGCGAAAAAAATGTCAAGGTGATGAGAGCATCCATGAGCAACTGTATTTATTGGCTATGCAACCATCATGGCATATCGTCACATACAAAGGGTACGAGATAAATGGGAACATATTCTACATAGTAGCCCAAGATAAAAGGAGTACCAACCAAAACAGTGGTGTCCGCATAGATGCCACAGACCCGAATGGGAATAAGCAGACATATTATGGACACATAGATGAAATATGGGAACTAGAATATGCACCTACTTTGAAGATCCCATTGTTCAAGTGCCAATGGGTCAAGGTGACCGGAGGCGGGGTAACAGTAGACAACGAGTATGGAATGACAACAGTAGACCTTAGTAATATTGGATACAAAGACAAACCATTCGTCCTTGCCAAGGATGTGAATCAGGTGTTCTATGTCAATGATATGTCTACCAAACCAAAAAGAGGGAAAAACGATAATGACTCAACCAAAGAGCCAAAGCGCCACATAGTTCTTTCAGGGAAAAGAGTCATCGTGGGAATTGAGGACAAGTCGGACATGTCAGAAGATTATGAAAAGAATGACCGAATATCGCCCTTCAAAGTGAACAAAGACCCTAGCATCTTAGTAAATGGTGAGGACACTCCATGGTTACGAAGCGATCATAACCAAGGGACATACGTAAATAAAAAGTTCACTGCTGTGCCCACTTGATGATATAGTGATTTAATGTAGTGTGTGTTTGAGATATTATGTAATAATTATGAATTCAGATGTTTATTATGTCATGTTTCAAATTAAATCAATGTTTGATTTGGTGGGATTTCTCTCTCAAAAAGGTAAATTAGGATACTGAGTGATGAAAAATTAAAATATTAACGTTAAAATGATGTGAAAAAAATTTCCTGTCCAAAACCAATAGTTTTAATAATTTTAATTAAACACTACATTTTTGCATTAACGAAATAATAAATATTAGTTACATTATATGTTTTATAATTGTAACAAAAAATAAAAAAAGTTAGGTTATAGATTTTTCCTATGTGCAATAAAGAAAAAGAAAATCCATATTTTTAACAAAATAATTTTATGCCTTTTATTTAATTTACTATGTATTTAACAAGAAAATCCATATTTCTATTAAAAAAGTCTGCTCAAAACAGGCGGAAAATGAAACTGCAGGCCACCTTTACTCCCGGGTGGGAAGCCCACCCGGGAGTAAAGGTGGGCTACAGTTTTGTGGCCCGCCAAAAAAACTCTTTACTCCCGGTTGGTAAGACGCACCGGAAGTAAAGGACCTTTACTCCCGGCTGGTGGCTGGCACCGGGAGTAAATCTCCCTGATATATAACCTCTAGCGCCTGGCGCAGATCGATCCGCTCTCTTCTTTCTCGTCGAACACCGCCACCCTCTAGCTTCTTCCTCGCGCCGCCATCCGTTCGCCTTCTGTGACACCGACGTCGTCTTCTTCCTCATGCGGCCTCCACCGCGCGCGCCCGTCGCCCTCCTCCGCGCCCTCCTCCACGCCCGAGGCCCTCCACCGCGCCCGAGGCCCTCCACTGCCGAGCTCGAGGTGATATGTTCGTCGATCTCTTTGTACATTCTCAGACGGTGGCCGGAAACTGAACATTGTTTCATGAATCTAGAACACTACCTTTGCTCAATAGAAGAATTTTTTCTATCTTCATAGATCAATGTTTGTTAATGAAATTTTATCCAAATATATTCATGTAGGGTCTTTTTTTGAAGGATTTGTTGTAGGATATATAATGGTCAAATAGGAAGTCAATTTGCATACCTAGTTTGTAAACTAAGTGTTTTTTAGTTTATAAAAAATATCACATGTGATGATGTAAGCATGGTTGGACTTGCATGCATGGCTACAGATAATGAAGGAAAACTTCAATGTTTCTTCATTTGTGAACTTTGAATATACAGATATAATATATTAATGTTGCTAAAGTAATATGAGCATTACATATTTTTTCCGGGAAGACTATCTTCAAACTTTATATTATAGCATCAGAGATCGCCTGTAGAAGAAGAAAATAAATTCTTATCATTTCGGAAATAGTAATGGTTATATTAGCAATAAGACACATATACTTACATTTCATAATGACTTATACTTACATTATCAGCATAGAATTTTCTCATATGATGAATGACTACATGGTTCACATGGTACATAGGATTACAACATCACGCACCGACACCGCCCCGGCCCGCCTCACATCATCGTCGTCGTCAGCACGCCGGCCCGCATCACGTCGTTGTCGTCCGCACACCGGCCACCGCGCCAACACGTATATATACGTCATTTGTATTCATATGCATGTATATATACGTCGCGGAGCACCACCGCCCTCGTTCGCCCATGCGTTTCTATGTATACGGTGGAGCACCGCCGCCCTCGTTCACCCATGTGTACAGACATATATACGGCGGAGTGGAGCACCGCCACTCTTGTCTCACCGCCCTCTCTCGTGGCCTAGTTGATCAACATTCATATTATCGTTATCGTTAATGCTAAACAATCACACCAGGGCAAACCGCGCTGTTGATGTCACCGACGTGGTTCGCCCTAGTCACCGACGCAATTCGCCCTCGGCCGTTTATGTATAGCCCTAATTCGCCCTAGTACCGACGCAGTTCGCCCTAGTGTGGCGAATTGCGTCCGTGACCGAGGGGCAAGATTTAATAATGCATATTGTTCGTAGATTTTACGCATGTAAGCAAAGATTTGACGTACTATATATTTGTTTTGTTTTTTGAAGCTAGATGGCCGACCCGAGAAACATGCATGAGGAGGAGTGGATGATGAATTTGATCAACACTGGCACTCAAGTTGCCGGCGATGATGGTGCTAAAAATAACGTGCAAGAGGATGCAGATGACGGGAGTCAGTACTTAGCTCTTGAACAAAATGAGCAACAACATATTGGCCAAGTATATATTTTTTATTATTAGCTATATATATTATCATATGTCTTATGTGTGCTCATGACATTAAAAATAATGTTTATGTTTTGTAGCCCTCTGGATCGACATCAACAACTACAACGAAGAGTAAAAATGTTCGAGGTCCCAAAAAGCCATTGGAGGGCCGCTTCATCATCTCAGAGTTCAATGTGGAAACAGGAGAACCGGGGGGGCCGAATAAAATGAAATTTGTGCACCACTGTGGTTACCTTGTATGGGACCGGCTCCCGATTAGTACCCGTGAATGGAAGAAGAAGACCAATGCTCCTCATATCAGTTTTGTCTCCGATCGTGATAAGGCGTTAATTTGGAAAGATGTCTTGGTACATTTCACGCTCCAAACAGATGGTTATGATGATATAATAGATGGTGATGAATTGAAGGAGCGAGTTAGGGATTGGGCAATGAAGAAGATGGCCACCCAGTTTCAGACTTGGAAGAAACACCTATACACGACGTATGTCAAGAAGAACATAGCACCAGATTTTGCTGTCCCAGGCCCGATCTCAAAGCAGAGGCCCTATTGGGATGAGTTTGTACAGTACAAGACTTTGGAAGAGGGTGTGAGTCAGGTGATAAAGAACCAACGTAATGCCCAACAGAAGACATACCACCATAACTTGGGATCAGGTGGCTACCCGACTGCCATTAAGAAGTGGAACAAAATGGAAGCAGACCTTCTTGCCAAGGGTATCAGACCAGAATCACTCGAGTGGGGAGAACGTGCAAAGAATTAGTTTTTCGCTCATGGGGGAACACTAGACCAGGAGATAGGGAAGTGCATTTATGGCACAAGACTACAAGAAGCAGCAGAAAGATTGTTTTATGCTCAGAGAGCTACTGCTAGTGGTGCGTTCAGGCCCAACAGAGAGAAGGATGAGCTGACATACGCCATCGGGACTATTGAACATGGTGGCCGAACTAGAGGCAAAGGAAGTGTCTCGTGGGAGCATGGATTCCCTCAGGACAGACCTTCCTACAGAAATCGCCAAAGAAAGAAGGAAGAAGAGGCACAACGGCTCTAGAGGTTGGAGGAAGCGGTGCGTGAAGCACAGGAGCGGGAAAAAACCTTGAAGCGAGAATGTAGGAGGAAATCAGAAGGCAAGTGCAAATAGCAGTGAGTGCAAGCAAGCAGGCATCAGAGCCAGAAATCAACATTAGCCAATCTGTTCAGTTGAAAAGCAGCTACGCTTCCACGGAGATACCAAATTAAGGGGACACAGGACTGCGCTTCCCTGTGGATGACATCACTGAACCTTGTACAATGTGTGAGCTACACATTCCGAAGGAGAATTCCACAATCAAGGTGGCTATCGGTCTTGTTAATCCTATCGACCGAACCAAGACACCAATGATTCATGGGAATATAATCCAAGAAGGATATGCTACCATCTCGGTAGATAAAGCTGAAAAAGGTTTTAGTGATTTGCCTCTTGACGTTCCTGGAGGTGATGGCGAGAAGACTCTAGGAGAAGCGGAGAAGACATTCATTCTATGGCGCAAGCGCTACATCATCATTCCAGGCATGTCGGCTCCACCTCCTCCTGAACTACCTCACCATAGGTACGTGCGGATGAAAACACTACATCATTAATTTGTATTGGCTTAAATAATTAACAATCTGCTCATAATAATATGTCATTCCTTTTTTTGTAGCAGATCCTCCCCCAACCTAAATCCAATTGTTCAATTGCCAGATCATCATAGTGCTCTGTACGATGACATTGTGTTGGAAGACGAGGCTGCATCCACACCATCTCCAAGGAGGTCTCCAACGCCGCAGCCGCCACCTCCAAGGAGGTCTCCAACGCCGCTGCCAACACCTCTAAGGAGGTCTCCAACGCCTCCCCCGCCCCCGCCTACCAAGAAGCCTAGCAAGAGGCCAGCCCCTCAAACGAAGAACCAGTCCCCGCCTGCAAAGAAAGCCACCGTGAAACCAAGGGCTATTCCCAAAATAATATCTGAAGAGAAGGAAGAAGGAACTGATGCATATAAAAAAGACATGTCTAGATTCTATGACAAACTTAAAATGAATCAAGAAGCAAGGAGAAACCCAGAGAAACTGTACTTCTTCGTAGCTCCAGATATTCTAAGAAAAAAGGTGACTTCTTACCAGCAACAATAGCGGGAATCTCGTAAGCCGTCCAAATCAACGTTATCGGACTATGACCGTACTCTCACCAAGTCAATTGAGGCGGCACAGAAAAAGAAGCGGGCAGGGAAAGGAGTTGCCCAACTCGGACAACAAGCGCACCAATCAATCCCCCCGCTAGTTGTTGGTAATGAATATGGTTCGAATTTAGGATTAATGCATCAGGCAAACATACCTCCGGATGTCGATTTGGATCACCTTGGTGAATTTATTGATGAGACTAGTCTCGACCTTTACTAGATGTTTGGTGATGGAAACATTGAGAGTGTGGCAGAGGTTGATATTTGGAAGAAAAAATTTGTACTAGGCCAGAGTCTATACAACCCTCAAGCCTTATCTGATCTGGGGACGCAAATGTACCTGCTAAACAAGTGGTACATGCAGGCGTCTACCAGTGGAGACTTCTGCGTTGGTGTTAGAATTAGAGATGAACATTGGTTCTGTGGCGATGATGTTATGTATGTTGACTTTGCATAATTTCATCAACTATGCCACCTGACCTCTCTGGACAAAGTTATCATTAGCTGCTATTGCCTGTAAGTAATAATTCTTTCGATCTATTATTAAACTCATCATATGTGTGTATATGCATATAAATTATCCTAACAAGTACTATATATATGTAGATTTACAATGACAGAGCTCAGAAAGGAAGGCTGCAATGAAATTGGTTTTGTTGATCCCCATATAGTATTCAAAGACCCAATTACTCCAAAGACTAATTGGAAGAATGAGTCAGAGAGTAACCTCATGAACTTCTTAGTGAACCAACGCCACAAGAAGGATATACTCTTTCCCTATAACTTCAAATGAGTGTTAATCATGTCGATCATCCTTAATGGCTCATATGTTGATTCTAGTTAATTAATGAGTATTATGCGTTATATCCTATAAACACATGCAACAATCACTGGATATTTATGGACATCGATCTGGTGAAAAGTCACTTGATAATCTATGACTCGATGAGAAAACCACAACAAGACTACCAAGATATGATAGATATTATCCAGAGGTAATTTCGGGATCTCTAGCAACTATATATACACACAAACATGATGATTAACTATATCTGATGATGTGGCAAATTTTTTATTGGGCAGTGTTTGGAAAACCTTTATTGAGAAGTAACACATGGAAAAATGCAAAGCGCCACTGAATGTAATTCCTTTGAAAGTAAGTTCCATGAATCGCATCATCTTTATTAATTAAACATATAGCTTTCACCGGATCACCAGATTGGATGCCAAATCTTTTTCTCGTAAAGTGGTGTCTGAGGCAGGAACAGGGGAACAACTACTGTGGTTACTATGTTTGCAAGTTTATCAAGGTGGTCTCCCAAAGAACTCCTACAGAGAGACTCAAAGTACGTTAAAAATACACTATATATTCATTTAATTATTATTATTGATTGTGTTACTATGTCTTTATATATATATATATATATATATGTGTACATATATTAATTTATTTTCCTTTAATTCAAACATGTAGACTCGATGGTTGGAGGAAAAGGTCATACGGCAAGATCAAATCAAAGCAATTCAAGAGTCTATAGCCGGATTTTTTAATGAGCAGGTCATCGATTCTAAGGGCGAGTTCTACTTCGTCCCAACACTGCCATTGAAGCCAAGCTAGAGGATGAGAGGAAACTTGTTATGTCACAACAACTGTAATGTAATCTTTTGTAATATATGTACATGAAATAATATAATGTAAAATACACATATGCATGCATGCATGTAAATATATATATGATGCATGCATTATATATATATATATATATATATATATATATATATATATATATATATATATATATATATATATTTCTATGCTTGAATTGTGTGATTTAATACGTTCATTGTGCTTGAACCGAAACATACTATACGCGCGTATAAATGTATAATTAGCAGCGTACAATACGACTTCGAAAACCTATTTTGAAAAGAAAACAAAAAAATGAAAAGAAAAGAAAAAAGAAAAAAACATTTAGTCCCGGTTCGTATTACCAACCGGGACTAAAGGTGCCGGCCATCGTGGCATGTTAGGAGGCACCTTTAGTCCCGGTTGGTGTTACCCACCGGGACTAAAGGTACTCCTTTAGTCCTGGTTCCTGACCCGGGACTAAAGGACCCCCTTTAGTCCCGGATGCTTGCTCCCGGGTGGGGAACCGGGACTAGAGGGGGTTCCCCACCGGGAGTAAAGCTCTGTTCTCTACCAGTGGGCCTACCTGGAGCCGCCGCCACCGCCACTGCCATGGCCGGCGCGGGCGCGGGGAGGCGGGAGCAGAGGAAGAGGCACACCTGCCGTCGCGCCGTCCCGCAGCCGAGCGGAGGTGGCCGGAGCTGTAGGCGGAGGAGGCAGGTGGGGAGCAGAGGAAGAAGGCCCCCACGCCGTGGGTCATGGAGGAGTGGTAGAAGAGGATAAGGATGAGAAGGATAAGGCTGCACGCATCACACAAGCATACAAATCCCAACCACAACAAAGCCTGCAATGTCAGAGACATGGCGTGAGACTAGGCGCAGCCCGGACTCCACTAGGGCGTGGCAAACGAGCGGCGGAGAGAGCATGTGGGCCCTAGACGGCATAGATAAAAAAATCTATGTGTTTTTTTGGTGTTAAAACATACGTGTGTTGTATAGTATTTCTGTTTCAAAATAGTGCATGATAATGAGATACCACCATGGCAATAAACGCGTATGTTTTCTTAGTATTAATTTGTTTTAAATTTTTTGATTTGATGTAAGGCAAACGTCTACTTCAAGGCCTTTCTCGGAACGCGTAGCTGCAAGGGCCGTGAGTAGACTGACTGTCCAATTAGTCAAGTTGATGTAAGGTGGTTTTGCCCTGCGATATGATTTATAGCCAAGTCCATAGCAGGCATCCATTGACCGTGGTCGTCGTCGATCGCCACGAGCCACCACAGCCGCTAGCTAGCCTTTCATAGGTTCTCCAACAATCCGATCCGGTGGCAGTGAGAGCATGGAGCTGGCCTACTTGTTAGTTCTGCTAGGCGTGATCTTCCTCTACTTTCAGCTCATCCTAGGGCGCATTTGCCGCTGGAGCAGCAGCTGGTTCGTGCGGAAGGGCGCGGAGGCGTCCTACAACCTGTCCAACTTGGTGGCCACCGTCGCCCTGGGCTTGATGCCCAAGGAGCACAGCGCTGCGGTATGGATCCTGTACCTCACCGTGCTCAACAACTCCCTGGCGGCTTACGACCGGGAGAACGAGCTGCTGCACCTCTGGACCGGCGTCAACATCTTGCTGTTCTGTCTCCGGACGGTGAGCACCATCCGCCACGCTGGCATCCACGGTGCGGCTGGGCCCGTGGCGTATGCCTTGGTGGTCGCCGTGGTGATGGCGTCCGCCTACTGCAAGATCGTCATCGCCTGGGCAAGCGCTTCTAAGCGCTACTCGGAAGAAGTAGTGAAGTACATGAAGCGACTGAAAGCCAGCAGGCAGAATCCGGGACAGTACTACTACAACGCCACCACCCTGGCGGGCTACAGGTACGCGGTCACCCTGGATCCGTTGACAACCGTGCATGATATCTACTTGAGGAACCTGGATCAGGAAGCAGGCGGCTATGTCGTGGAGCAGCGCCGGCGGAAGGACTTGTGCCTTTCCTTCGCCCTGTTCCGGCTGCTATTCCGGCGCTACCACGGGCTCCCCTGCGACGAAGCCGACCTCCCAGAGACCTGCGAGCTCATCACCAGGGGGCTGCTGGTGCCGCAGCAGCCGGCGGGCGATGGCGATGAGGACAGGAGGGTCTTCCGCGTGGCTGAAGTGGAGCTGGGTTTCCTCCATGACCACGTCCACGGCGGCTACGTCCTCTGGTCCCGCGAGCACCGTGTCTGCTACTGCATCGTCGTGTTTCTCAAGGCGATCCTCATGTACGTCGCGAGCCCGGCCCTGTACCTCTACCTTGCGACAGGGGGGGGGGGGGGGGGGGGGGGGGGGGGGGGGCAGACGACCTGCGGTCACCACCACCAGCTGCTGCCTTTTTCCTGGAGGCAAGCGAGTTTATAGCGCTGCTGTCGCTGCACTTGCTCTTCGACTTCCTGCAGGCCATCTTGTACTGCAGATCTGATAGGTGGATGGTGTCGTACGTGTGCCGCAGTCACAACACCCAGGGCCGCCAGAATGGCTTCTGGCGGATGATGGCGTTCCTACACAAGTATAGGCTGGCCTGCTGCAACGTGTACTGGCAGAACAGGGTCGGCCAGTACTCCCTGCTCGGAGAAACCACCCGACGCACCGCTCGTGGCGCCATCACAACATTCCTGCGCCAGCAGACCTGGGACTGGTACTGGGACAGCCACTGCGCGCGGCAATCTGCCCCGGCAAGGCTGCCGCGCAGTCTCCGGGCCAGCATCGCGCTCGGCCTCCGGCGGGCCACCGACAACAATGGAGCCCTGACACTGGCCGGCGTGCCGTCGCTGGGGCGGGATCACGGCCTGCCGCGCGGGGTGGTGAGATGCGATCCAAATACCCACAAGGTCCAGGTCATCTTGAAGTGGCACATCGCGACCAGCTACTGCGAGATGATGCTCCGAAGAGATGGCGAGCTGCCACAGATTGTGGGGGTCCCGTGCTACGAGGTCGCGGGGACACTGTCGAGGTACTGTGCCTACCTTGTGGCGTTCCGCCCGGAGCTGCTTCCATGCCCCGACGGATACACCAAGGACATCTTCCGCTGTGTACTAGATGAAGTAACAGGGCTGGTGGGGGATCATCTGCCCAACGAAGACAGGATTGACACCTTGGACCATCGGAGGAAGCGGGTCAACGTTCCCGGGCTAACATTCACCTTGAGCGATGGTCTGGACCTGGGCCATCTCCTACTCCAAAGGATACAGGACCGCTACAAGCTTTGGGTGATCCTCCAAAACGTCTGGGTGAAGCTGGTCCTCAGCGTTGCGCCGCAGGAATCTTTGGATGCCACCTCCGCGAAACACCATGCCAAGTACCTTGCGCAAGGAGGAGAGCTTGTGACCCAGCTGTGGGCTATCCTTTCGCATGCGGGCATCCTAAAGCAGAGCTCCTGGCCTCCACCTCAGGTGCACGGACAAGGCCTCGACCGATTAATCGACCAACTCATTCAACAGTATAGCTATTGATGAGTACTAGTTTGTCCATCATTCGCTTTAGCTCATTATTATAACTACTTGTTATCTCTTAGTTTAAACATTATGGTGTGCTCCCATTCTTTTTGAAAAGAGCACACAAAATAAGTACTCTTCCCAATGAAATTATTCATTTTATCTGGGTGTCCATAACCCTTTTATAGTAGTATCAATGTTGTACCTCTTTGACATAGATGTCGTAATTCTCCTCCTAGCATCCATTCTTGCAACTCTATTGTCCAATTCTTCGTATGTCTTATATTTTGTTCCCCACATTCACATGCATTATCAGCACGACTGTCTTGTTGATCATCATATAACATTTTTTGATTGTTAGATATATGTTATTTTGATTCATGTAATTTATATTGTAGTCTGGATCAATTATTCATACTCTTCAATTATAGCCTGTACGATACTTCAATTCAAGTTGTGTAATAACACCAAAAGTCGGCGTTATGCTCCTCCTATTGACATACACCTGGTATTGTATTTGGGTTAGCATAGCAAATCCGTCAACACCGGGCTCGACGCCCTGAGATCCACACGAGTCCACATATAGCTCTAAAATTTGGAAAGGACTTGGCAGGTCGATCCAAATAAATCTTGAAATTCTTCATATAGGCCCGACAAAAACAAATACCTCTATGAGTTGGTCAAAGAGGACAATGACCTCGTCCATCTTGGGTTTTGGAAATAGTTTCACCCTTGCAGACTCAGACATGCATAAGCATATTTTATGTCCTATTAAAGTAATTCCTTGCCCACTAGCTCTTCCAAGTGGTTATGCTTAGTCTTCGAAACACCAAAACCAAAAGTTGTCTAGAAGAGCACCATCATCCCTCTTCGCTTCGGGGGCCATTGCAAACAAATTAACTGCCCATGTTGTTATTATATTACTTATGTAATCTATTTTTCTTCAACATTGTTAGGTCGAGATGGCTGACTAGATGGATGGTGGTGGAAACGGGGATAGTCGTTTCTAAAACTTATTCGTGTCGGCTAGCCAAAATAAATGCGGAATTAAACTAATCGTCTAGCTATGACTACAGCTATCTATCTATTATCATAAACAACTTATAAAAGATCCAACACAAGGTATAGCTCCACCGAGTTAGTATGATCATGTGTGTAACTGTTATATAGTTCCTTGTGGAAAGGAAAACACATGGCAGCGTGGGACCAGAAAGGGGGGGCAGATGCATTTTGTTCGTGGTGTCATGTGGTGTAGTTGTTACGGCTTTGCATGCACACAACTGAGTGAGGCTGCGAGGAAACAAATTAACATGGCAGATTTAAGCTTCGTTTGAGCTAGAAGCATATCCCGTGTCTTTGCATGGATAACTAATTATTCAGAACCAACAATGGACCTGCTATATGGCCTATAAAAGGCAAATAAGTGCAAAAGTGCATGAGCATAATCCCTATGTCAACCTTGAAAGGCACTCAGCATATAGAAAGTGTGTGCGTGCCTTGAATAGTTGAATATCTGAATGGCATAACATAATTTTTGGACAAACTATGGCTGTCATTTTCTATTGGAAAACATATGTACATGCCCAAAATTCAAGGAGTGGTCGTTTAACCTGTAGTACTTTAAATTAATAAACTCGTGATTGGTTCTAACATGAAACGCCAAATTTGTACAAATGAAAAGGCTGGATGGTTGCAATGAAGTAAAGAAATAAGTGTGTATAATCATGTTAAAACAGTAAGGAGAAACTAAATGTAGAATCAAGTTGAAGAAAACGAATGATTATAACACTGAAGCGGAGCTTTGTAGGATCTTGGAAAAAAGAGAAATTCCTGACCATGATTTGTTGAGAATATAATCTCTAAATGGAATCGAATCTCTAGCGACGGAGGAAGAGGAAGCATGTGCATGAGCAGCACTATTCCTGAATTTGTTCTGATACTCATATACGTGGTGAACCTATAGATTGATGACGTCTGCTGCATGGTGCCAATTAGTTTGCTTTCTCTGCCTCTACACTTGGTTCCTTGATAATATTTGGTGGGAGCGCAATTTATACCTGAGCTTAGTGACATGATGAGGCATTGAGATGACATGGCTTTATGAAATTGCACAAAAATATTGTAGTGGGGTTTTGCTCTCTATATAGATTTACTAGTACTAATATTTAATAAATAAAATTAGTACTAATTAATCCAAACTTAGCATTCAATATGCCGACTAACTATTAACTGGATGCTACTAATTATTAGTTCACTAGCTAGCTTGTTTGGGGTTACTATCATATGCTAATTGGTTGTCAAAAGACGAATTTGCTCTCTCTCGATTCTATCCACTCGTCCCAAACAAAGAAATGGAGGGCAACATCGGCAATTTCTATCTCCATCAAAGTTTCCAACCACTTATTAGTAACCTATTAGTAGGTGAATCTAAATAGCTGCATCTAATAGTTAGTTAGCGTGTAGTTATTACTTTCTCGGTTCCAAGTTATAAGTCATTGGCTTTTTAAAAAACATATAGTTTTGCTATGCATCTAAAATTATATTGTGTGTGTAGATAAATAGTAAAAGATATGCATTAGAAAAGCCAAACGACTTATAATTTAGAACAGAAGAAACTCTATTAACTATTGTCTCCCTAACTAATAGTGCTAGTGGGTCCTCCAAAGTTGGGGTGGTTTTGTGATGACAAGGTATGTGTTTGGCAGGCTCGTAGAAATATTATGGATCTAGAACTGTTGCTCAGATGAATTAGAATCACTTTATATAACCATTTGGCTAGTTCGCTGGATTCTTGAAATTAGAACTAGAATCAACACAAACTAAGCCTAGATGTTTCTCTAGACTAGTATAAAAAGGAGAATCAATTACATGTGATTTCCCTTGAAATGTTTCTTTCCTTTTTTATGTTTGGCAGCGATTCTAGCGATTTTTTTTTAAAATTTTATAATGTTTATTGCTGTCAAACCCACTAATTAAACATATCCCTAGCCTAGCTATATATATGCAAATATGAACGCAACCATATAAATTGTGGACGTAGTTGGTAACCGTATACTAATGGCGCGTGGTATTCAGGTTGTTAATAACAATTTGTTATTAGAGAACAGTTACCATAGTTTTCGTCGCCTACTGTCTTTTTCTCTTTGAGGAATCTAATTAAGTACGTAATTAAATGGATGGGCCAAGCAGCCGTGTACAGTACTGCAATTATTTTTCTAGTACTTGCTCGTTGATAATTAACAGGGTTTGGCTCGTCTTGGGAGGGAAATAATGTACGTGATTGGAGGGTAAGAAAATTGCGAGCCTGGATGGCATCATCAGGTGGCTCATCCCTTGTATCTTTCCTACCCGGAAAGCGAAGAAATCGCCGTCTCAACAGGGACAGCCCAATGTATAACAATGAAAACGGCACAGCGCAGAAAATGGAGAGACAGCCTGACCTTGTCCCTTGCGTTGGCCCTCGACGAGGACAGCGACTATATATGGCCAAACGGGCCGCCCGACACGGCACTGGCACGGGCACGATCAGGCACAGCACTACGCGGCACAATATGTTAGCCGTGCCGTGCCTGATAATGCCGCCGTGCCGACTCAGCGGCCTAGGCACGGCACTATCATGGCTTAGGCGTGCTGTGCCGTGCCACTGGGCACGGCAGCCCATAGTGCTCGTGCCGGCACTGCACTAAAAGTGTCAAACACCTTAGAAACTTCAGAATTTTAACAGAAACTTGTACAATACATCAAACTTTAGAAGATCACACTTTGATAGCAGAGATATAAATTCAAACTTTAACAGAAACTTCAGAAAATCACAAACACAGAAACAGACCAGAGGGAACAAAATAAAATTTTATTGGAGCTTTAGTGCAATGGCTGTCTCATTAAAAACCTGTCTAGGTAAAACTCACCCATGTGAGAAACCCTAGACTGGGAAAAAAGAGTACAGCCCAGCTCCTTTTAAGTTCATTGTCCTTAAATCAAAGTTCATAAGTCCAGCATATTACAGTCCAGTACATAAATGATAACTAAGACAACTAATCAAGATAACGTTCTTCAAATGCTTCTTCAAGCTCCTGGTCTTCCACATTGTGCTGCATCCTTGCCTCTGCTGCCTCCCAGTCTTTGATGCAGGTGAGCATCTCCACCATCTCAACCTTCAGCCTCCTCCGTCGCTCCTCGATTATCCTGCCAGTCATACTAAAAGTGGACTATGAAGATATGGTAGAAACAGGAACAGTTAAAATATCTTTAGCCATGATTGACAGAACTGGATAAGTGAGTTTGTGATCATGCCACCAGTTCAACAGGTTAAAATCATCATCTAACTGGCTAATAGTGTCACAGTCCAAATAGGAAACCAGTTCAGAAGTATTATTATTAGAAGAACTTGCAGCATGCAGCAGGGCAGTTGCAGAGGTATGTCTAGACAGATTAAGAGTACTAGATAGAGGATGGATACCACCTGCAGAACAATCACCTTCATCATCATCATAAATCTCATCCTAAGCAAATCTTTTCTTACCAGACAGGTTAGGAGGGACCGTCCTCTTCAACCTAACAGATCCAAATTTCTCCTCATACTTATTGTAAACATCAGTTAGTCGAGCTCTAGTGGCAAGCTGGTAAGTTTCATGGGATGTACTGGTAAGGCTACCCAACCTCCTCAGTACTCTGCTGAAACCTTTCATTTTAGCTCTAGGATCCAAGATGAATGCAAAAGAATATAGCAAAGGAATATCCCTCCAGTATTTATTATATTTGTCTATCATTGGTTGAATCACATGTCTGAGGTGAGTGTCATTACCATAGTTTTTTAGGTGTATAGCAATCTTAACTAGATAATGAATCATAAGTGGAGATGTAGGATAGTACACACTAGACAAAGCAACAGTAGCATCATAAAACAGTTCAAGAAATTCAAATACTTTTTGTCCAACAGCCCAATGTTCATCAGTTAAAAGCAACTGACCACCTTCACCCCTAGGATAGTGAGCATGCATGAAAGTAGTGAAAGGAGTCTGGTGAGAAAACAAATGCTTGAGCATCAGATATGTAGAATTCCACCTTACCTCCATATCCAGCTGAAATTTCCTAGGTCTAACACCAGTTGCAATACAATAACTTTTGTATGCAGCAATTCTCTGGTTAGATGAGTTCAGAAATGATATTGTAGTTCTAAATGTTTCAATCAAAGGCTAAAGAGCATTAAGGGCCTCCTTCACAATCAGATTTATGATATGACATGCACAGCGCTGATGCATGAACAAAGTACTAACTACATTATCAGTTTCATTTCTATCATTTCTATCATTATCAGGGGGTACTTCAATACCAAGATATTTAGACAGTACAGGCCTAAGTGTACGCATGGCAGAAACATTAGATGAGGCATTGTCCAAAGTAACAGCAAAGACCTTTTCAGTCAAACCATAATTAGCAAGCACAGATATAACCCTTTCAGCAATGTTTTGTCCACTGTGGGACACATCAATAAGCACAAGACCAAGCACCATCTTCTCTAGTTGCCAATCAGGATTTATGTAATGAGCAACCACACTAAGATAGTCCTCTTTGACATTATCAGACCAAATGTCAGAGGTAAGACAAACACAATTTATAGCAGATGAACTAAGAGTCTCAACAAGCTTAGTCTTTTTATCAGTGAAGTATTTGACTATGTCTCTAGTGGTGGTTTGTCTAGAGATAGGAACAAACTTTGGATTATGAGCATTTCTAATGTAATCATAAAAAGCATTAGTTTCACCCATACATATAGGCACATCAAGTCTACAAAGCAATCGAACCAGTTCAGTGCGAGCAACAATAGGACAGTACTCCCAAGTACACATACTACCATCAGGATTAAAAGATATCTGAGACTGAGTCATGCGAGTTTTCTCACGCCTCTTAACACATTTGTCCCTATGACGAGTGAGGTGACTAGTGCCACCACTAGAGAGAGCAGAGTACTGCTTATTGCAGTGGATGCAGCGAGCGGCATACCTGATCTTCTTACCTTTGGGACCTTTTTTGAACAACTTCTTGAAATCGAGCCACACAGTCGAGGTAGAAGGACGTGAGTGCTTGTTGTCGTTGTCATCCTCTCCTTCTTCTTCTTCGCCCCCCTGCTGCATCATTATTGCCTCCATCACGGCCGAACAGCTTTGCAGCGTCCTCGCGCAGGTCATCCTCATCGTCATCTCCCGCTAGCCCACACATCCGCCTCTCATCGTTGGCGCTGACCTCAACGGTCTCATCGGAGGAGCGGGCCATCGTCACTCGCCGGCGCCTGGTTCCTCAACGGCTTCACACATAAACAAAGAATCAGTAGCAGATCTAGTTAGGGTTAGGGTTAGGGTTAGGGTTTATAGTACCTTGGTGGCCGAAGCACTGGGAACGCCGGCGACGTCGACGACGTGGGATCCGGCCCTCTGGTTCCTCGATGGATGCGAATCAAGAGGGGACCTACAGGAGGGGAGCACATCAGATCGAGATCCAGGAGGGGATAAGATTGGAAGAGCCAGATCTAGAGGGGAGCAAAGCTCAACTTACCGACATCCGAAGCACCAGAGTTGCCGGGGGCCCGACGAGGTCGACGATGGTGACGAATGAGACGACGAGGTGGACGACAAGGCTACATCAACGGGGTGAGATCAAGACGAGGCCGTGCCGTGTGCCCGTGCCGGCCAGCAGTGGCTCTAGATGCCACCGGAGGGCGAGAAGAAGGGAGGAGACACCACCGGAGAGGGAGACGAAGAGAGGAGAGAGCCGCTCGCAGAGGTTAGAGCGAGAGACAGGAGAGAGAGGGAGCTGGAAACAAATGAGCTAGGGTTTCATCGATACGGGGCGACGTGGGGGCGCTGGCTTATATAGTCGACCCATCCAACGGTCGGATCCAACGATCATGAAGGATCTAGGGGAGGGGATCAACGACCCTCCTTTGCTGGATCCGTGCCAAGGTCGTGCCGGCCTCGTCGGAGGAGTGGGCCATCGTCACTCGCCGGCGCCCGGTTCCTCAACGGCTTCACACATAAACAAAGAATCAGTAGCAGATCTAGTTAGGGTTAGGGTTTACAGTACCTTGGCGGCCGAAGCACTGGGAACGCCGGCGACGTCGACGACGCGGGATCTGGCCCTCTGGTTCCTCGATGGATGCGAATCAAGAGGGGACCTACAGGAGGGGAGCACATCAGATCAAGATCCAGGAGGGGATAAGAGAGGAAGAGCCAGATCTAGAGGGGAGCAAAGCTCAACTTATCGACATCCAGAGCACCAGAGTTGCCGGGGGCCCGGCGAGGTCGACGACGGTGACGAATGAGACGACGAGGTGGACGACAAGGCTACATCAACGGGGCGAGATCAAGACGAGGCCGTGCCGTGTGCCTGTGCCGGCCAGCAATGGCTCTAGATGCCACCGGAGGGCGAGAAGAAGAGAGAAGACACCACCGGAGAGGGAGACAAAGAGAGGAGAGAGCCGCTCGCAGAGGTTAGAGCGAGAGACAGGAGAGAGAGGGAGCTGAAAACAAATGAGCTAGGGTTTCGTCGATGTGGGGCGACTTGGGGGCGCTGGCTTATATAGTCGACCCATCCAACGGTCGGATCCAACGGTCATGAAGGATCTGGGGGCAGAGATCAACGGCCCTCCTTTGCTGGATCCGTGCCTGGGCCGTGCTAGCGGGCCGAGGTGGAAGCCTAGGCACGGCACTGCTACGGGGCCATGCCAGGCACGGGCACGAAGCAGGCCGGGCCGGGCTGGGCCTGGGCCGTGCTTTTTAGTGCCATGCCCGTGCCGGCCCACCGTGTTAGTGCCATTTGGAAAAGTATAACAGCGACCGCGGACCGCGGCCTCCTACGGCACATCGAGATGTGCTAGTGCCGTACTGGATTCGATCCAGATTTCAGAGCGTATAAACGTACTAAGGTGAAAACTCAGGCTGTCATGCACGTTTGAAAGCATAGAGGGTGACAAGATCTTTGGCTAGCGACTAAGTGTGGAAAGCAACACTATTACATTGTGCCTGTTTGGTTCCGCGTCGGCGACGCATTTGAGCGGAGAACACGGAAAAATCCAGCCGAACGGTCTGCGTTGGCCCCGCGTTGGACAACCGCGCGATGTGAAACGCGGAAAAATGAACTGCGTACTTGAAAATTATGAACGCAGCGTCTAAGCTGCAGTCGCGGAATCAAACAGGCCCATAAACGATTTTTAGAGACCACTAGAAATCATTTGGACCTGTACGTCTCTAGAAATATATTTTTTTGAAAGGAGATTAACTCTGCTTCTAAGAAAGCAATAAGAGTTTTACACACTGGTGTTTCCAGTTTACGATAACGTGAAAAGACAAAACAGATAGCATCCATGCCAAACTACTTAAAGGCCTAGACAAAGACATAACGCTATTACAGGATAGCAACATCTGAATTAAAAGTTTGAAGACGATCTCGCTTGCTAATCCAGGTCTCTAGGCCCTCCACCATCTTAGACAAATGTATCTTGTCGGCGTCCTTCATAAGATCTCTCCACATCTGCAGAAAAGTGATTGTGTTGTAAAGTACCACATCAGGGTTGGAAGAAAAAACTTTCTGTATAGCCATCTTATTTCTATTTTTCCATATTGCCCAGGTTAGCCCTGCAAAGAAGAATAACAGGAGTCTCCGAGGGACTCCCAGCCTCCTTGGCATCCAATCATACAAAAAATTATGTTTTGAGGTCGGAAAATCCTGCCACCCAAAAAGCATCTCTAATACAACACCACAAGTATTGTGAAAAGTAACACTCAAAAAATATGTGGTTAACAGTTTCAGGTTTGCCACAGACGCAACAGAGGGGGCTCCCCTGCCAGCCTCTCTTTTTCAGTGCGACCGCAGCCTGTAATTTGTCATGGAACATTTGCCAAAGAAAAACTTTGATCTTCAGAGGAATTTTGCACTTCCAAATCATAGTGCATAACTGATCTCTAACCCCCCATGTGTTATTAAGTGGTATAAGGATTTGGTCGTGTATTGATTTGATCTATCAAGCACCCATTTTACAGAATCTTCCTTAGTAGAGTCAAATTGAACCCTCTCTAAAATCTGTTGTAACGCTGTCCATTCCTCAATCCAAGTTCCTTGCAGATTCCTTCTAAAGGTTAAGTCCCACTCATCTCCATCCCAAATATCACACACCAAATCTTGCTGATTTTCGTTGATCTCATACAAAGATGCAATCTGGATTTTCAGTGGCATGTTCCCAACCCAGGAATCATGCCAAAATCTGATTTTATCCCTTCTACAAACCTTGTATTCTGCACCCCATTTGAATAAATGTTATACTTTGTGCAGGCCTTTCCAAAACCGAGATGTCCCTTTTTGGTTAGAGCAAAAGAAATTGCCTGAATGCATATACTTGGCTCTTAGCAGTTTACACCAGAGCTCCTCTGATCCAGCTTCAATTTTCCAAATCCATTTGGTTAGGAGACACTTGTTCATGATTTCAGTGTTTATAATCCCTAATCCACCATGGATTTTGGGCTTACACACTGACGCCCATTTTGCCATATGATATTTGAAGATGTCATCTGCCCCTCTCCAAAAGAATCTAGATCTGATTGTATCCATCTTTGAATGAAGGCCCTTTGGCAGAAAATAGAAGCCCATAACATACATAAGTAGGCTGCTCAAACAAGTATTAGTCAGAAATAGTTTCCCCCCTGAGGTCATGTACTTGCCTGTTGTTCTAGGCCGTGACCTTAGAACCCCTGGTTGTCACCCGAACAAGTATCGAAACCCGAAAGAACAAACTAGCGAAAGGCCACTACAAGTGACCCGATTTGATTTTATCAACTGGAATTAGGGTTCCTCTCCCTCTCTTACAACCCCCGCAGGGGTACTATTTATACACCTTCATAGCACTTTACATGGACACAATTGCCCCTACAACTGCCCCGATCCAGGGGAATATTCCTTTTCGTCGAGGGTAATCCGGTCTTCTCCGTCTTCACCTCCCTCGGGTTCCAACCACCCTCGCCGCAGGCCGGTGGTCCAGTCGGCTAGTTGTAGCCACTCGGTCCACGTACCACCCCCTCCTTAGCGACGAATAGGCGGAGAGTTCTTGCAATGCCAAAGAAAATAGCCCTATGAAAAAGCTCAACCACCCCTGTGTTTTTGCCCGATGGCCAAGCTTTCACCTGATTGGGCAAAAGCACTTTTCAGCTACCCGCTCTTGCGTCATGCGAAAGCACGTGAGACGAACGAACGCTCCCTTTCACCCTCAATGGGACGCGAAAGGCGCCGACCGCTGTAGGAATCCCTCTTTCGCCAGAAGGGGGTGCAAAAGCTGAGGGGCATAGCCCAACAGTAGCCCCTCACTACCATCGTATGACTTTGGCAATGGCGGCGGTGGCACATCTTCCCTTCTCGGGCTCCTACACAGTCCCCTTGAGGTGTGAAAAGGAGCACGGTCCCTCTTTGGTGCGCACCATCTTTTCACGACTCTATGCCGCGGTTCTGATCTTCGGTAACATTTATGTATATTTTATTATTGTCATCATTTTCATTTTTTTTCATTCATTCATTTTTTCAGGCGAACCGTCACATCACCCACGGCTGTTGGCCTTGTTTCAAAAATTGCGTCTTTTGGGGATTCGTGCCCGCGATGGTTCGGAGCTCCGGAGGGGCACCTATAAGTACCCCCCCCCCCCCCCCTCATAGTGGAGGAGTCGTGCTGCCCTTTGCCTCCTGCTCACAGCCTGATTTCTTCCGCCCTTTTGCCTCGACAAGCGCTTGTCTTCCATTTGAGCTGCCTCGCCTGCTTCGTCTTCCGCTTTTGCTCCAGGTATGTTCTTTTTAACTCTTGATTTATGCTTTCACCATTTATGTTTGGCGTGCGCGCGTCTTTTCTTTCTTTTCCGTTTTTCTCTTTTGCTAATTTCGCCGCCACTTTAGATGGCGCCTTCGGTAGATAGCCCTTCATCCGCTTCCTCGCCTTCCAAGTCATCGAGCGAGAGCGAAAGTTCTACTAGCTCCCGTGTTGAGCGAAAAGGTCAAGATTCGCCTGCCCGTGAAGTCGACAATTGCTCAATGAGGGAAGAAACTGCTGAGAGGGAAGACAACACTGGATCGACTGTGTAGCAAAACTGAACAATATATATGAGCACAAGTATAATGGCAGCCTGCAAGCGATGGCACTCTCATACTTGAGCCCATATAAACCCGGTAGTTCATCGAGTACCGCAAAGTGTCTCGATTCAACCAACATACAACCAAGATCATACATGATTTAACATACATGTCACACGTTACATAAAGTTCACAAATATAGTTCATCCATCTAAGTATGAATTAAAGTTAATACAAATCACATTCAGGTAAGATAGTAGCGGAAGCAAATTAAAAGTTTGAAACCAACATCTACAACATTGTTTAAATATAGTGCCAACTCACGGTCACACTTCCACAAAAGCATAAGAGAGGGATTAATAATAGATGCCTGCCCAAGGCTTACTCCTCGTCCATGGCGTGACAGAAGTAGTTATTGCAATAGCCATGATAAACTGTACCATCTGCAACAATGAGAAAAAACCTTGAGTACGAGAAGGTACTCAGCTAGACTTACCCATCATAAACCAAAAATAAAATGACTCCAAGAATTATGAAAGGCTTTATAAGTGGAGCTAGCTTGACAACATTTTGCATAAAAAGTCGTTAATTCAGCTATATATTTTATAATTCGGTCATCAAGTTAATTATAGCTATTCATCTCTAGATTAGCAACTAACATGTGCCAAACATGTGGTATATCATTTAGTAGCATAACAATAGTAACCATAGCCAGTATAATAATTCCATATTCATTATAACCATCATTTTATAATACAATTACTACGATGTTGGTACTAGACAAGTTTATCACTGTCCAGAACAGACGGCGATTCAAATCAATTTAAACCAGCTAGAAATTTATTCCTAACACAAACCCAGGCAGACCAGATCAACAGTCACCTTTGGTACAACTCAAGTCCATATTTCGTAGGTTCGCCCAGCGCTGCACAATCAAGGACAACCAGCTGCCTAGACGTTCAGGCCCGACTTGCCCTTGGGCTCACGTCTGGCTCTCCGCACATCCTTACTACCAACTAGAGTGCACACTTTTATAGAACGGGGCCCGCCTAAGTTGAGCTACTCGGCTTCATGATCGGAAGGAGTTATCCGGCTAGCTAAGTGAGAGGCATGCGTTCAATCTATGTGTAGGTTGACTCATGTGAATCCGTCTGTGTCGAACTCCAAAAGAGTTATTCCCTCGGACGATCCTATATGCATGATCATGGAATAAGATATCGTGGATGCATATATAACGACATGTATGATATGGTGGGGTATGATGAAATGCATTCTCATAGGTGTTTTCAACAGCATTGTATTAAGGTGATAATAAGTTACATCTTATTTTACTGAGTAGGTGCATATCTCTTCTCTAGTAACTAAACAAATTCTCATCTAAGCAATTTTGTGGACCGTAAGATAGTAGCCTCTTGTTTTGACCATAACTGGAGTTATACAATCTAAATATTATGGTTGTGGACTTTTCTAGAAACCTTATGAAATTGTCTACAATTTTCTTTTAATCATATAATAGTGATTCGGTAGTTATCTAGGTCAAACAATTCAATCATTCACATCTATCCAGAAAGCAAGAATTTCTGATAGTAGACTTCTAACCGCTATAATTCTTAAACCATACGGCCTATGACTATGAAATGTTAACATAAGGTATATAAGTATGTTATCTACAACTTTGTTATTAATAAGTTTCACAGAAAAGGTCATTATCATCATGAAATTATTACCACAACAGAAACTACACATGCAGCCATCTAAGTGAACTATAAAACAATAACTAGCTAGTTGTCTACAAACAAATACCTCTAAGCCTCACTAACAGTATCAACAGATTATATACATCACACGCACCATAGAAAATATCATGGTTAAGCCTAACTAATTTATTTATATTAATTTATTAATTTCCTTAGATAATAAGGTGATTTACAGAGTAAATATTTCTAGTGCTCAATAAATTCTAAGAAAATTACAATAGTCTACACATGACCCTAATAGTCTACTGCACAAATTTCATGCCATTTGGACAAGTATAGATACCTCTACAAAAATAACAATTTACATATGCTTATTTTAGCAAAAATAGTTTAGCATGGTGAAAAGTGTCAAGCAATAGATTTCATATTTTTCTTACTTTCATCCTATCATAAGAATACTATCTAAAAATTTGTATGATCATATGTTATGTATTTTTACCCCATTTATTTTCACTAGAAACTAGCAATTAATTAAGATTCAATAGGAAGACCATATTTCAAGTATGCTTACTGTAGGTTTAATATTTTTCCTAGATGGAGCATGTCAACACAAGACCATAAAAATTGGAATCACAATTTTATCACTTTCCTAGCTCAGGTTATGCATTTTACAAGATATAAACTACTTTTAAAGCACTTATCTTGCTCAATTTAATTCTCCCAGAAAAATACCTTAAAAGTATATTTCATATTTTTATAAAATAGTACTCTTTATGATGAATCCAACAAATTTGGTTCACTCAATTTGGCCATTCCTAGCTGCAGTTATAAATTTTTGAAGTTTGGATTCAAATCTATGAAAATAAATCATGAAAAACATTTCAAATACTGACTGATAGCTGGGACTCGTGGGTCAATGGGACCCACACATCAGCGACACACAGAGCAGGGGCGCGGCTTGACTAGCGGCAAACTCATCAACGATGAGGTCACTAACAGCGAGGTCACCGGAGTCGTGTTCCCCTCACCCTTGTGCACCTACTAGTACCCTAGGCTGGCTCGGCGGATCAGCGGAGCAACCTTGCTAGCGAGCATGATGGCTCGGCGGTGGCGCGCAGTGGTGGACTCATCGTCTCCCGTGAAGATGTGATCAAACAAGCATGGCTACGACTTCTATGAACCCTAGCGGAGCTCTATAGTGCGGATCGAGCCATAGAGAAGCAGCGGTGAGCTCCAACCATGGGCATGGCAGCACAGCGGCGCATAGAGCACAACGGTGGTGTCACCGTTTTGATGAGATGGCGGTCAAAGGTAGGTCTCCATCTTCAGGAAAGGTGCTACATCTCTAGGCAACACGGTAATGGGTACCAGAGTAGGCTAAGGGCAACCGATGAAGTCGATGGCGGCGAGCGCGTGCTTGCAGCCATGGTAGACGCGCACGGTGGCGTCGCGCGTTCCCATTTGACGATGGCAGGAGCGGTCAAATAAACAATGATGTGAGCATCTATGACCTAAGGTGATGACAGAACTAGGGAGAAAGAGGGAGGAGGAGCAGTGGATTAGGCTGGTCATGGTGAGCTCGGAGCTCGGCGGCGCTTTGTGACCATGGCGGCGACGACAATGGCCTGTAGGCCTTTACCTTGGCTCAAACTAAGGCAATGGTGGGTCAGCGAGGTAGAGGGGGAAATGGCCGAGCGGTGTGCGTGAGCTATTGAGGAATGGTGCTGTGACAGTGGCGCATGAGCTCGGTAGAGCTCAGCGGCGATGGCACAGTGCGTGGTGGCTTTGCTCTGGCGCGGGGAGAGAGAGGCGAAGCGAGGCAGAGGAGCACGAATGCGGGTGAGCGAGGGAGGGCAGCGGCGTCGCGCGGCTTTGTTGCGCACATTGGCCTGACCGGTGGGGCCGGCGCCAGCATATGGCCGCCACGCGGTGCGCGCGGCCTGCGCCGATCGGCCAAGACGCGCGTGAGCGGCACCGATTCAGACGCCGTTGAACCCGACTGATAGCACGACTTCGTGAATCTATAACTCCTAATCCATGGCAAATTTTTGAAAACTTAATCAAATTTGTAGAGCTAAGTGAGTACTACCAAAATGCTTAAAGGAGTTTGACCTAATTCCTAATGGTTTTCAAACTATAAAGCTCCAAAGTAGAGTACTTTGAAACTATAGTCAGCACATGACAGCAAAAATTTCTAAGTTTCAAAACTGCATTTTGTTGATTTTTGTGAGCCCTATTTGACTAAGTTAGACACTGATTCAGCTCATGACCCTTTAATAAAGTTTGTTACCCTTGATGTGAACTACAACTTTTATTTAGGTCACATAGCCATGCAAATAATCTAAGCTACTGTTCAACTTTGGTCAAACTAGCATCATGAAAATGACATTTCAAAGTACACCAACACTTAGAAGCATAATTTATCCATGTCATGAATACAAAAGTTGTTCCATTCACCATTCTAGATGTGTCTAAGGTATATTGGTGCCCTTACAACCTTTTCATACATTGGTCATACATGATTGCAAGCATAAACATATATATAAAATCAACATTTCATGTGATAAGGTATAAGAATGAGATGAAATTTTATATGCTCATGTTCATGAATGCTTGGATGATGCTTGTGCTCATGAAATTCAGGTGCCAAATGCAAAGCTTAACATCGGGGTGTTACAACCCCCCCCCCCCTTATAGGAATGTCATCCCGAGATTTGAAAGAACTACCATTTCTCATAAAAGGCGGGATAAACCTCACGTAAATAATCCTCCCGTTCCCACGTGGCGTCTTGTTCACTGTGGTTATTCCACACCACCTTGTAGAACTTAATGACCTTACTTCATGTTACTCTGTCCATTTCTTCTAGCACTCGGATTGGTTTCTCTTCATAAGTTAAATCCAATTGGAGCTTAATGTTTGTGGGTGCAATGGCTTCCTTTGGTATGCGAAGATAGCTTTTCAACTTAGAAACATGGAAGACATTGAATATTGCACTTATCTCAGGAGGAAGTTGTAACTTGTAAGCAACCTCTCCCTTCCGTTCAATAATCTGGTACGGGCCTACGTACCTAGGCGCAAGCTTCCTTTTTACTCCAAATCTCTGCACTCCCTTCATGGGTGACACTTTATTTTAAGTACACATAGTCTCCCACTTCAAAAGTTAGTGGTCTTCTTCTTTTATCAGCATAACTCTTTTATCTAGACTGAGCTGCTCTCATATGCTGTTGAATGATGCGTACTTGCTCATCCGCTTCGGCGATAAAATCTATGCTATAGTATCTTCTTTCTCCAGGCTCAATCCAATTCAAGGGAGTTCTACGTTTCTGACCATACAAGGCCTCAAAGGGAGCCATCTTGATGCTTGCTTGATAACTGTTGTTGTAGGAGAACTTGGCTAAAGGTAGCCATTTCTCCCATGAACCCTTGGAAGATATTACACAAGCTCAAAACATGACTTTTAAGATTTGATTCACTCGCTCGGTTTATCCAGAAGTTTGTGGGTGATATGCTGAACTTCTGATTAGTTTAGTTCCCAAGGCTCGGTGCAAGTGTTCCAAAAAATGAGCTATAAACTTTGGTCCCCGATCTGAGATTATGGTCCTTGGTACTCCCTGTAGCCTCATGATCTAGAAAACATACAGTTCGACATACTTCCCAGCTAGATATGTTGTGTTAACTGGTACAAAATGTGCTGACTTGGTAAGGTGATCTACAATGACCCATATAGAATCATGACCTTGCTGTGTCATCGGAAGGCCTATAATAAAGTCCATACTTATTTCCTCCCATTTCTAGCCCAGAATAGGCAATGGCTGAAATAATCCAACAGATTTCAAATGAATGGCCTTGACTCTACTGCAATTATCACACCTAGCGTCATAGGCGGCAATTTTCTTCTTCATCTTGGTCCACCAAAAATGGGTTTTCAAATCCTGGTACATTTCGCTACTGTCCGGATGGATAGACAACTTGGACAAATGAGCTTCATCTAAAATTTGATTTCTAAGCTCTTGGTCTTTTGGTACCACAAGTTAGTCCTCAAACCATAGCACACCTCTTTCATCTAACCTAAAATGTTTGGTTTCCTGTTCTTTCACCTTTTTCTTAATGTGAAATACACCTAGATCTATCTTCTGCAGTTCTATGATTTTGCTCTCAAGTGAGCAACTGACAGTGATATTGTGTAGCACAACAGGATGTAACAAATTAAATCCATCTTCCAACAAGGCTTCCAAGGTGTTACAATAAGATTTCCAACTAAGTGCATCTGCTACAACATTAGCTTTTCCTAGATGGTAGTGCACTTCCAAATTATAGTCCTTGATTAGCTCTAATCATCTACGTTGTCTCATGTTCAGCTCAGGTTGAGTGAAGATGTACTTGAAACTTTTGTGGTCAGTGTATATGTGACATATGATTCCCAACAAATAATGTCTCCATATCTTCAATGCATGAATAACTATGGCAAGCACTAAATCATGGGTGGGATAGTTGACTTAATGCTTTGTTAATTGCTGAGAAGCATAGGCAATAACTTGGCCTTCTTGCATGAGCACACACCTCAAACCTATACCCGATGCATCACTGAACACATCAAAAGGATTTTCAATGTCGGGTTGTGCTAGAATAGGAGCTATAGTTAGCAAGGTCCGTAGGGTGTGAAAAGTAGCTTCACACTCCGGAGTCCAATTGAACTTTTCATCCTTCTAGAGTAGTCTGGTCATGGGCTTAGCTATCTTGGAAAAGTCAAGAATGAAACGATGATAGTAGCCGGCTAACCCTAGAAAACTCTGAACTTCATGAACCGAAGTCGGGGCCTTCCAATCCATGACCTCTTGTACTTTAGTTGGGTCTAATGATATTCCATCTTTAGATAAGATGTGACCCAAGAAGGGTACTTTGCTCAACCAGAATTCACACTTGCAAATTTGGCATATAACTTATGTTCCCTCAATCTGAACAGAACAACTCTCAGATGCTCTACATGGTCTGCCTCACTCTCAGAGTAAATCAAGATATCATCGATAAACACAACCATGAACTTATCTAGCTTGGACATGAATACCGAATTTATCAAATACATGAAGTAGGCAGGAGCATTTGTTAGTCCAAAAGACATTACTAAATACTCATATAAGCCGTACCTAGTGGAGAAAGCTGTTTTATTTACATCCTCTGGCCTGATTTTAATCTAATGATAACTAGATCTTAAGTCAATCTTAGAGAATACCTTTGCTTTTGCCAGTTGATTGAACAAAATATCGATACGAGGCAAAGGATACTTGTTCTTAATGGTTACAGCATTGAGCGGCCTATAATCCACACACATCCACAAGTATTTGTCCTTCTTCTTTACAAATAATGCTGGACATCCCCATAGAGACAAACTAGGTTGAATGAGACCTTTGTCCAATAGTTCTTGTAACTGAATTTTAAGTTTAGGTAACTCATTTGGCGGCATCCGATAGGGTCTTCTTGAGATAGGTTCCGTACCCGGCACTAACTCGATCTTAAATTCCACATCCCTATTAGGTAGTAAACCCAGCAATTCATATGGAAATACATCAGGAAATTCACAGACTATTGGAATATTGCATAGGGTAGTGGCTTGTATAGCACAAGACAAGTTTTGAAGATCAAAACTCTAGGGAAGTGGTACTAGAAAAGCATTACTCCCCTTTGATTCTCTCAACATAATTGTTCGAGTGAATATGTCAATGAGAACTCCATGACCACTCATCCAATTCATGCCTAGAATCACATCTATTGCTAGTCCTAGCAATATTATAAGATTGTAGTGTACTCCCTCTCTTGTATAGAGATGAGCACATGTCTCACTAATCGATTAGTAGAAATAGTGTCCCCAGCTGAACTTATATTATAACCACCTTTGTCTACCTCAATTATCTTCTGATGATGCTTAGATGCAAATGTTTGGCTCATAAATGAATAAGAAGCTCTAGAATCAAACAAAACAATCACGGGATGTTTGTTAATAAGAAACATACCGGCGGTAACAACTTCTCCCGTGCGAATTTCTTCCACAGCTGTATAATGCACATATCTAGGATATGCTTTTGGATTGGCCTGTTTCTGATTACCCTAGTTCTAATTACCATTCTTCTTGGGATGGGGACACTCCTTGGCCCAATGACCCAACTGATTGCAGTTGAAGCATGACTGGTTGTTCCTTGGTCCTACTGAGCTTCCTTGGCTTGCACTACCCTTAGGTATGGCAATGGTGAATGCCCTATGGAATGTCTTCTGAGGGTGATTGGCTTGAGCTTTTGGCCAAGGAGGCCTATACTTAGGTGCTGGTGGACAAAACTATGGCCTAGCCGCCATTAGAGCTCTAGAATAGGAAGATCCTGAGGTGTCTGCCTCAGCTACTCTTTTGCGACCCTTCGCTGCTATGTGCAAAATGTTCTGGTTCTCCTAGGTCAAGGCATCACTAACAAACTCATTGTATGTGGTACACCTCGAGTTGGCCATGGTCTTCATTAGCTTGGAACCAAGGCCTCTCTTGAAGCTCTCTATTTTCTTCTCTTCTATGTTGACAAACTCTGGGGCATATCGAGAAAGATTGTTAAAAGCATGCATGTACTCAGTGAGAGTCTTAGTCCCTTGAGTAAGTCGCATGAACTCGGTGGCTTTCATGCACATTAGCCCCGGGGGAATGTGATATCCCCTAAAGGCTAACTTGAACTGCTCCCGTGTGACCTATGTGTTTGTAGGTAGAGAAGAAAGGAAATGGGTCCACCATATTCCTATGGGTCCCTGCAGTTGATGAGACACATAGTCAGCCATCTGATGCTTAGTAACTCTCAACAGGCGGAACTTCTACTCGATCGTGTTTAGCCACTCATCCGCTTGGAGCGGTTCTTTGGCCTCTTTGAAGATTGGAGGCTTGGTGTCTTGGAAATCTTTGAACGAGCTATATTGATTTGGTTTAGGCCCTTGATGTTGCTGATGGGCGTGAGTGGTGTTCTATGCAATGAGGCGCAGTGTATCCTCCATGGCTCTCTGATTTCCTAGGAACTGTGCAAAAACCTCATTCGCAGACGATGACGGTGGTGGTTGTAAATCACCATCATTGCCACCCTAGCTGGTGCTTGCTCCAGCGCGAGTGCGAGTCATTTGCAAAATTGCAACAATAAGTGATTATTGGATGCTGTCAAGAGATTGTAGATGAATTGTGTAATCATGCCAATTGAAATTACTAGAGAGAATCTTAAATTTATACAATAAAATAAAGGCACAATAATTCATTCTCACAACATAACATCACCAATTTGATCACTTATCGTACTCGCAATGCGTTAACATGCAAGTCATATTTCACTAGTAAAACAAAACTAGAATTTGATCAAATTTCAACCCATCACAGATTAACATGCAAAGTACCAATATTACACCAAAGTTACATCACGAATACCAAAATTCAAACTACTAGTCCATTACATAACGATAGCAGGGATACAACTAGCGCTTCAAACTAGTCACTAAACGGCTCTACTCTTCAGCGTGCTCGCTATCAAGGTTGGAGATAGCATCATTCTCATCCTCTAGATCCACTTCTTCCCAACCGTCATCTTCAACAAACATTTCTAGATCTTCTTCTTCTTCTTCTATAATTTGGTGCAGTTGGTTGTTCAATTAATGCACCTCATGCTGAAGATCAACCACCATGTTTTGAGTCTGTGCAAGCTGCTAGCACAAATCCCTCTTAACACAGTCCTGCTGTGCGGTTAGGGCTTTGGCTTTGTTTTGTGCTGCTTCTGCTAGGGCTGCTCGGTTGTTTGCTTGGATCTATTGGCATGTAGCTATGAGCGCCTCGGTGAGAGCGGCCTCCAGTTGCTCCTAGAGTCCTACTAGCACTGCCTGATCTTTAGCTCTTGCCTCTTGGATGGCAGCCTCTGCTGATCAACTTGCTCCATCTGAGTGTGGAGATTTCCCAATGCTACATATGCATGATCAGTTTCTCATCGAGCCTCACTTGCTGCCTTTTTGTGCTTGCACACACGCTTCCTCAGTTTACGCTGTGTAGCTTCGGCTCTCATGAGCCTATCCATGCAAGTGGTATAGGACTCCTGCTAGAAGTCCTAGGTATCCTGACTAGTATAGAATAGCTTTATCACTGCAAACATTGCACTCATAGCGGGACTAGAGCTATCTACCCACTCATCCTAGTCTTGGATCAATGCATTGTTGTTGCGCTATACCCAAACTATTGTGGATGGATCCACCCGAGGAAAAGTACCAGTGGCACTGCCGATAAGTTCATCCCCGTGTTGCTAACATATCCGGCTCAACACCTCAAAAGCAACTACTTAGGCAGCTTCCCAAGGAGTTTTTCCTTTAGATTCTGTCTTCCACTCCTATCACAGGGGTGCTTGGGTACGAGCTAGTATGGTTAGCTGCACCTCATACCATGGCTGTCCTTCTAGGTATTCCTCATTCCAGGAATAGAGAGGTGGTTTGGTATATCCTGCATAATGCAGGACCCTCGAAAGTAGGGCAGGGGTACCGAATATTTCTAGGAAAGTCTCACTCCCAGCTGATGTTACCATCTATTCAAACAAAATAGTGTAACTCTCATGAACACAACGTTATAATAGAAAAGAGTTACTTTACCAAATAAGAGACTTATAAGGGGAGGAACAATGCATGTGTACAATGAAAGATTGATCATGATGCATGCACGTTCCGTACATCCCCACAAACTTAGGAAAATTTAAAACTTCTAACGGCATACACGGTGGCATACAAGTTGTAACACCTCTGGTGTTTTGACCTAGCATTAAAACTTGATATGTCATCATATGCATTGCAAAGCATTCATAAAGTAGGAAATTTTGAATGCATTCACTAAATAAGCTTTATTTCATAGTTGTAATTTTATGTGATGTAATGTGATCCAAAACTCTAAATAAAGATCATGACCACAAGGGTCAAATTTCATGTGATCATGTGAGACCATGTGTCATTTGACTCAAATAACCCTAATGGGCCATGTAATTGGTCAAAAACCATAATTAAGTAAAAAGGGAAACAAAATAAATGTGAATTTAAATTCAAATCATAAAAGTCCTTTTTGTCCCTTTTGTCTATTTCAAAATCCATTTGGAATTTGGGTGTGTGACAAAAAGCAAAGTTGAAGCTTATTTTATAAGGATCAACTTTGGTATTCAAAGTTTTTAAAGTTTACATATAAGATTTGGAGTAATTTTGAAATGATTCAAATGCTCTAATGCACCCCAAATTCAAAATTCAAAATGGAGGCAGAATTTGAAAATGTTCATGAAAGCAAAGTTGTAGAGTTTGAAAAGTTGAGCAACTTTCATTTTTGGAGATTTTCAACTTCTTTAGAAAATTTGTGAGTAATTTGCAAAATAAGCGCAGTGGCAATTCTGTAAATAATTAAAAAAATCAAATTGAAGCCGCCGACGCCACGTAGCTGCTTGCCGCCGACCGTCTTTGCCACTTTCTCACGCGGTGACATGCCGCTGTCTCCGTGGCGACCTTGTTCGGGAGCTGTCGATGCTGAACGCCTCCTTCCCTTCTATAAATAGGAGCACCCACCGCCGTCGTCCATCCTTTCCTCTTTGCTCTGTTTCGCCACCGTTCAGCTTCGCCACTCGCCGTAGCCGCCGTTGAACCCTTCCTGTCGTGCCTAGCTAAGCCAGCATCATCGCCTCGACCTAGCACTCCTCTTCGGCTTGCTCGCATCACTTGGGTTGGCTGGAATCGCACAGCGTAGCGCGTTCTTCCCCGTGATCGGCCCGAGCTCCGCCACAATCATCTCACCGTGGTCAAGCCACTCTGGTGAGCCTCTCGTCGATTCATCTTGTGGTTTAGCTTCCCAGTGTCATCCTGTTGCTCATATGCTCGGTCGTTTTCCCTGTCGGAGCCAGTCACGTCGGGGAGTGTCTCGCCGCCGTGCCCGTGGCTACCATGGTCGGCGTGGAGCTTCCTCCGGTGCGCCTGCTGTTGTTCTGAGGGCTGGGATAGATTCGCGGGGTAGTGTTGGTCATGCAGGTATGGTCCGCCTCGCCGGAGCCTCACCACCGACGCGTTTTGGTCGACCGGAGTCGATAGCGCCGTCGTGTGTCCTGTTTATGTCACTGACGAGCGGGGCCTGGCTGTCAGTGAGAGAGGGGGAGAACAGTGAGATTTTGTTAATTTCTAAATTTTGAATAGTGCAGCAAATTTGGAAATTTATAGGAAAATAATTAGAGCTCCAAAAATTCTAAAACTTTATGTGTAGCTTTTGTACATGTTCTATTATGGTTTAAAAATATGAAACTTGAAATTTGAATAAATTTTTAATGTTCAAAAATTCAGTCAATTAATTGATAAATGCAATTTCCATAATTTTTGTAGGCCACTGTATAACTCCAAAAATTATGAAATTTATTTTGGTACACTAATTTGTCATAAGAAAGCTTGCATAAAATTTTGAGCTTAATTGAACAAAGTTGATTTTATACCTAATTTAGGCTTAATTATTTAATTAATTATTTACTTAGTTAATGCTTAATCATTTAGGGTTTGTTTGACTTTGGAATTGATTTTTGACCTTGGGTCAGTAACATATGATGATCCTAGGCACCTTAATTAGTTATTTGAGCTCATACCTAACTTATAATTAGTAAATCTTAATGACATTTCATGTGATAACAAAGGTCATTAGTAAGTTAACTTGTCGAAACCCTAGATGTTAGTGTCAATTGGTTTTGTTGGCTTGCAACTGTACCATGAAGGAAAGTTGTATTTAAGGTGTTGTTATATTTCATGCACCATGAAAGCATCATGTTTACATTATCATCATGTTGAAGCATATGTTATTATTTCGTGTAGAATCCGAGAGTGAAACGATTCTAGTTGAGCAAGTTGTGGAAGAATCCATGGTTGTCTCGGGATTTGATATTTGTGGTATTGATCCGGAACCTGAGATCGTCAACGAAGGCAAGCCCCGGTTTATGCATTAAACCATGACCTTGTTTACTTTGAAAAGTTTATCACCTATGTTACCTATTGCATTAAGTTGATTAATTCAAATGTTACCAACTTGATGCATTGCCTACCTTGTTAATTGTTTACCATCCTTGAAGATGATTTCATTTACAAAGGCGTAGATTGCTTACTATGTTTTATGGTAGGCTTTCAAAGTAAAAGTTTCGATACACTCAAAGATGGCATTCTGGCTAAAGAAAGAAAGAAGATAGAATAAACTAGAGACTAGTCGGGTGACTTATCTTGAATGTTGGGTAATGTTGCTGACTATATCGCTTAAAGGCCACTCATTGTGGATCTTCTGAACGAGACACTTTGTAGTACTAGTCACATACTCCGGTAAGCCTACTTCGGCTAATCTAATACTAAGACGAATGCCCATGCACTGGGAGTGGAGAGATGGCGGGAGTAGCGTGTACCCTCGTGGCTGGAATGTGGCCAGATTTGAGGTGTGCTATGCTCTCGGGTGGCGTGGAGACATCTTAGTATAGGAGGATCCGGTAGCGAGGTTGATATATGCAAGATTAAGTTCTACATATGTCGTGTGATAAGGAATCCCCAGCTGGGACTTGAATCAATTTGAATTGCCGGTGCTCCACGGATATGGAGACTCGATTCATTACAGAAGCAATGTAGGACTGGTGAATTACTAAAATTTGAGAAAAGGAATGGAATGAGAAGGATTGGAACATGGGATATGAACACTTAGTTTGAGATAATGAACTAAGAAGACTTAGGGGTAAAACTTGAGAATAGGATCAAGAATAGTAAGCTTTTGGCAAAGAACTTTTGAATCTTGCTACATCCATACCTTGCCCCAACCCCTACATCCCTAAAGTCTTTCACCCCTTTTATGTCAGGTCAGTCTTGTTAAGTACTTTTGTACTCAGGTTTTGTTAACCCTTGTTGCAGGTGAGTCGCATGCGCAGGCTTGTTTTGGTCCCTGCTGCATGTCAGTGTTTGAAGTCGATGACGATGAGGAATGATGAATGGCCTTTGGACAAGGCACTAGTTTGTGTGAAATAAATAATGTTAATGTAATATTATCCCGCTACTATGGTTGTATGACACTTATGGTATTGTAAGTTTGAAACAACTGGTTTGTAATATTAAAACTTAAGTCTTCCGCTTTATGATCTCTGATATGTATATTGAAAACTATTGTAGTCTACAATATCTGTGATTGGGATCCTGTTTGGAAAAGATTCATGGATGATTCGGGTTTCTCAAGGACACCCGATAGACCTATTAAGTTGTGGGGAACTTGTGTACGCTATCAGAGGTCTATTGAGACAACGATAGATGCATGTGGGCCCAATTTCTTAGGAGGTTCTGCCATAGCTGGTATCAGAGCAGGTCCTATCTAAGATCATTGTAGGTTACTTTGGAAAACCTTCAAACTAATTTGGATCAAAGAAATTAAACTTGATATTTTAAAGTTCAAATTTATTTCTTCTTACCTCTGATCTAGCCTCTATCCTATATTATTTGAAAGTTTGTGGCGGATAATATGATTAGGTTTGTCCTATGTATTAAAAAAATCTAGTACTTGTGATTATATAAATCTTTTGTACCTAGATTCGTAAGATCGATTCATGCATCATGCTTGAACACCTTGCATAATAATTCCCCTTAAAAGTGGTTGGGTAAGTATTGTCAATCCCATTCTTGCTAACCTCCATTATCCTCAAGCTATTCTTATAGTCCTACCCTAATTTCTACAGGCTATGGCAAAGACCAAGATAACCGCACACAAGTCCACCAGACCTCACGGAGTCCCTCGTCACCAGTTGGCACCGCGAAACCACGAGCTTGGTGAAGGAAGTTCCAGGAACTTAGGAGATGAAGGATCTTCAAGCAATCGCACCAACATCGAGAACATTACCACAGAGCTCAACACTCTTCGTCAAGCTCATGCCAAAGATCAAGAGGAGCTGGCAGAAATACGAAGGTACATCACCATGAACACCGAGTTGCGGAATGAAGCCTGGACACGAGAGGATGCAGCCAATGAACACGTCCATGAGTTGGAGTTCTACGTAGAAGACCTGGAAATGGACAATGCCATTCTTCATGAGAATGTCCACATGCTGTACGCTCAACTTCATCCTCGTCATGGGGATGGTGAAGCTACAGATGAAGAAATGATTATAGATCCAAGAGAAGTCGAGAATGAAGAAGAGGAGGAGGATCCTGAGGAGTTAGTGTACTTCTCAAATGAAGATGAGGTTTCGTCCGGTATGGACACGGACACCGATGACTAAGAGCTTGGAGTAGTAATAGTTCCTTTACTGCTTTTCTAGTAAACCAGGGTTGTCTTGTGGGATACAAGCCATGTAATATAAATAAGTAACCCTTTGTAGCATGAAACCTTTTAACTGCTTTCAATAAATAATAATGTAAATCAACGTGTCTCTCTAACAGATGCCTCGTCCTATCACCTGAGCTGGTGCTAGTGGCTCGCATGACAATGATGATATCCCAAATCCTCCACCAATGCCTCTGACTGTGGCAGATGCCATAGCCGCACTCATCAATGCAACAACAGAGAATGCTAGGTTGTTAAGGGAATTGGCTCAAAACCAACAGGCACCACACCCTAATCGTGGCTACCGTAATAATGGAAATGATGAGACAACCTATATTGATTTTACTGACACACGTCTGCCTGTGTTCTCTAAGGCAGAAGAGCCTTTAGAAGCTAACAATTGGCTTAGGACAATAGAGCAAAAGTTTGAGCTGATTCACTGTATCGAGATTCAGAAACCAAGGTTTGCAGCACAGCAACTCCAAGGAGCTGCTGGTGCCTGATGGGCAAATTTGGTAGCTGTACAGCCTGCTGGTCACCAAATCACCTGGATGGAGTTTAAGGATGCCTTTAGGGCACACTATATTCCATATGGTGTGATGACCATGAAGTTAGAAGAGTTTTTGGCTCTTAAGCAAGGGGAGCACCCGATGATGCACTATGTTGGGCGCTTCAATCACCTGTCATAGTATGCTATAGAATATGTGAATACTGACAGGAAGAAGAAGAATCATTTCCTTAGAGGCCTGAACACTAAACTTCAGACCATGATGGCAACTTGTGGTAATGCAACTTATCATGAGACAGTCAACATTGCTATCGCTTCATAGGAGAATTACCGCCGACACAAGGAGGCGAAGAAAAAGAGAGTATCTGCTTCCGGATTGTCGAGTGGAAAGCGTCAAAAGATAGTCTACCATCCTCAAAATCATGGCCATGCGCCATTCCGCCCACAACAAAGTCAAAGCAGGCAGCAAATCTTTATTCACCCTGTAATTAAAACGCCTTATCCTCATCAAGCACCGCAGCAGCAAAATAATACAAATAATGCAAACCGCACTGCTACTCCCCAGAATCACAATTATCCATGTTATAATTGTGGTAAACCCGGACACTTTTCCTGAGAATGTCCGTATCCCAAGAAGAATAATCTTGATGCACCTAAAGCCCCTGTTACTCAAGCTCAGAATCAGTACAAGGGCAATGCTCAGAATAGTCAGAAGGGTCAGGCTAAGAAGAAAACTAGAAGGGTCTTCTATACTCAGGTGGAATCTATTCTATAAGGAGAACCAGTAATAATGGGTATGTTTCCCATTACTAAGCATCCTGCAATTACCTTATTTGATTCTGGTGCATCCCATACATTCATCAATCGTACATTTGTTGTGAAGCATGGGATAACTATTGGGGAAACAAAAGAACCATATCATATACAGTCGCCCGGGGGATGAATCTGTACAAGGGAGGTAGTTCAGCATGTACCTATTGATTTGGGAGGTTATGAGTTCCCTACCAATATGCTGATATTAAAGGATCAAGATATAGATGTGATCCTTGGTATGAACTGGTTAACTCAACATGGGGCTGTCATAGATGTCATGCATAGGACCATAAGGGTAAATATACCTGACAGCAAAACCCAACTTCTCATTCAACTTCCCTTTCCTAAGAGTACAGTTGAAACAGTCTATGCAACTACTGTTGAAGAAGCCGAGAAAATTCTAGTGGTATGTGAATTTACAGATGTCTTTCCCGATGATCTACATGGTATGCCACCAGACCAAGATATAGAGTTTAGAATTGATCTGAAACCAGGAACGACACCTGTGTCCAGAAGAGCATATAGGATGCCACCCAAAGAACTAGCAGAATTAAAAATCCAACTACAAGAGTTGTTAGACAAGGGTTTCATTCAACCTAGTTCATCACCTTGGGGATGCCCTGCTATCATTGTGAAGAAAAAGGACCAAACCTTAAGGTTATGTATTGACTATCAGCCGTTAAATGAAGTCACCATAAAGAACAAATACCCCTTACCCTGAATTGATTTGCTTTTTGATCAATTTGCGGGAGCTAAGGTGTTCTTGAAGATAGACTTGAGATCAGGCTATCACCAGATTAAGATCAGACAGGAAGATGTGCCAAAGACAGCGTTTACTACCCGATATGGTCTATATGAGTATCTAGTCATGTCTTTTGGGCTGACCAATGCCCCGGCTCATTTCATGTACCTGGTGAACTTAGTTTTCATGCCCGAGTTGGATAAGTTTGTAGTGGTGTTCATTGATGACATTCTTATCTATTCTTAGAGCAAAGAGGAACATGCGGAACATCTTCGCATTGTTCTACAATGACTAAGAGACCACAAATTATATGCCAAATTCAGTAAATGTGCATTTTGGTTAGAGGAAGTACAATTTCTGGGTCATGTGTTATCTGCTGAAGGTATAGCTGTTGATCCGAGCAAGGTAGAAGAAGTCCTTAACTGGAGAGCACCTACCACTGTTCATCAAGTTCATAGTTTTCTAGGGTTGGTAGGATATTATCGTTGGTTCATCCCTAACTTCTCTAGAATTGCGAAGCCGATTACTAGACTGCTGAAAAATCAAACTAAGTTTGTATGGTCAACAGAATGTGAGAAGGCCTTTCAAACATTAAAGAAGTTGCTGACAACTGCACCAGTATTAGCACAACCTGATATCGAGAGGCTGTTTGATATCTATTGTGATGCATCTGGAATTGGTATTTGCTGTGTTCTTATGCAAGAAGGCAAAGTCATAGCATATGCTTCCAGACAACTCAAGAAGCATGAAGAACATTATCCCACCCATGATCTTGAATTAGCCACGGTTGTTCATGCACTCAAGGTTTGGCGACATTATTTATTGGGCAATACCTATCATATCTATATGGATCACAAAAGTTTAAAATATATCTTTACTCAGTCAGAGTTGAATATGAGGCAAAGAAGATGGTTAGAACTTATCAAAGATTATGACTTAGAAGTGCATTATCATCCGGGCAAGGCTAATGTGGTTGTCGATGCCCTGAGTCGCAAGAGTCATTGCCATTGTCTGACTACGAAACCTATGCAACTAACAATGTGTCAAGAGATGGAGCATCTAAATTTACAAATCATAGAACAATGTTCCCTATCCAATATTGCAGTTGAGTCCACTATCAAGATCAGATCATTGCTGCTCAACGGAAAAGTAAGGGTATAGCCCATATCAAAGATGAAGTCAGATATGGAAAACCAACATGTTTCAATATTGATGAATCCGATGTCATATGGTTCAAAGATAGATTGGTAGTACCCAAAAGTCTGGAGCTGTGAAAGCAGATTCTTGATGAAGCTCATTCTACAATATACTCCATTCATCCAGGTAGCAACAAAATGTATCATGATTTGAGAAAGAGATATTGGTGGACCAAAATGAAAATAGAAATAGCTCAGTATGTGGCCAAATGTGATACTTCCCAGAGAGTCAAGGCGGTTCACATGAAGACTGCAGGTCCATTACATTCATTGTTAGTTCCATCTTGGAAGTGGGAAGATATCTGTATGGACTTCATCGTGGGGTTGCCTAGAACATCTGCAAGCTACAATTCAATATGGGTTATTGTTGATCGCCTAACCAAGATAGCTCAATTCTTACCAGTCAGAGATAAATATCGAGTGGAACAGTATGCAAAGCTTTATCTTGATAGAATCTTCAGTCTGCATGGGGCACCCAAGACCATTGTCTTTGATAGAGGGTCATTGTTCGTATCCAAGTTTTGGAAAAGTCTACATGAGTCTTTGGGAACTAAACTTATCCGCAGTTCTACTTATCATCCGCAAACAGATGGACAGACTGAAAGGGTAAATCAAATTCTTGAAGATATGTTGAGAGCATGTGTCCTTTCCTATGGTGCTAAATGGGATGAATGCCTTCCCTCAGCTGAATTCTCATATAACAATAGCTATCAAGAGAGCATTAAAATGGCACCATTTGAAGCATTGTATGGCCGTAGATGCCAGACACCTTTAAATTGGTCAGAAGCTGGAGAACGCTGGTTCTTTGGGCCGGATGTGGTCAAGGAAGCTAAAGAGAAAGTTAAACTCATACAAGCTAATATGAAGGTAGCTCAATCTCGATAGAAAAGCTATGCTGATAAGAGGAGACGACCGCTAGAATTCAAAGTGGGAGATCATGTCTACCTCAAGGTGTCGCCGATGAAAGGAGTTCATCGTTTTGGGATTTGGGGAAAATTGGCGCCCCGTTATGTCGGTCCTTTTCAAGTCCAACAACGATGTGGACCGGTCGCCTATTGTGTCAAGCTACCAGATCACATGTCAGCTGTGCATGATATCTTCCATGTATCCTAGTTGAAGAAGTGTCTTCAAGTACCTGACCAAGTGATCGACTTTGGTGATGTAGAACTAGAACCTGATTTGACTTATGCCAAGTACCCCATTAGAGTCTTAGATCAGAAAGATCGAGTCACTCGAAGATGTACGATCAAGTTCTACAAAGTACAATGGAATCAACACACTAAAGATGAAGCTACTTGGGAGTCTGAGGATTTCTTAGAAGAAAACTTTCCTGACTTCTTTGCTTCTATCTAGTTGCGATACTTTGTCTATATTGTAACTTGTTTCTTTTGTCAAAAGAATGGAAAGCCCCCTCACTAGCCTTTTCAATAAAGTTATGATGTGTTAGCTTGACACATTTCCTTTTCCATTATTTAATCCTAAGTTTTAAATCTCGGGACGAGATTTCTTTAAGGGGGAAGGGTTGTAACACCTCTGGTGTTTTGACCTAGCATTAAAACTTGACATGTCATCATATGCATCGCAAAGCATTCATAAAGTAGGAAATTTTGAATGTATTCACTAAATAAGCTTTATTTCATAGTTGTTATTTTATGTGATGTAATGTGATCCAAAACTCTAAATAAAGATCATGACCACAAGGGTCAAATTTCATGTGATCATGTGAGACCATGTGTCATTTGACTCAGATAACCCTAATGGGCCATGTAATTGGTCAAAAACCATAATTAAGTAAAAAGGGAAACAAATTAAATGTGAATTTAAATTCAAATTATAAAAGTCCTTTTTGCCCCTTTTGTCTATTTCAAAATCCATTTGGAATTTTGGGGTGTGACAAAAAGCAAAGTTGAAGCTTATTTTATAAGGATCAACTTTGGTATTCAAAGTTTTTAAAGTTTACATATAAGATTTGGAGTAATTTTGAAATGATTCAAATGCTCTAATGCAACCAAATTCAAAATTCAAAATGGATGCAGAATTTGAAAATGTTCATTAAAGTAAAGTTGTAGAGTTTGAAAAGTTGAGCAACTTTCATTTTTGGAGATTTTCAACTTCTTTAGAAACTTTATGAGTAATTTGCAAAATAAGTGTTGTGGCAATTCTATAAATAATTAAAAAAATCAAATTGAAGCCATCGGTGCCACGCAGCTGCTTGCCGCCGACCGTCTTCGCCGCTTTCTCGCGTGGTGACACGCCGCTGTCTCCATGGTGACCTCGTTCGGGAGCTATCGACGCCGGATGCCTCCTTCCCTTCTTTAAATAGGAGCACCCGCCGCCGTCGTCCTTCCTTTCTTCTCTGCTCTGTTCTGTCACCGCTCAGCTCCGCCACTCGCCGTAGCTGCCGTCGAACCCTTCCCATCGTGCCTAGCTAAGCCAGCGTGATTGCCTCGACCTAGCGCTCCTCTTCGGCTTGCTCGCATTGCTTGGGTTGGTCGAAATCGCCCAGCTCAGCGCGTTCTTCCCCGTGACTGATCGAAGCTCCGCCATGATCATCTCACCGTGGTCAAGCCACTCTAGTGAGCCTCTCGTCGATTTGTCTTGTGGTTTAGCTTCCCAGTGTCATCCTGTTGCTCGTATGCTCGGTCGTTTTCCCTGTCGGAGCTAGTCACGTCAGGGAGTGTCTCGCCGCCATGCCCGTGGCCGCCATGGCCGGCGTGGAGCTTCCTTCGGTGCGCCTGCTGCTGTTCTGAGGGCTGGGATAGATTCGCGGGGTAGTGTTGGTCATGCAGGTACGGTCCGCCTTGCCGGAGCCTCACCGCCGGCGCGTTTTAGTCGACCGGAGTCGACAGCGCCGCCGTGTGTCCTGTTTGTGTCGCTGACGAGCGGGGCCTGGCTGTCAGTGAGAGAGAGAGGGAGAACAGTGAGATTTTGTTAATTTCTAAATTTTGAATAGTGCAGCAACTTTGGAAATTTATAGGAAAATAATTACAGCTCTAAAAATTTATGTGTAGCTTCTTTACATGTTCTATTATGGTTTAAAAATATGAAACTTGAAATTTGAATAAATTTTTAATGTTCAAAAATTCAGTCAATTAATTGATAAATGCAATTTCCATAAATTTTGTAGGCCACTGTATAACTCCAAAAATTATATAATTTATTTTGGTACACTAATTTGTCATAGGGAAGCTTGCATAAAATTTTGAGCTTAATTGAACAAAGTTGATTTTATACCTAATTTAGGCTTAATTATTTAATTAATTATTTACTTAGTTAATGCTTAATCATTTAGGGTTTGTTTGACTTTGGAATTGATTTTTGACCTTGGGTCAGTAACATATGATGAACCTGGGCACCTTAATTAGTTATTTGAGCTCATACCTAACTTATAATTAGTAAATCTTAATGACATTTCATGTGATAACAAAGGTCATTAGGGTGGCATGGAGACGGCTTAGTATAGGAGGATCCGGTAGCGAGGTTGATATATGCAAGATTAAGTTCTACATATGTCGTGTGATAAGGAATCCCCAGCTGGGACTTGAAGCAATTCGAATTACCGGTGCTCCGCGGATATGGAGACTCGATTCATTATAGAAGCAATGTAGGACTGGTGAATTACTAAAATTTGAGAAAAGGAATGGAATGAGAAGGATTGGAACATGGGATATGAACACTTAGTTTGAGATAATGAACTAAGAAGACTTAGGGGTAAAACTTGAGAATAGGATCAAGAATAGTAAGCTTTTGGCAAAGAACTTTTGAATCTTGCTACATCCTTACCTTGCCCCAACCCCTGCATCCCTAAAGTCTTTCACCCCTTTTACATCGGGTTAGTCTTGTTGAGTACTTTTGTACTCAGGGTTTGTTAACCCTTGTTGCAGGTGAGTCGCATGCGCAGGCTTGTTTTGGTCCCTGCTGCATGTCAGTGTTTGAAGTCAATGACGATGAGGAATGATGAATGGCCTTTGGACAAGGCACTAGTTTGTGTGAAATAAATAATGTTAATGTAATATTATCCCGCTACTATGGTTGTATGACACTTATGGTATTGTAAGTTTGAAACAATTGGTTTGTAATATTAAAACTTAAGTCTTCCGCTTTATGATCTCTGATATGTATATTAAAAACTGTTGTAATCTACAATGTTTGTGATTGGGATCCTATTCGGAAAAGATTCGTGGATGATTTGGGTTTCCCGAGGACACCCGACAGACCTGTTAAGTTGTGGGGAACTTGTGTATGCTATCAGAGGTCTGTTGAGACAACAATAGATGCACGTGGGCCCAATTTATTAGGAGGTTCTGCCACACAAGTGTTCTCTCATATATAACATAACTAGTCAGGCTACACGCTTTGTTGTTAGTATACCTACACAAGAATTTCATTTCAGCCCAACCCCACAATCATATATGCAGAATGTAAATCTAGGCCCTAGGTTGCAAGCTAAATATTTCCATATATATATACCCATATATATATATTTCCATATCAAAGCTACCCGAGAGTAAATACGTCCTATATATACATATAAATATGCATATATAGCCGTATCAAAGCTAACCCACAATTAAATACTTCCGTATATATATGAGGCATATATACACTTTAGTATCAAAGCTAACCCTCCCCATAGACCGTACGCTTACATCTTGCGGTCATGCCACTGTGATGATGAGTGGCATCTTACCTTGCGTGTAGAGGCATTTGATCCATACATTACCACTCAAGTTAATGGCATCTATACAATAGCACGCCATATGGATGACGAAATTGAAAACTCCCAAGTTAGTACTTAATTAGCCACCTAAAGTGCTTAACTAGGCATAAAGGAAAGTGATCACTAGCACACTTTAGATTCAAACTCTAGGTTTTAAGCACCTATATATATAGCTATAAGTTGCTAGAAACTGGTTTTGAAAAATAAAAACCTTTGTTTTAAATACACATGTGGCAATTAATATTGAATCTTGCTCTGATAGCAGCTGTAGCAGAACCGATTAATTTATAAGAGTACAAGTACAATGGCAGCCCGCAAGCGGTCGCACTTTTATACTTGAGCCTATATAAATCTGGTAGTCCATCGAGTACCACGAAGGGTCTTGATTCAATTAACATACAACCAAGATCATACATGATTTAACATATATGTCACACGTTACATAAAGTTCACAAATACAGTTCATCCATAAGAGTACGAATTAAAGTTAATACAAACCATGTTCAGGTAAGATAGTAGCGGAAGCAAATTAAAAGTTTGAACCCAACATCTGCAACATTGTTTAAATATAGTGTCAGCTCACGATCACACTTCCACAAAAGCATAAGAGGGATTAATAATATATGCCTTCCTAGGGCTTACTCCTCGTCCGTGGCGAGACAGAAGCAATTCTTACAATAGCCATGATAAACTGTACCATCTGCAACAATGAAAAAAACTCTGAGTACGAGAAGGTACTCAGCTAGACTTCACCGTCATAATCCAAAAATAAAGTGACTCCAAGGATTATGGAAGGCTTTATAAGAGGAGCTACCTTGACAACAGTTTGCATAAAAAGCTGCTAATTCAGCTATATATTTTATAATTCGGTCATCAAGTTAATTATAGCTATTCATCTCTAGATTAGCAACTAACCTGCGCCAAACATGTGATATATCATTTAGTAGCATAACAATAGTAACCATAGCCGGTATAATAATTCCATATTCATCATAACCATCATTCCATAGTAGAGTTACTATAATGTTGGTACTCGCCAAGTTTCTCACTGTCTGGGAGAGACGATGATTCGAATCGATTTCAACCAGCTATAAATTTATTCCTAACACAAACACATGCCGACCAGATCAATGGTCACCTAAGGTCACCTTTGGTATAACTCAGGTCCACATTTCACGGGTTCATCCAGCGTCGCACAATCAGGGACAACTAGCTGCCAGGACGTTCAGGCCCAGCCTACCCTTGGGCTCATGTCTGGCTCCCCATACATCCTTACTACCATCCAGAGTGCGCACTTTTACAGAACGGGGCCTAACCTGAGTTGAGCTACTCGGCTTTGTGGTCGAAATGAGTTATTCGGCTAGCTAAGTGAGATGCATGCGTTCAATCTTATCAGAAGCGCCCAACAATGGTACGGTCCTTAATCAGCATAAACAGATTTACATGAGTCAACCTACACATAGACTCCATCTAGTCTCCATTTACATTACCCCATGGTTCTTTTTCACAATAGCAAATATAGCCAACCATGCTCCGGTATCCACCTATATCTCATAGGTTACAGGAAATCACCCGACTTCTACCGATCTAAGCATGACTAAGCATATATTCGATCTTGGACCTACACAGGGTTAAAGGTATATATATCTAGGCAAGGTAGTTCTATGCATCAAGTGTTTCCAATTCAACTCTTATAACCTAATGTATCAAACATAAAGGACTCAAGTGATATTTTGTAAAACATGGGAGGCTTAAAATGCTCCGGGGCTTGCCTTTGAGGAAAGAGGTTGGCCTATGATCTGGGCACTCAAGGAGGTCCTCAAGAGTTTGCTCCTCTCCTTCTAGAGCTTCGGCTTGAGGTGTCTCTTGCTGTTCCTCATCGTCTACTTCATTCAACTCCAAAAGAGTTATCCCCTCAGACGATCCTATATGCATGATCATGGAATAAGATATCGTGGATGCATATATAATGTCATGTATGATATGGTGGGGTATGATGAAATGCATTCTCATAGGTGTTTTCAATAGCATTGTATTAAGGTGATAACAAGTTACATCTTATTTTACTAAGTAGGTGCATATCTCTTCTCTAGTAACTAAACAAATTCTCATCTAAGCAATTTTCTGGACTGCAAGACAACGGCCATTTATTTTGACCATAACTAGAGTTATACACATCTAATAATATGATTGTGGACTTTTTGGAAAGCTTATGAAATTGTATACAACTTTCTTTTAATCATATAATAGTGATTCAGCAGTTATCTAGGTCAAACAATTCAATCATTCAGATCCATCTAGAGAGCAAGCATTTCTAACAGCAGACTTCTAACTGCTATAATTCTTAAACCATAAGGCCTATTACTATGAAAATTTAACACAAGATATATAAGTAAGTTTTCTAAAACTTTGTTATTAACAAGTTTCACAGAAAAGGTCATTATCATCATGAAATTATTACACAACAGAAACTACACTTGCAGCCATCTAAGTGAATTATAAAACAATAATTAGCTAGTTGTTTATAAACAAATATTTCTAAGCCTCACTAACAGTATCAACATATTATATGCATTACATACACCATAGAAAACATCATGGTTAAGCCTAACTAATTTATTTGTATTCATTTATTAATTTCCTTATATAATAAGGTGATTTACAGAGTAAATATTTTCATTGCTCAATAAATTCTGATAAAATTACAGTAGGCTACACATGACCCTAATAGTCTACTGTACAAATTTCATGCCATTTGGACAAGTATAGCTACCTCTACAAAAAAAATGATATGTTAGATATGCTTATTTTAGCAAAAATAGTTTAGCATAGTGAAAAGTGTCAAGTAATAGATTTCATATTTTTCTTACTTTCATCCTAGCATAAGAATACTATGTAAAAATTTGCATGATCATATGTTATGTATTTTTACCCCATTTATTTTCACTAGAAACTAGCATAAGAATACTCTTGCGCACCTATTGGTACCCTAGGTTGGCCCGGTGGATCATCGGAGCGATCTCGCCGGCGAGCATGGCAGCTCGGCGGGAGCGCGCGGCGGCGGACTCACCATCTCCGATGAAGATGTGACCAAACAAGCACGTCTACAACCTCTATGAACCCTAACGGTGCTCTACGGTGTGCATCGAGGCATGGTGAAGCGGTGGTGAGCTTCGGCCATGTGCATGGTGGAACTACGGCGCATAGAGCATGGCGGTGGTGTCACCATTCTGACGAGATGGTGGCCGAAGGTTGGTCTCCATCATTGGGGAAGGTGCTACACCTCTAGGCAACATGGTAACGGGTACCAGAGTGGGCTAAGGGCGGCCGATGAAGTCAGCGGCGGCGAGCGCATGCTTGCAACCATGGCAGACGAGCACAGTGGCGTTGCGCGTTCCCGCGTGGCGGCAGCGGTAGCGGTTAAATAAATGATGATGTGAGGATCTATGACCTAAGGTGATGATAGAACTAGGTAGAAAGAGGTAGGAGGAGCGGTGGATAAGGTTGGCCATGGTGAGCTCGGAGCTCGGCGGCACTCTGTGACCATGGCGGCAACGACAACGGCCCATAGGCCTTTACCTTGGCTCGAACTAAGGCAATGGCGGGTCGGCGAGGTAGAGGGGGAAATGGCCGATCAGAGTGGGTGAGCTATCAGGGAATGGTTCTACGACAGTGGCACATGAGCTCGGTGGAGCTCGGTGGTGATGGCGCGGTGCCCGACGGCTTTGCTCTAGCATGGGGAGAGAGAGACCAAGCGAGGCAGAGGAGCGCGAATGCGGGCGAGCGAGGGATGGCAGCGGCGTCGCGTAGCTTTGTTGCCCGTGTTGTCCTAACTGGTGGGACTAGCGCCAGCGTATGGCCGCCACTCGATGTGCGTGGTCTGTGCTGGTCGGCCACAACGTGCACGTGCGGCGCCGATTCAGACACCGTTGAACCCGACTGACAATGCGACCTTGTGACTCTATAACTCCTAATCCGTGGTGAAATTTTGAAACTTCCTTAATCAAATTTGTAGAGCTAAGTGAGCACTAGAAAAATGCTTAAAGGAGTTTGACCTAATTCCCAATGATTTTCAAACTACAAAGCTCCAAAGTAGAGTACTTTGAAACTGTAGTCAGCACATAACTTAGCAAAAATTTCTAAGGTTCAAAACTACATTTTGTTGATTTTTGTGAGCCCTATTTGACTAAGTTAGACACTGATTCAGCTCATGATCCTTAAATAAAGTTTGTTACCCTTGATGTGAACTACAACTTTTATTTAGGTCACATAGCCATGCAAATAATCTAAGCTACTGTTCAACTTTGGTCAAACTAGCATCATGAAAATGACATTTCAATTTACACCAACACTTAGAAGCAAAATTGGTCCATGTCATGAATACAAAAGTTGTTCCATTCATCATTCTAGATGTGTCTAAGTTATATTGGTGCCCTTACAACCATTTCATACATTGGTCATACATGATTGCAAGCATAATCATATATATAAAATCAACATTTCATGTGATAAGGTATAAGAATGAGATGAAATTTTATATGCTCATGTTCATGAATGCTTAGATGATGCTTGTGCTCATGAAATGTAGGTGCCAAATGCAAAGCTTAACACCGGGGTGTTACAGACTGGGCGAAAGGGCAATGAGGAGAATGAGCCATAACGCCTATCTGTCTTTGGCCAATCAGAGCATGTTTCTGTTGTTGATTCTGAGGAGACTCCCGCCATTGTGCTTCCTACAAACTGCTCATTTTATCTTGGGTGGTCCAAAGTAACTCATAATTTAATCTAGGAGTATGTGAACAAGGACTATCTGCGGGCCTTGACTGCTAGTTCCTTTTGTCCTCCTAGTGATGAGGTGATACCACAACTGAGACCCTATGAGTCCATGGTGTTTCATGACTACTTCATCGCATGCCTGGATTTCCATCTGGAGGGTTTTGTTAGCGAAGTGTTGTGACGATTCAAAATCCAACTGCATCAATTGACCCCAATGCTTTCGCCCGCTTGAGCATTTTTGCTACGGCGATGAAGATGCTGGGCCACGTGCTAAATGCTGATACCTTTATACGGGTTTATGAAACATAGTGCCGAAGGGGCGAGGTCTTGGATCCCGTTGTTGGGAAGAACCTGCCACTTGAGTTTGGGGCCTTCAATTTTGTCCCAAAGAAGACCTGCGGCACTATTACTATCATGCCAATGTATCGAAACATGTGGCCCCAGTGGACCAAGTATTGGTTTTATCACTGCGTTTGCCCTGATGGTGATGTGCAGGAGGCCAAAGTGAATGGGTGGGAGCGTGCATCTCCTCTTGTTTCTACCCTTGTCAAATGGAAAGGCAACCGACTTCTGACCTTCTCGAAGACTATAGAAGAGGAGGCTCGTAGCGGGGATGCTTTCGCACTGACATCTCGGTTCTAGATAAGATGAGATCTAATTGAGGAATGGCTGGCCTTGGAGCGAAGACTGTAGCAAACCTATACCCGCTTTCAGGATGTGGTTCAACACGGTGATTATTGCGGCCCAACCCTTGATATAGAATGACCCGACCACTTTCCCACCAACAATGATTTCATCGAGTTTGTCGAGTGGAAGACTGTTGGGATCTGTGGCCCGTACTTGGATAAGGACGAGGAGGCTAAAATTACTAGTTTGGGCTCTTGAAGATGCATTAACCGAGTGTTCGACTTGATGGGGGTCGAGTATGATGATCATCCCATCCTAGCCAAACAAATGGATGAAGTTGCTGAGAGGATGAAAGGGAAGAAACCCACCCTGGTGAAAGACAAGGGACCTGCCAAGTCAAAAGGGCAATGGTGTGTTGCCAAGAAGCGTAGGGCTTTCGAGCCTGGTGACGTGCAAATAGGCCGTGAGATGGCGAGGCCTTCAAAGAAGAGCCAAAATTTTACCCTTGGTGGTTCGGATCACGATAGTGTTGCGGTTGATACACAAGGGGTACGTGAGGCTTCGGGTGTTGCTTCTTTTTATGTTAGAGGCTTTCGCTGTTTGAATGGATTTTTGAATGGTATTTGTTGTGTCTTTATTTTTTCTAACCGTGTTTCTTTTTCGTCCTTGATTTTCTTTTAGGGTACCTCAATGTCTGGTCGGATGGCACCGAAGAGGCCTGCTACCATGACGTCTTTCATCTTTGACGAGGATGACATTTCTTTGATGGAGATGCCGGCCTTTCCAAAGGCTGTGCCGAAGAGGTCTACCCCATGGGACGATGGCTCGAAGAAGCAAAAACATGGGTCCTCTCAAGCAGAGAAGACAAAGGGGACTAACCAGGAAGGGTGCAAGAAGGAGGTTGAACTGACGAAATGCTCTAACATTCGAGGGCCCGAGATAGGTAAGAGCCGCTTTTATCGCGAGGCAACTCAGCTAACTCCTAGCTTGGCGAAAGGCTTGCTTTTGGGTCATGGCCCTTTGATTTTGGGTGCGAAGGAGGGGGACTATGGTGAGCCTCGTTTCTATTCAAGGTTGAGTTCGTCGAGCAAGATGGACCCTGCGAGGGAGGAGTCTTATGGAATTGCTCATTCTTTATGTGCCTGTAACACCCCTGGTGTTAAGCATCACTAAAACTTGGTCATGTCATTATCATGCATAGAAAGCATCCACAGTAACTAACCATGCTTTGCATTCACTAAAATCAAGATTAATTATAGGTTATGCAATGCAAATGTGTGGTGTTATGAACAAGAATCAAAAATTCTTTTAAGGTACATTGTGGCCTTCTAATTTTTGGATTCCACAAAAATACTTAGAATTATACCCTAATAAACATTGTAGTGTAAAGAGTGTACTTTACACTAGGATTGAGTGCTGGGTATGAATTCAAGTTCAAACCATTAAAATTCAAACTTCAAAATTGAATTCATGAATGAAATCCAACACTTAGACAAATCTGCCTAAGTCTTGGAAAACAGTTTTGAATTCATTTTTGGGGAATTTAATCAAAATAATTTCATAAATAACTTTGCTCAAACATTAGTACCATTGGTTAGTGCAAAGTTTGTGCTTTGCAATGATGCTATTGATTGAGAGGTTTGTTTGCTAATTAATCACCAATGAATTCACCAATCTAGCTAATCTAACTGCTTTTGAAGCCCAAACTGAAAGTTCTGTAGTTCAGTTTCAATCTACCCTTATTCCTTAGCCAAGATCTTCTAAACCAGTTAGAATTAGAGCTCGATCCTTAAAGCGAAGATGGAGATCACATCAAGATGAACATTTTTGTTCTTGGAGTTTTTCATGTTGCGATATGGAATCAGGGGAAAAGAGATGAAGAAAAAGCTCTGTCAGGCATGAATAGTGCTCACTGGTGCCCTGTCTGCCAGCCTGTCTGCTTCACCGCCGACCGCCACCGCCCTTGCGCTGTGTCCACGCAAGGAGGCATGCAGCTGCTTGCATGTTCTAATCAAGTAGGAGCGGGCGCACCTCGAGGATTCGCCCATGGTCAATATAGCCCAACGACGATCGTCGTTTTTCTTCTCCTAGCTTCTCGCCGCCGCCGCCGAGCTCGCTCTCGCCGGCGAAATTCATCCTTGCCACCGCATCCTCGCCCAATTGCTCGCGCAACTGAGTCCGCCTCATCTTTGTGCACCGCCTGAGCTCCTCCACAGTGCCTCGCACCGCCTGAGTTGCCCGCGCCGCTGTTTCTCGCCATGGCAGATCGCCAACGCCGTTGTGCGTGCGCTCTCCGTGGACAGCTCACTTCAGAGCTCCATCCGTCGCGCTCGTTCGATGTTTTAGTGTCCTTGTGCACCGGTGTTGCTCATAGAGCTGACCGTTGCTCTGTTCTTCCGTAGGTTAGGCCGGAACGCTACCCCACCACCATGACCGCGCCGCCATGTTCGTCCTCGATGTCGACAGCCTCCTCCGTTGCGCCTCTGCCTCGACCGAGTGACCAAGCAGGTCCGTGGTGAGCCCCTGATTCTACCTGATGCCTCTGTTTTATCTCTACTGCCTCACCATGGCCAGCGTGTCACCGTCGCTCCTCCATGGCCGTCGTTGAGCTCGCCGCAAAACCCTAGCTGTCCGCTTAGTGCCTTAGGTCGGTGTGCAGTAGTGCCCTGAGTGTGTTGGTGCCCTCGCCGCCACCGAAGCTCTCGCCAGCGACGAGTTATTGCTGGTCAACGGCGGTATCTGACGCGGCTAACCGCAGGGCACTGTGCCATGGACCCAGGACCCGCCTGTCAGTCTCTGTGGCTGGCCGGTGTTGAGTGAGAAAAGTTTGATCTCGATTTTATTCTTTTCCAAAAAATATAAATATATGCAGTTTGTTAAATTCATAGAAACATATAGGGGTGTGATAAAATCATAAAACATTCTGTGTAGCCTCTTCATGATGTGCTATATCTAGTAAAGATATGAAATGGTGAAAATCAATAGTTTTTGCATGTTTTAAAATTACCTCTTTTAATTAATAAATACAACTTCCATGATTTTTATAGGCTAGAATAATTATCATAAAATCATGAAACTTTTTGAGTATGCTTTATATGCTTAAATCAACCTTCACAAAAAGTTTGGATCTGTTTTGATGAAAATAAATTGTCCACTTAATTTAAATGCCTTTTATGGATTAATAAAAATACTAAAATGATTTCTATAAATCTCTAAATGGCTTTGATGTAATTTTGGACTTGATTGTGAACCTTGGAACACTAATCCCTTTGCTGTTCCTTGGCAATTTCTTTACTTGATTGTTGTACTCACATTAAACTTGTTAATAATAATACTAATATTGCTTGGTGAGTAATTAACCTAATTGTTTAATGAAGGAAAGTTGTACTCAAGTTAGCTAATCTTGTTTAGTCATCATAATCCATGTTTTAGTATATGATCATCCTAAAGCATGCATCTTTATTTACGTTTAATGCTCAAGAGTGGTGATTCTTTATTTGAGCAAGAGAAGGGTTTTCTGTTAGTGGATTGGATCTATTATCTGTGGTATTTATAAAAGTAACTGACAACCCCAACACCACAGGCAAGCCCCAAAGCATAACCCCTTTCCTTGTGTTTTATAAACGTTAATCACTTAAGTCTTGTGATCGATGCATTTAAGTAAAATAGGAGTTGATTGGATACCAACTGCTGCCTGCCTGCCTTGATATTACTATACCATCCTTGTCACCCTGTTTATAATAGTAGGTTAATGATGCTTAGTCATGCTTAGTCTTTAAGAGTGGAGCAACAAGTTGGTTACAAATGTTTATCTAGGGAATGCCCTGTGGTTTAATAATGATCATGAATTTAATTTGAGACTGGGCGAACTCTTTGCTTGCATCAAGTTTAAGTCTTGATGTAGTGCCCCGCTTGTGTTGATTAAGGACGGTTGTAGGCCTGTTGTGTTCGAGACTTTGTAGTACTGGCCACAAACTCCGGTAAGCCTAATACCTTGGCTATTCCATTATGTGAAAGGCCAACCACGCACTGGGAGTGGAGAGATGGTGAGAGTAGCGCGTACACATCCTGTGTATTCGCCAGGAGCGGTGCAGGGAGGTGGAGTACTGTGCTCTCGGGTAGCGCTGGACCCATTCACATTTTAGAGGCTCCGAGTGAGGGTTGATATATGTGGGTTCGGGTCTAGGCTTAGACCTACATATGCCATGTGGTAAGGAAACCCTAGCTAGGCTAAATCGATTCGAATCGTCGTGCTCCTCGGTTATGGAGGCTCGATCCTCCGACCACTCATCGTAGTGAATCAACTGAAACAATGGTACTTATGATCATGGGATATGATGATTAAAGAAGTGGTTGCTTTAGATCAGGTGCAAACTAGAGACCGATAATAATTTAACTTGAGCTAAAACATTAAAAGTAAGGATCAATCTTTAGTAAGCTTTTCCACAAAAGTAAATCTTGATTATTGCTTTAGACTTACCTTGATTCCTCGAAAGCCTGCATATCCTTCGAGTCTTTCCTTTTCGTTGATTAAGTATTGTTTAGTATCTTTGTACTTAGGGTTTGTTAAACCCTTATTGTAGGAGGAGAGCTAGCAGTAGAGAAGGTTGTTGTGCACCCTTGGGCAGGGTGAATCTCTCCTGTGTGTATCAATGGTGGTACCTGTCATGCTACCCTACTGCCTAGTTGGCTAAAACCTACAATTTGTATTAACTCAATTAATGATTTGTAAACTTATGGATTATAAGTCTTCCGCTATTTATTTTGATGTTATATATTTGTATAAATTGTTGTAATACTGCAATGTCTTCTATAATGTGTCCTGCTCAGAAAGTTAAAGTGGATGATTTGGGGTTCCCCGAGGACACCGATAGACTACCGGAGTTGTCTGTCTCCCATGTGCAGCAGTCAGAAAGTCTAAAAGACAATGATAGGCACATGTGGGCCATATAACTTGGGCAATTCTGCCACAGTGCGATGTCGGAGGCAAACTTGGCCCGCGGCTTTCATTTTTGCTAGGTTGGAATACTGCCCGGCAAGAATTTCGACGATGTAAGGTTTGCTGAACATTGTCACAAGGCTCTGGTGGCCCTCGAGATGGGGTGAGACCTCTTATAGGTCGAGGATTCTACGTTGGCAGAGGCTGTGTCCTTTCATCTGGCCGGTGTGGGTGCTTTTCACCTTCTTTGCATTATTTTTCCTTGGGTTTTGTTCTTTGCTGACGAAACCGATTCTCTTATCTTTCTTGGTTACAAGCTACGGTGCTAAGCAATAGCCTTTATCGCCAGAGCGATGCGATCCGCTGGAAGCTTGAGAGCGATAAGCTTCGGAGGGACCGTCGCATTAAGGAGCTCGAGAAAGAAGTCACTGCCTGTCGCACCCGGTTTTCCAAAGAATACAAAGCGCCAACTATATGTGTGCCCAGGATGTCCACACGACACATATAGCGACAAATATGGGGAATATCAAGAACAATGCTTTATTATATATCAAAACATATTTACAATAAGGCTTACATCTATTACAGAGCACAACGGAAACTATACTTAATCTTCTCTATGGGTCTCCATACTCCACAGGGACGGTTGACAGGGGGAGCACTCGTCTAGTACTCTTGGAACATCTTAGGGAACTCCTCCTTTGAATCACCATCTGATACCCATCTAGAATTTTTGTTGATTGAATTGTAAAGCAAGAGTGAGCGCACCATACTCAACAAGTATAACATGAGGTTATGCAAGGCTCAAGAAGGCTTGACACGGCTGTACTGCGGTAAACATTTTTAGTTGGTCATATTTTATTTATTAAACCTGAGTTACTAGGTTATGCTTAAGCTCCCAAAGTGAAAGTATAATAATTATCATCAAGATTAATCATATCCCAAACCATCCATAGAACCATCTATCTCGAAAAGGATCCAGGCTGCTCTTGACCGTGAGCACGGCTGATATATCAGTTTTACACTCTGCAGAGGTTGTACACTTTCACCATTAGTCGTGTTACCCATATGCCCGAGGTGATCAGCCTCTTGACTCACTTCCAAGGTAAGTCGGCAGTGTTCACTACGAGGCCTTTCCAAAGACCCCTCGGATGGAGCATGTTGTTGCAAAAAGGGCATGATATTTTGACCATCGGATAGCCGGGGAACTAGATTGCAAGATGGCACAGTCTAGCTGTTGGCATGGCAGGAGCAAGAACACGGTGATGTTATATCTTGGGTGTTGTGGTTCATATGACCAAGAAAACTTGCAGGGATGTGTGTAAGTATATGATACACACTGTAGTCGAAGGGCTTGACCACCGAAGTGGCGAATCATCGGGAACACGCATGCCAACCGGCATCAGCGCGGCTGCGGGGCAGCAGGGACAGCGAGCACAAGATAGGAACATATCACTTTCATAGTTGATCCTATAGCCCTGAAACTTTGCAGAGGCGTGAGCAACTATATAGGTGACAGTCTAGCCAAAGGATCCATCCTAGGGTTCACAGGATCAACGGGAACGTCATTGCCAAAAAAACAGGGTGTCGGCTGTTTGGACAGCAGGGGTAGTACGCACTTCGGTCACCATATCTTGGCCATCGGGGATTTCATAGCCGAACCAACTTGTGGAATCATGTGCAGGGATATCATGAACATGTAGGTTCAACGGATTGGTAATTTGGATAAGGGATTAGCAGGGAACGCCGAAATCATCCATAGCTGCAATCCGACAAAACAGCAGGAACAGCGGGCACGCAGATGTCGATATCTCTGGTTTCCCAACTCCTGTGGTGAAACCGTCTTACAGAGGTGTGTTCAAGGATGTTAAATACAATTTGACCAAAGGGTTTGATGATCGGAGTAACAAAACAGCGAGGAACGCCGATTCCGTCAACAACAACAAATCTGGCCGCGAGGACAGCAACACATACATCAGGTAACCTTTGCCGGGGATCAACCATACACCATCTAAGGTACTTGATATGCAGAGGTGAACATGAAAACAAGATAGGAGATATGATGGAGTGTTCTCACCAAGGGGAAGGGTGTGGTGGAGTGAGGAGATGCATCGACGACGGCCAGTGACGACGATGTAGTAGAACGGGGCATCCTTCTCGCGTTGTAGTTGATCGGGGCAGCCATGGGGAAGGAAGAGGATCTGTAGGGGTGTCCCTCCTCTGTTCCTCACATGAGAAATGAAGGGGGGCGTGAAGGGGGGGAAGGGGGAGGTATATATGAAGGGGAAGTGATGGGAGATGGAGGGGTAGGAAGGCAAAGGGGCATCGCTTGATATTTTTCAAGATAGAGAGGGCTTCTAGGGTGGTGACGTGGGAGAGGGGAGAGGCAGAGATATAGGGCTGGTTGGGCATGATGTTGGACCACAAAGGAGAGGAGGATGGTTGGGCTTTGACCCATGGCGAGAGCTAAGGCAAAGTTTGGACCGGGTTTGTCCCGAACCCAAGATAGAGTTATAGGGCTGGGTGCTTGTGGTCTTTTTGGGATATGGGCTTTGATCAAGAAGAGAAAAGGTAGAGGGAAAATAGTCCATGATGATGTTGCCCAAGGTGAGGAAAGGAGAGAAGAATAAGCCCATTAGAAAGAGAGAACAATGCTAGGGCTGCCATTGGGTTGATAAGGGAAGAAATGAGATTAACTTGGTTATGCGGCATGTGAGTGATTTTACTCGAACGTGATGGTAGAATTGCATGAGAGAGATGACATACAATGATTGGCCATCAAGCATAGATTTAGTGCTTTGGAGGAGACTCGGTCAAAAATAATTAGAAGCTCTGAAATGAGGAGAAAAGAGAGAAAGAGAGATCAGGCTAGTTAGGGTTTTGACAAGATGAAAGTTGAAAACCCACAAGGTTTTTGGAACAAGGATCAAGGTGAATGGTTCCCAAGGAGTTGATCATGGTATTGAGCTTATGGAAACTTTGGTCAAGGATCTTGAGAGATTTGATTTGGATCAAACCCTATGCGCGTTTGAGAACATTTAAACTCATTTTTCATACAAAAACACTATGTAAATGCATGAAGTGCAACATACAATTAAATTGTATTCCAAAAATTTTAGAAACTCACATTTTCCAATATATAAAATGTCAACAACTTAACTAAAGTTGGGAAAATTCTAGAAACTAATAAAAATCTTTGGTTTGTTTTTAGTGTTTCTAGTCACATCCCAAAACCAAAAATTTGGGGTGTGACAAACTACCCCCCTTAATGGAATCTCGTCCCTAGATTCACTGAAGAGACACTCATTACAAAGAGTTGAATCACACATGGACACCATAACAAAACAATCAATCGAGTAAGAACACACTAACATGGTGTTGTCCTTAGTCGGGAACACATTAGCACTTAGCCTAGCATCGTTGCTAACATAAAAGCACCCGGGTAAAAACTTACTTATATAGGGCATAGGATAGGATGATCTTGGAATCTTCGGTCTTCTTTGGTGTGATGATTCTTCTTGTTGTCGTAGAATTTTCAACTTCACATGTATCCTCATGGATCTTGGAGAAAAAGAGGCTTCTAGTGAAGAGCATTTTTTTAGTTTTTCGCAAAGCATCAAGGGGGAGGAAGCTAGGATTAGTTTTTACTAAATTCAGTTTATGAAAACAACCATGTCTAACTAGGCTGAGCGTCCTGCAGTCAACACTGCCCTAATACCACTTTGTTGCACCCAGTTTTCCGAAGAATACGAAGCTCTAACTATATGTGTGCCCAGGATGTCAACGCGGCACATATAGCGACAAATATGGGGAATATCAAGAACAATGCTTTATTATATATCGAAACATATTTACAATAAGGCTTACATCTATTACAAAGCACAACGGAAACTATACTTAATATTCTCTTTGGGTCTCCATACTCCACATGGACGGTTGACTGGGGGAGTACTCGCCTAGTACTCTTGGAAGATCTCAGGGAACTCCTCCTTTGAATCACCATCTGATACCCATCTAGGATTTTGGTTGATTGAATTGTAAAGCAAGAGTGAGTGCACCATACTCAACAAGTATAACATGAGGTTATGCAAGGCTCAAGAAGGCTTGACACGGCTGTACTGCGGTAAACATTTTTAGTTGGTCATATTTTATTTATTAAACCTGAGTTACTAGGTTATGCTTAAGCTCCCAAAGTGAAAGTATAATAATTATCATCAAGATTAATCATATCCCAAACCATCCATAGAACCATCTACCTCAAAAAGGATCCAGGCCGCTCTTGACCGTGAGCACGGCTGATATATCAGTTTTACACTCTGCAGAGGTTGTACACTTTCACCATGAGTCGTGTTACCCATATGCCCAAGGTGATCAGCCTCTTGACTCACTTCCAAGGTAAGTCGGCAGGGTTCACTACGAGGCCTTTCCAAAGACCCCTCGGATGGAGCATGTTGTTGCAAAAAGGGCATGATATTTTGACCATCGGATAGCCGGGGAACGAGATTGCAAGATGGCACAGCCTGGCTGTTGGCATGGCAGGAGCAAGAACACGGTGATGTTATATCTTGGGTGTTGTGGTTCATATGACCAAGAAAACTTGCAGGGATGTGTGTAAGTATATGATACACACTGTAGTCGAAGGGCTTGACCACCGAAGTGGCGAATCATCGGGAACACGCATGCCAACCGGCATCAGCGCGGCTGTGGGGCAGCAGGGACAGCGAGCACAAGATGGGAACATATCACTTTCATAGTTGATCCTATAGCCCTGAAACTTTGCAGAGGCGTGAGCAACTATATAGGTGACAGTCTAGCCAAGGGATCCATCCTAGGGTTCACTGGATCAATGGGAACATCGTTGCCAAAAAAACAGGGTGTCTGCTGTTTGGACAGCAGGGGTAGTAGGCACTTCGGTCACCATATCTTGGCCATCGGGGATTTCATAGCCGAACCAACTAGTGGAATCATGTGCAGGGATATCATGAACATGTAGGTTCAATGGATTGGTAATTTGGATAAGGCATTAGCAGGGAACGCCAAAATCATTCATAGCTGCAATCCGACAAAACAGCAGGAACAGCGTGCACGGAGATGTCGATATCTCTGGTTTCCCAACTCCTGTGGTGAAACCGTCTTACAGAGGTGTGTTCAAGGATGTTAAATACAATTTGACCAAAGGGTTTGATGATCGGAGTAACAAAACAGCGAGGAACGCTGATTCCGTCAACAACAACAAATCTGGCCGCAAGGACAGCAACACATACATCAGGTAAACTTTGCCGGGGATCAACCATACACCATCTAAGGTACTTGATATGCAGAGGTGAACATGAAAACAAGATAGGAGAGATGATGGAGTGTTCTCACCAAGGGGAAGGGTGTGGTGGAGTGAGGAGATGCATCGACGACGGCCAGTGACGACGATGTAGTAGAACGGGGCATCCTTCTCGCGTTGTAGTTGATCGGGGCAGCCATGGGGAAGGAAGAGGATCTGTAGGGGTGTCCCTCCTCTGTTCCTCACATGAGAAATGAAGGGGGTGTGAAGGGGGGAATGGGGGAGGTATATATGAAGGGGAAGTGGTGGGAGATGGAGGGGTAGGAAGGCAAAGGGGCATGGCTTGATATTTTTCAAGATGGAGAGGGCTTCTAGGGTGGTGACGTGGGAGAGGGGAGAGGCAGAGATATAGGGCTGGTTGGGCATGATGTTGGACCACAAAGGAGAGGAGGATGGTTGGGCTTTGACCCATGGCGAGAGCTAAGGCAAAGTTTGGACCGGGTTTGGCCCAAAGCCAAGATAGAGTTATAGGGCTGGGTGCTTGTGGTTTTTTTGGGATATGGGCTTTGATCAAGAAGAGAAAAGGTAGAGGGAAAAGAGTCCATGATGATGTTGCCCAAGGTGAGGAAAGGAGAGAAGAATAAGCCCATTAGAAAGAGAGAACAATGCTAGGGCTGCCATTGGGTTGATAAGGGAAGAAATGAGATTAACTTGGTTATGCAGCATGTGAGTGATTTTACTCGAACGTGATGGTAGAATTGCGTGAGAGAGATGACATACAATGATTGGCCATCAAGCATAGATTTAGTGCTTTGGAGGAGTCTCGGTCAGAAATAATTAGAAGCACTGAAATGAGGAGAAAAGAGAGAAAGAGAGATCGGGCTAGTTAGGGTTTTGACAAGATGAAAGTTGAAAACCCACAAGGTTTTTGGAACAAGGATCAAGGTGAATGGTTCCCAAGGAGTTGATCATGGTATTGAGGTTATGGAAACTTTGGTCAAGGATCTTGAGAGATTTGATTTGGATCAAACCCTATGTGCGTTTGAGAACATTTAAACTCATTTTTCATACAAAAACACTATGCAAATGCATGAAGTGCAACATACAATTAAATTGTATTCCAAAAATTTTAGAAACTCACATTTTCCACTATCTAAAATGTCAACAACTTAACTAAAGTTGGGAAAATTCTAGAAACTATTAAAAATCTTTGGTTTGTTTTTAGTGTTTTCTAGTCACATCCCAAAACAAAAAAATTGGGGTGTGACAAACTACCCCGCTTAACGGAATCTCATCCCTAGATTCACTGAAGAGACACTCATTACAAAGAGTTGAATCACACATGGACACCATAACAAAACAATCAATCGAGTAAGAACACACTAACATGGTGTTGTCCTTAGTCGGGAACACATTAGTACTTAGCCTAGCATCGTTGCTAACGTAAAAGCACCCGGGTAAAAACCTACTTATATAGGGCATAGGATAGGACGATCTTGGAATCTTCAGTCTTCTTTGGTGTGATGATTCTTCTTGTTGACGTAGAATTTTCAACTTCACATGTATCCTCATGGATCTTGGAGAAAAAGAGGCTTCTAGTAAAGAGCATTTTTTTTAGTTTTTCACAAAGCATCAAGGGGGAGGAAGCCAGGATTAGTTTTTACCAAATTTAGTTTATGAAAACGACCATGTCTAACTAGGCTGAGCGTCCTGCAGTCAACACTGCCCTGATACCACTTTGTTGCACCTAGTTTTCCAAAGAATACGAAGCGCTAAGTATATGTGTGCCCAGGATGTCAACACGACACATATAGCGACAAATATGGGGAATATCAAGAACAATGCTTTATTATATATCGAAACATATTTACAATAAGGCTTACATCTATTACAAAGCACAACGAAAACTATACTTAATCTTCTCTTTGGGTCTCCATACTCCACATGGACGATTGACTGGGGGAGTACTCGCCTAGTACTCTTGGAAGATGAATCACCATATGATACCCATCTGGGATTTTTGTTGATTGAATTGTAAAGCAAGAGTGAGCGCACCATACTCAACAAGTATAACATGAGGTTATGTAAGGCTCAAGAAGGCTTGGCACAGCTGTACTATGGTAAACATTTTTAGTTGGTCATATTTTATTTATTAAACCTGAGTTACTAGGTTATGCTTAAGCTCCCAAAGTGAAAGTATAATAATTATCATCAAGATTAATCATATCCCAAACCATCCATAGAACCATCTATCTCAAAAAGGATCCATGCCGCTCTTGACCATGAACATGACTGATATATCAGTTTTACACTCTACATAGGTTGTACACTTTCACCATGAGTCGTGTTACCCATATGACCGAGCTGATCAGCCTCTTGACTCACTTTCAAGGTAAGTCGGCAGGGTTCACTATGAGGCCTTTCCAAATACCCCTCTAACAGGTTAGTGGCCACGAGGTTTCAGCAGCTAGGCGAATGGAGGCCCCCTTCAAGACTGGCACACCTTGACTGTAGCCCAACACTCATCTTGACAGGCAAGAAGCCATTCTGCAACCTAGGCCCCCTCTTGCGCCTGCCGGTAACCACTAACAAGCTAGAAAAATCTAGTTACTTAGCCAGGACCAGAGCCATGTAGTCCTCATGGCTGTACTGTAAATCCTAGGTGGCTGCTTTAAGATTCAGTCCTTACGGAGGGCAGACTAGAGCACCCAAAAAAGCCCAATGCTCTAGCCCCCTTCTGTCCATGTTGCTCCAAAGAATCATTTTAACCATTGATTCCATAAGTCATTATTCCAAATTAACATTATAACATTTGGTGATTGCAAGCTAAGCAAAGCTACCCATATGCATGAACCCAGGGTACCAAGGAAGAGGGTACAAAAGTACTAGGTAAAGTCCATAGTGGTTCATCATATTAGACACATGCATATGAAAGTGATTATAAGGTTATTAGGTAACAAAGGAACTCATGTCACACTTGCCTCAAATTGTTCGCCCAAACTTTCCAACCTTTGCTTCTGAACCATCTTCGCACAGCTTCTTCTAACGATAGCAACAACCATCACAAGCATCAAAGACAAACCTAGGAGCAGTACATCAATCATTATATATAAAACAAGATATAAAGGTTATTAAACATGTAGGGCTTGTTCTAAGATTACGAGAGCGCAAAAACTAACCAAAACAGGAGCCACGATTAAAGGATGTGAGAGTTGAAAGGTATAGATGGAAACGATTGGATTTAGGTGAGAAAGGTGGAGTTTGGACTAGAAGAAACATATTTATCAGAGCAAAAAGGATTGGACATGTGTATAGGTTACTTGGGAACATATCATGACCAACTAATGCACAAGGTGGATTCAAGTTCAAAGGGAAACACGATTATGGTGGACTATGCACCGGTTGAGCGTACCCGGTGGCGGACAGCGGCGGATAGCAGCGGCTGTGGCCATGAAAAGGTAGAGACGCATTGAACTTGTTGGCATAGAACTTGGTAGGATCATGTGCAACTAGAAAACATACGATTTTGTAAGTGGGCTCCGCTATTCATGCAGCGGTTTAGCAGGGAACGCGGCGAATCGCCGAGGCATCCAGGACAAGCACGTCAGCGGGCAGCGGTGATTACGATGAACGATGGCATGGTTATAATAGAAACAATTAGAGCTGGATTTTGTAGGGTTGCTAGGTACTGTATGGACCATGTTGTGACAAAAAGGGCATGATATTTTGACCATCGGATAGCCAGGGAATGATATTGCAAGATGGCACAGCGTGGCTGTTGGCATGGCAGGAGCAAGCACACGGTGATGCTTATATCTTGGGTGTTGTGGTTCATATGACCAAGAAAACTTGCAGCGTTGTGTGTAAGTATATGATACACACTGTAGTCTAAGGGCTGGACCACCGAAGCGGCGAATCATCGGGAACACGCATGCCAATCGGCATCAGCGCGGCTGCAGGGCTGCAGGGACAGCGAGCACAAGATAGGAACATATCTCTTTCATATTTGATCCTATAGCCCTGAAACTTTGCAGAGGCGTGAGCAACTATATAGGTGACAGTCTAGCCAAAGGATCAATCCTACGGTTCACTGGATCAACGGGAACGTCGTTGCCAAAAAAACAGGGTGTCTGCTGTTTGGACAGCAGGGGTAGTAGGCACTTCGGTCTCCATATCTCGGCCATCGGGGATTTTATAGCCGAACCAACTAGTGGAATCATGTGCAGGGATATCGTGAACATGTAGGTTCAACGGATTGGTAATTTGGATAAGGGATTAGCAGGGAACGCCAAAATCATTCATAGCTGCAATCCAACAAGACAGCAGGAACAGCGGGCACGGAGATGTCGATATCTCTGGTTTCCCAACTCCTGTGGTGAAACCGTCTTACAGAGGTGTGTTCAAGGATGTTAAATACAATTTGACCAAAGGGTTTGATGATCGGAGTAACAAAACAGCGAGGAACGCCGATTCCGTCAACAACACCAAATCTGGCCGCAAGGACAGCAACACCTACATCAGGTAAACTTTGCCGGGGATCAAGCATACACCATCTAAGGTACTTGATATGCAGAGGTGAACATGAAAACAAGATAAGGCAAAGTTTGGACCGGGTTTGACCCATGGTGAGAGCTAAGGCAAAGTTTGGACCGGGATTGGCCCGAAGCGAAGATAGAGTTATAGGGCTGGGTGCTTGTAGTCTTTTTGGGTTGTGGGCTTTGATCAAGAAGAGAAAAGGTAGAGGAAAAGAGTCCATGATGATGTTGCCCAAGGTGAGGAAAGGAGACAAGGATAAGCCCATTAGAAAGAGAGAACAATGTAAGGGCTGTGTCGATGTTTGACCACCGATAGCCTGCCACGGGGGTACCCGGGGCAGTTTGTTCGAGCTTCAGCGCATGTAGAACTCGATGGTTAACGCAAGAAACAGGCGATTTATCCTAGTTCGGACCCTCGATCCTCGATCGAGTAATAGCCCTACGTCCAGTCGGTGTTAGCCTTTGCGTTGGATTGATTGTAAAGTGTTGTGTCGTACAATTGTTGTCTTCAACTCCCGATCCAAGGAGCCCTGCCCTCCTTTATATAGTCAGGAGGCCAGAGTCCTAGTCGGTTTATATTGAGAGTTCCTAGTAGGATTACAGAGTAATACTGCTACTAAGATTACAGGAGAAGAATCCTAATTGGACTAGGTCTTCTCCCTTCCTTGTGTGGTATCCCGTGGGTCCCGCACCGACAAGCTCCCGAGCACTTCATGGTTGAGTTCTGGAAGCCTCGTCTTGTTCCTTCAAGTCTCGTCGAGTAGGAACAAGCGTCGTCCGAGTGCTTTCTTGAGCGAAACCGTGTAGCGCTTCGTGAGATTTTTGCGTGGTGTGTACTTTTTTGGAGAAAAAAGTACTCCCATTTGGATGTAGCCCCCGAGCCTCTTGCTGTTTGGCACAAGGAGCTTTGAGGGTATTTTCTTGAAATCCCCCTGACTCTTCGTCGAAAGGTTTTCGAGCATATACCCGTCTTTTTGTTGAAAAGAGCTCGGATTTAGCTATGTCCGGGTTCTTTTTGTTGAAAAGAGCTCGGATATAGCTATGTCCGGGTTCTTTTTATCTTTTGGCCTTGAAGTCGTCTGTCTTGAAGAAGTCTTCTGAGTGACATGCACTTTTTTGAAAAAAACGCACTCACTGAGTGTAGCCCCCGAGCCTCTTACTATTTGAAACAAAAAGTTGGAGGGTCTTGAATCTGAGTTGTTTGAAAGAACTGTATATATTTCCTTTTGCAGCCCCCGAGCGTATATCCGGGTTGTTTTGTTTAGGAAGAACTCAGATACGAGGTCTTGGCGTATTCTTTGATAGTCTATTGTTGTCAGATGTAGTTGTATGGTGGTGGTTGAGTTTGAATGCCTTATGTTCATGGGTTGTACTGTGTTGGTATATTCTTCCGAATATGCTTGTCTTCAAGTATTGTTCCCTCTCGCCTGAGTCTTCCATTATTGAGTCCTGTCTTTTCACTATGTCCTTTGTTAGGCTTATTTCATTGGTACTCCTAGTCCTTGTGCGCCGCTCCTTTGATCTATAAATACCCTCCCGGAGTGCTTGTTTTCATCCATTGAACATTCTGTTGAAACCTTCGTGGTCATGAACATGGTAGTTTGTGAAGTAGAGCAGCCCCCGGGTGTGTTTTGTAGTTCCTGTGTGTCTTGTTGTAGCTGGAGGAAGTCTTATGATAGAGATTAGAGGTAGGCTAATCCCACAGCAGCATTGTACCAGGATGTACATGGCGGTAGTTGGAGGAAGTCTTGTGATGCGGGCTTCGTTCCTTCATCTAGCAGTTCTAGGTTGATCCTCATCGCCTGTCCTGAGACTGTCCGGTGCAGATCAACACCATATCCAGCATCACATCGGTCTTGGGTAGACAGATGCCTGCCGGCCTTCTCTACTCCATGTTGTCTTGCCATGCTGCTGATTTCCTCCTTGGATGCACTGCGTCCGTCCTTTGAAGAAAATAGTGTAGCTGATGGCAGTTTGTCCTTCTAAATAGTAATTTGGGATACGTAGTCGTTCCAGAGCCTAGCCGTGTCTGTGTTGCTCTTTGCTACTTTGCTTTTCGTGGTACCGAGTTCGTTGGGTCTTGTAAGATTTGTAATCTTCTATTTTTGAAGTCGCTTGTAATGGAACGAATCTTGTCTTCTGAGTTGTCCTTTACTTTTCTGCTGTAATCCCTATCGTTCATGAGATTACCGAGTTCTTTCCGTAATAATCGAGTTCTTATGTTCCTTGTGAGGTAGCCCTTATTTTCTTCATGGTTGGCGGGTTGTTTTTTGCAGTAATCTGATAACTCCGCCGTAGTGTTGGATGGATAAGTCTAAAATCTGCCCGTTGAATTGTACCATTGTGTGGATTTGTGCCCTCCGTCATTTTAGCTGTGTCAGTAAATGGACCGTTGCGTTCTCACACGGTGATTTAACGGGCCTGGTGGGTCATTTTTATCGCTGTAAAAATCTATTTAAAGACACTTCATCTTCTTTTTCTTTAATGCCCTTCTCTTGCCTTGAAACCCTAGCTCTTAGACATCCGTCGTCGCCATTGCCACCGCCGTCTTAGTGTCGCCATCCAAGCTTTCTCTTCCCCTAGTTGCTTTTTTGCCTCTGTTAGTACATGGGTAAGAAGAAGGTCGTGAGCAAGTCCCAGTCAACCTTCGTGGACGAGGAAACATCACTCTCCGTGATTGAGAATCAGGAGTTCGTGGCCATGAGGGCTACCCAGAAGTCTTGGCCGGCACCGACGACGACCGAGGATCAGCTTCGAGAACTTGTCAGCGATGGTTTGATCCAGAGCAAGGCCATTGCTGAATGGAGAATTCTAGGCGAGCATCGGGTCCCTGCTCTAGGTCCTGGTGAGATCGTTCTTTTCGTCTCCTTCATTCATGCTGGACTTTGCCTTCCTGCCTCCGTCTTTCTTCACCAATTTCTCAACTACTTTGGGATTTGCCTGAATCATCTTACTCCTAATGTAGTCCTTCACCTTTCTATCTTTGTTCATCTTTGTGAAACTTTCCTTGGAATTCCCCCTTCTCTTTCTCTGTTTTGTTACTTCTTTCGCCTGAAACCCCAACCCCGCTGCGAAGACACCAGCGTTCTTGGTGGTTGTGGGATTCAATTTTGCTAGGGTCTTAAGAGCAAGTTCTTTGACTATGACCTGGTTGATTCTGTAAGGGATTGGCGTGTCGACTGGTTTTATGCTGCCAATCTGATCCCTTCTCTCACTGTCCACTCTGGATCTGGTCCCTTGGTTAATGACCGATGGGATAAGAACCCTGTGACGACTGCTGAGGTTCAGGCAATCCAGCCATTCCTTGATAGGATCAGTATTCTGAAACAACAGGGTTTGACCAGTTTTGGTATTGTCTCGAACTTTCTTCGTCGTCGAGTTCAGCCTCTGAAGGAGTGAGAGCACCTTGGCTTCGAGTACTCTAGGGCTGAGGATCCTTCGTGCATGGTCCCAGCCCTTGAGTTGACCGATGAGGAGGTACTCGAGCATCTCCAGAAGATGCTAAAAGGAGCAAGCATTGTCCCACTTACTGTCTCTGAGTTCTCTGCCAACAACCCGCCTCCAGCTGTAAGTCATTTTCTCTTCGTTTGGGTACTTTCTATACTTTTGATTTGAAGCCGAATCAGTGTGTCGTGCACCACCTAAAATGATAGTTATCATCAACCTGACAAAAGATTGAGAATCACATCCCCATCACCTGTCGCCCTTGATTGTGAGATGTTGTCACCCCAAACTGACGTGACAAGCTCATGAGCCCATTTTCCTTTTGCGGTGTCGAAGAGCAACTTAGATATTGCTGTGAAAATCAGGCCATTAGCCCTTTTGATAGCCCCATTGCCCTGAGGGTGGTTGACCGAAGTGAAAGCAAGTTTGATGTTGAGCTCAGAGCAAAAATTTCTAAATTTGGTGCAATCAAACTATTTCCTATTATCCATAGTTATGTAAGTTAGTACCCAGAACCGACATATGATTCTTTGCAAGACAAAGCTTATCAGTGTTCCTGAAGTGATTCTTGCTAGGGCTTTTGCCTCAATCCACTTGGAAAAATATTCTAATGCCACATTGGCAAAATGGAGATTGTCTGGTGCTGGTGGCAATGGCTCAACAATATCAACACCCCATCGCTGTAATGGCCAAGTTGGGATGATGGATCTGGTTGGATTGGTGAAAGCCCTAGTTTGGTTTTGGCTAATTGATGAAACCTATTTAGACTAACCCTATGCTCTATGTGTGGATTTGAGATAGGTTGGTCCAACCCAAGTGATGGAGTTGGTGGCATTCATGGATGGAGATGACCACATGAAATGAAGATCATGGTGATGGTGTGAACACATGTGATGATCAAGCTCCGAGATTTTGAAAAGAAGAAAGAGAAAAACAAAATGGGCTCAAGGCAAAGGTGATATCTATAGGGCCATTTTGTTTTTGGTGATCAAGACACTATAGAGAGTGTGATCAAATTTAGGATAGATGGTCATACTATTAAGAGGGGAGCTCTCATCAAACAACTCGATCATCTAGTGCCACTAGGTGTTGGAAAACTTGCATTGCATTTTAGGCCTAGTGCACAATCGGTGAGAAAGTGATTAACCTTTGAAAAAAGATTGTGAAAATACTAACACACTTGCCCGTAATGGTGAAACACTTGTGGTGTTGCCACATTTGTAAAGGAGTTGAAGGAGGCAAAGTAGGGGATGAGGTGCTGGCTCTATGGCACCGCCACCCCTTGTCCAGTGCACCGCCACCCCTATGGCGGTGACCACCTTGCCTCACCCGAGCAGCCAGTTGTGGCGCTGGCACTGCTAGTGGCGGTGTGCACTGCCATGTGCATGACGGTGCACCACCTGGCCTTGTTCGGTGCCACCATCGCTTTTATCCACAGACTTGGGTAAGTGGGGTTGGGCACCGCCGTGGGCACCGCCACCCCTATCCGGTGGCACCGCCCTAATAATCCAGAGACTATGTTTTTGGGGGAGTTGGCCAGGGTGGCACTGCCAGGGCTTGTCCGATGCCACTACTGGCTGTCTAGTGCCCTAACGGTTGACCATTGGAGGGGCACCACCTCCCCCTGTTCGGTGGCGCACCGCCATGTCTGGTGCCTCCCCAGAAGCTAACTCAAAGGGGTAACAGCTCTATTATGAGGTGGGCTTATAAATAGAGGTGGTGGCTAGCCTTGGCCACTCTCTTGGCACTTCCCACACCTACATACACCCTTTGGGAGTTGAGCACACCACTCCACTCACTTTCACACTTGATTTCATCATCTTGAGAGAGATTGGAGAGCCTCTAGTGCATTGTTTAGTATTGACGGTAGTTAACATTCATCACAAACCATCAATATAACTTGGATAAATAGCTAAAATGGGTCACCACTATAGACTTAGGGGTTTAAACTAACAAATTCCATGAGTTTTGGTAAATATGTGTTGTCAGCAGGATTTAATCAAAAAACCACCAAGGACCTATTCATCAAAGGAAATTACGGAATTCCGCTGCATAAACAACATTAGAAGACTCTAGGAGGCTCTCCACCAAAGCAGACCCCGAGACCCTAACATGTGGGTCCTGCTGGCTGGCCTATGGGGCCTACCTAGTAGCCCCCCTGTTGTTACGTCGGTTCTCCACCGCCTTAAGGATTGCATCTCTGCCATTTATTCAAGTCGGTTTGATCCGAGGGCACATGATTGATGCTCTGGCCTATATATACCTGCCTGCACCCCCCCTTTAGGGTATTGGCATTTGATCCTGAGAGCCTAAGGGCTAGAAACCCTAATCCATATTTCCACTAGGATTAGAGCTAGCAATCAAGAGAAGATTAGTCCTCCATAGGATCTAGTCTTGTAATAGAGATATAGAGATAGAGTGAGAGGGAAGAGTTTTGGAGGAGTCCCGACCCATCGATGCTCTCTACAGCTTGTACCCTAGCGGAATCAAGTTCTTCATGAGCTTGCTTCTGAGATTTCTTTGGTAATCGACTTCTAATTCAAGTAAGCATCTTATTCATATTGTTCTTCAGGTTTGCGACTCTCTTTGAGTACTCTAATCCTTGTAGCTCCTGGGTTAAAGTAGTATTCATAGTGTAAGCATGGTGCTTAGACTCGGTTGCTCATGGATGTACCCTATTTTCCGGATTGGTGGTAGCTCACGAGGGTGACTCTTATAGCCTCGTTGAATGCCCTATAGTCCACCTCCTATTAGTAGGCCTAGTAGGACTTTGTACTATAGGAAACATACTCTGCCTATGCTTTCTCTAGTAATATCCCTAGAATTGAACAATAGAAGACAAAGCTTACCAAAGTTAGAACTAACAGACCTCTGCGATCTCCTCTATGCTCCTATTATCTAACCTTGATTGTGAAGTTGGGTTAAGTTAGATTTGGTTATTCTCACACATGTTTCCTCGAGTTCGATATAAAACTGGGTACTCTTGGTGAAGTGCTACATCGGTATAATATCCATGTGCTTGTGGATTATTTTGAGTGCATTACTTTATACCAACAAGCATTTCTGGCGCCGTTGTCGGGGAAACAGTTGCTGAGTTAACTTCGAACCTAGCTTATCCTTGTATCATTATTCTTTTATCTTTTACCTTTTCTTTTCTCTTTACCATGGATCTAGAATCCACCCCTATCTACCAATATGATGCACCTCGAGCACATGCCTATAGCCACAAGAGTCTTCAAATCCTATCCTAACACATGGCTATGAGTTGCGCCCGTGTTTAATTAACATGGTTCAGGATCAACCCTTTTTGGGCGAAGATGATGAAAACCCCTATTTCCACCTAAATGAGTTTGAGCAGACTTGTGCATGCTTCCGCATTGCAGGCATGTTAGATGAAACCTTACAATGGAAAATTTTTCCTTTCTCTTTGATGGGAAAAGTAAAATGTTGGTACAATCTCACCATAGGGAGTAGACAAGGAGATTGGAAAGACTTGTGCTATAACTTTTGCTTAGAATTCTTTCTCATCTCTAGGGTAGTCAGCCTTTGTTTAGAGATTCTAACTTTTAAATAAAAAGAAAAAGAATCGCAAGGCATGGCTTGGTGTTGGCACGAAAACGTGTCAGCTCACAGTAAGCCAGAAGGATCTGCTTAGGATGAGCCCGGAGATCCACTTGGATTCAACACAGGGTTAGCCAATCCTGCGTATTCCTCTCGAGATGTGCCAGTCAATTTGACCCTACAATTGATAAGGAGAGAAAGTTTATCAGTAATTTAAGGTGGAACATGCCAGTCTTTGCCTAGACAGTTCCAAATGTTCCACTTCAGGAGCAGCCAGACGGGAAAATTGATTAAATAGCCGATACGAGAACAAATCGGCTGTTACGGGCAGTAGAGCTTATGGATCGCAATTGATTTTATGTTGATAAGTATAATGCCCACAAATGTAAGTGAAATCATTAGCTAGGTGGATATTACCAGTGTGAATCATTGAGCCGATGAATCTAACAAGAAAGGATATAACATGCAAATAAATCAACTATCTAGTACGAATGGATCTACAAATTCTCTGAATCTAATCTGTAACCATCAATAGTGAGGTTCGATTGGATCGATGGCAGCTATGATGATAATAACAAACTAAAACCTTAGAATCTATAAAACCATCTATACATTGACAGGCTTTCCGAAAGACATGCTATATGTGCGAAAGCTCAAAGCGGATCGGCTGAAATAGCTGATTCGGGTGAAAGAGACTACAGCATGCGAACAATCGACTATTTAACAGGGACAAACCTATAAACTCATCAGACCTAACCTGCTATCTCTAACAACGGGGTTTGACTGGATCGATGCAGCCATGATAAAGACAACAAATCAAACCATTAAAGTACACAGATCTATTCATGTTTAACAGAATCATCAAGACACACTACAGGCGTTAAGGCACTGGCAATCAGCAATTTAGCCGATGCAGGCATAGCAAACAGTTAAGGTCATGATCGAGAACAAATCTACCAACTAGCATCCTCCGATCTATGATGCCATCAGTGGGGATCGACCGGATCGTTATAGCCATAATAGCGATCTACAAACCAGATTTAACTAGGAAGCAAACCTCTTCAAGATCATACGTGCCTTAACCGCATACTATGCACGATCAAGATCGAAGTAGAACATCCGATAAAATGTAACCCGTCTCTTAAAGTAAGAAACAACATATTGAAACAAAGCAAACGATAGGCTAAAAGGATATGAGGCCAATCTAGAGTGATCTCGATCGGGTAGGTTGATGTTGCTGCAAACTAATGGCAATAAGAGCATCAACAAGATCGGTAACTTAATGAATCTTCCCAAAGGTTGCCACTCTTAGGTAGAGCCAATAACTTGACCTTAATCTAATTCGAGCAGTGGAGGTCAACCGGATCAATGCAGCCGTACTTGAACTAGACAAGAGTTGATAACTGGCTTATACTAGAGTTTGCAGTGGAGGTCGAACTTAACTGATGTAGCCGTACAAATGGAAATATAAACCATGATGGTACTTACAGACAAGCCGAAGGTTAGCCGGACCAATGCAGCCTTGCTTGTTGAAGAACTTGCTGAGATCTACTCTACTCCTACTCCTAAGGGTTGGAACGGAGCCAAAAAAAAGTAACCTGTATTGATTGATTGGATGATCCTTTTACAATAGCCGGGGTCCAATATTTATACCCAGAATCTAAGCATGAATCCTACTTAAGTATGACTCATTACAATCTCTGGCATAAGATAAAACATTCCTAATTTAAGATAACTTGGACCCTAATCTTTCCCTTTTTATAGAGTCCGATATGTTTTCCCCGAAGCCAACCGTAGCTTTTTGTCGTTATCTGCTAGCGTCATCCGAAGAGAGCCGATTCTAGTGCTACATTTGAATCAGCTGATATTGACCCTTATGCAATCGATTTCTTGATGACACGATCTTGGAAGCTTAGAGTTCCCGCGTTCTTCTTCCCAAATTTTGGTGTAAACACATGCCCCCCAATTTTGGCATAAAAGTAATTTTATTCCAAAATTACCATGCCTATGCCTTCGATAGGTCCATAGTCATGGGTAGAGAATCTCGATCTAGGGTCTACTATCTGTCACTGCCTTTGCCAGCTTATGAGCCCATGCCTCAAAGCTTTACGAGAGCATCATCGCTTCACGGGCGCTTGGATTCATCATTCCAAACCGACTATAAATGTTTGTCCGACTCTGGCGAGAGCAACTCAACAACTCAGTTATGTTTCTCTTCTGCTTGCTTCCTTAGGTGCCCTTGGCTCCACCAGACCCTCCATGGTTCAATTCCTTGCTATGAGGATCTTGAGTGGTTAGAAGAATTCTTGTGCATAGGGTGACTGTGTCACTCATTTCAATGCCTTGTCGAGCAAGAGGATCAACTACTGCGGTTAGAAGAATTCTTGTGACATCACCTCAGTTTTCTCACCATGATCATAGAGTTGTTCTAGTGTTTGCAAGGGCTAAAATGTATGGACACCTTCCCCTTGTTTCCTTCATCAAATGCCCATCGGGGAAACCACAGACTTCTTTCCCACGGTTTCCTAGCCACCGAAAAATGGGCATCTTTTAGTAGGCGGCTTTCTTTCCCATTGTTTCCTAGACACCGAGAAATTGGTTGGGTATATGAGCATCTTTTAAGCAGGTGTAACACCTCTGGTGTTTTGACCTAATACTAAAATTTGACATGTCATCATGTGCATTGCAAAGCATTCATATAGTATAAAGTTTTGAATGCATTCACTAAATAAGATTTATTTCATAATGTTGTTATTTCATGTGATGTGTTTCAAAAACCCTAAATACAGATCATGACCACAAGGGTCAAATTTCATGTGTTCATGTGAGGCCATGTGTCATTTGACTCAAATAACCCTAATGGGCCATGTTGCTGGTCAAAAATCAAAATCTAAGTAAAAGGAAGACAAATCAAATTTGAATTCACATTCAAATTATAAAAGTCCTTTTTGCCCCTTTTAACTAATTCAAAATCCATGAGGAATTTGGGGTTGAGGCAAAAAGCAAAGTTGGAGATTATTTTATAGGGATCAACTTTGGTATTCAAAGTTTTTCAAGTTTACATACAAAATTTGGAGTAATTTTGGAATGATTCAAATCTTTAAATGTACCCCAAATGTGAAATTCAAAATGGAGGCAGAATTTGAAAATGTTCCTAGAAGTAAAGTTGTAGAGTTTGAAAAATTGAACAACTTTCATTTTTGGAGATTTTCAACTTCTTTAGAAAAATTCTGAGTAATTTGGAAAATAGGCACAGTGGCAGTTCTGTAAATAATGCAAAATTTAAAAATCACATCGCCGCTCACCGCCGGCGCCACGCAGTCTGCTTGTCGCCGACCTTCTTCGCCGCTTTCACGCGTGGTGACACGCCGATGTCACCGTGGTGAATCCACCCGTGCGTTGGCGACACCGGACGCCTTCTTCCGGGCTATAAATAGCCACAGTCGCCGCCGTCACTCCCGTTCTTCCCCTCTGCTCTGCTCCACCACCGCATAGCTCCGCCGCTCGCCGTAGGCCTTGTCGAGCCGCGTCAGTCGTTCCCAGCTACGTCAACGCGATCGCATTGGTCTTGCGCTCCTCCTCGATTTGCTCTCGTCGCTGATGTTGGCCGGAATCGCCCGGCGCAACCCGTCTTCCCCGTGACCGGTCGAAGCTCCGCCGCGACTGCCCTCACCGTGGCCAGGCTACTCCAGACCATCTCCGACTGCACCAAGCCCATCATCGTGATCACGGTGAGCTCCTGAGCATGTTGCTCACTCTTCCTTTGACTCTACTGCGCCGTAGCCTTAGTTACATCGATCACCGTCGGGTCCGAGCCGCCATGGCCGGCGTCGAGTTCCATCCGGTGTGCCCTTTTCTGTTCTGAGGCTTGGGATAGATGCGCGACTTGGTGTAGATCATGTAGGAGCAGTCCGTCTCACCGAAGATTCACCACCGGCGCATTTTGCTGGCCGGAGCTGGCCGCGCCGCCGTGTCTGGTTCACTGCCGCTGACGCGTGGGGTCAGTCTGTCAGTGAGCAGGGAGAAGAAGAACAGTGCTGATTTTTGTTTTCTGATTTTGAATAGTGCAGCAATTTGGCAATTTTGTAGGAATTTATTTACACATCCAAAAATTCTGAAAATTTGTGGGTAGCTTCTGTACATGTTTTAGTATGATTTAAAAATTTGAAACTTGGAATTTGAATAAATTTTTAATGTTCAAATATTTAGTCCATTAATTGAAAAATGCAATTTTTAATGTTCACATCCAACTTGGCCATTACGCTGTTAAAGGTGTTTGGCACCTCCAGATTCTGACCAATTTAAAGGTGTTTGGCACCTACGGCCATACAGTGCTTCGAATGGTGCCATTTTAATGCTCTCTTGATGGCTGTTGTTATATGAGAATTCCGCTAAGGGAAGGCATTCATCCCATTTAGCACCAAAGGAAAGAACACAGGCTCTTAGCATATCTTCAAGAATTTGATTTACCCTTTTAGTCTGTCCGTCTGTTTGCAGATGATAAGCAGAACTACGGATAAGTTTAGTTCCTAAAGACTCATATAGACTTTTCCAAAACTTGGATATGAACAATGATCCTCTGTCAGAAACAATGGTCTTGGGTGCCCCATGCAGACTGAAAATTCTATCAAGATAAAGCTTTGCATACTGCTCCGCTCGATATTTATCTCTGACTGGCAAAAAATGAGATATCTTGGTTAGACGATCAACAATAACCCATATTGAATTGTAGCCTGTAGATGTTCTAGGCAACCCTACTATGAAGTCCATACAAATATCTTCCCATTTCCAAGATGGAACTAGCAACGAATGTAATGGACCTGCAGTCTTCATATGAACTGCTTTGACTCTCTGGCAAATATCACACTTGGCCACATATTGAGCTATTTCTATTTTCATTTTGGTCCACCAATATCTCTTTCTCAGATCATGATACATTTTGTTGCTACCCGGATGAATGGAGTATCTTGTAGAATGAGCTTCATCAAGAATCTGCTTTCGTAGCTCCGGATCTTTGGGTACTACCAACCTATCATTGAACCATACGACATCTAATTCATCAATCTTGAAACAGGTTGGTTTTCCAGATCTAACCTTATCCTTAATATGGGCTATGCCCTTACTTTTCTGTTGAGCAGCAATGATCAGATCTTTGATAGTGGACTCGACTACAATATTGGACAGGGAACCTTGTTCTATGATTTGTAAATCCAGATGCTCCATCTCTTGACACAATGTTCACTGCATAGGTTCTACAATTAGGCAATGACAATGACTCTTGCGACTCAGGGCATCGGCAACCACATTAGCCTTGCCTGGATGATAATGCACTTCTAAGTCATAATCTTTGATAAGTTCTAACCATCTCCTTTGCCTCACATTCAGCTCTGACTGAGTGAAGATGTATTTCAAACTCTTGTGATCCGTATAGATATGACATATATTGCCCAATAAATAATGTCGCCAAATCTTGAGTGAATGGACAACAGCAGCTAATTCAAGATCATGGGTGGGATAATGTTCCTCATGCTTCTTGAGTTGTCTAGAAGCATATGCTATGACTCTGCCTTCTTGCATAAGAACGCAGCCAATACCAATTCCAGATGCATCACAATAGATATCAAATGGCCTCTCAATATTAGGTTGTGTTAATACTGGTGCAGTTGTCAGTAACTTCTTCAACGTCTGAAAGGCCTCTTCACATTCGGTTGACCATACAAACTTAGTTTGATTTTTCAACAGTCCAGTAATTGGCTTCGCAATTCTGGAGAAGTCAGGGATAAACCGACGGTAATACCCTGCCAACCCCAGGAAGCTACGAACTTGATGAACAGTTGTAGGTGCTTTCCAATTAAGGACTTCTTCTACCTTGCTTGGATCAACAGCTATACCTTCAGCAGATAGCACATGACCCAGAAATTGTACTTCCTCCAACCAAAATGCACATTTGCTGAACTTGGCATATAGTTGGTGATCTCTTAATCTTTGTAGAACAATACGGAGATGTTCCACATGTTCCTCTTTGCTCTTAGAGTAGATAAGAATGTCATCAATAAACACCACGACAAACTTATCCAACTCAGACATGAAAACTGAGTTCATCAGGTACATGAAATGAGCCAGGGCATTGGTCATCCCAAAAGACATGACTAGATACTCATATAGACCATATCGGGTAGTAAACGCTGTCTTTGGCACATCTTCACGTCTGATCATAATCTGGTGGTAGCCTGATCTTAAGTCTATCTTTGAGAATACTTTAGCTCCCGCAAGTTGATCAAAAAGCAAATCAATTCGGGGTAATGGGTATTTGTTCTTGATGGTGACTTCATTTAATGGCCTATAATCAACACATAACCTTAAGGTTTGGTCCTTCTTCTTCACAAAAATAGCAGGACATCCCCAAGGTGATGAACTGGGTTGAATGAAACCCTTGTCTAACAACTCTTGTAGTTGCATTTTTAATTCTGCTAATTCTTTTGGTGGCATCCTATATGCTCTTCTGGACACTGGTGCTGTCCCTAGTTTCAGATCAATTCTGAACTCTACGTCTCGGTCTGGTGGCAGACCAGGTAGGTCATCGGGAAAGACATCCGTAAACTCACATACCACTGAAATTTCCTCGGCTCCTTCAACAATAGTTGCATAGACTGTCTCCACAGTACTCTTAGGAAAAGGAAGTTGGATGAGAAGTTGGGTTTTGCTGTCAGGTGCATTTACCCTTATTGCTCTACGTAGGACATCTATGATAGCCCCGTGTTGAGTTAACCAATTCATACCAAGGATCACATCTATATCTTGATCCTTTAATATTAGCATATTGGTAGGGAACTCATAACCTCCCAAATCAATAGGTACATGCTGAACTACCTCCCTTGTACAGATTCGTCCCCCAGGCGACTATATATGATAGGGTTCTTTTGTTTCCCCAATAGCTATCCCATGCTTCACAACAAATGTACGATTGATGAATGTATGGGATGCACCAGAATCAAATAAGGTAATTGCAGGATGCTTAGCAATGGGAAACATACCCATCATAACTGGTTCTCCCTCTGGAATAGATTCCACTTGCGTATAGAATACCCTTCCAGTTTTCTTCTTAGCCGGACCCTTTTGATGGTTCTGAGCATTGCCCTTATACTGATTTTGAGCTTGATTAATAGGGGCTTTGGTTGCATCAGGATTGCTCTTCCTAGGATATGGACATTCTTGGGAAAAATGCCCGGGTTTACCACAATTATAGCATGGAAAATTGTGATTCTGGGGAGTAGCATTGCGGTTTGCATTATTGGCATTGTTCGGCTGCTGTGGTGCTTGATGTGTATAAGGTGTATTAGTTGCAGGGTGAATGAAGATTTGCTGCCTGCTTTGGCCTTGTTGTGGGCGAAATGGCGTACGGCCATGATTCTGGGGATGGTATACTATCTTCTGACGCTTGCCACTTGATGATCCGGAAGTAAATATTTTCTTCTTCTTCGCCTCTTTGTGTCGGCGATAATTCTCTTCCGAACCGATAGCAATGTTGATTGTTTCATGGTAAGTTGCATTACCACAGGCTGCCATCATTGTCTGAAGTTTAGTGTTCAAGCCTCGAAGAAAATGATTCTTTTTCTTCCTGTCCGTATTCACATACTCAATAGCATACTGAGACAGGTGGTTGAAACGCCCAACATATTGCATCACCGGGTGCTCCCCTTGCTTAAGAGCCAAGAACTCTTCCAGCTTCATGGTCATCACACTGTCCGGAATATAATGTGCCCTGAAGGCATCCTTGAACTCCCTCCAGTTGATTTGGTGACCAGCGGGCTGTATTGCTACCAAATTTGCCCACCAGGCACCAGCAGCTCCTCGGAGCTGTTGTGCCGCAAACCTTGGTTTTTGAACCTCAGTACAGTGGATCAGCTCAAACTTTTGCTCTATTGTCCTAAGCCAATCATCAGCTTCTAAAGGTTCGTCTGCCTTAGAGAACATAGGCGGACGTGTGTCAGTAAAATCCACATAAGTTGACTCGTCGTTTCCATTATTACGACGGCCACGATTAGGGTATGGTGCCTGCTGGTTCTGCACCAACTCCCTTAACAGCCTGGCATTCTCTGCCGTTGCGTTGATGAGTGCAGCTATGGCATCTGCCATAGTCGAGGGCATTGGTGGATATATGCAAGATTAAGTTCTACATATGTCGTGTGATAAGGAATCCCCAGCTGGGACTTGAATCAATTCGAATTGCCGGTGCTCCGCGGATATGGAGACTCGATTCATTACAGAAGCAATGTAGTACTGGTGAATTACTAAAATAAGAGAAAAAGAATGGAATGAGAAGGAATGGAATATGGGAAATGTATATTTAGTTGAGATAATGAAAGAACTTAGTGGTAAACTTGAAAATAGAATGAAGAATAGTAAGCTTTTGGCAAAGAACTTTTGAATCTTGCTACATCCTTACCTTGCCCCAAAGCCCTGCATCTCTAAAGTCTTACACCCCGTTACGTCGGGTTAGTCTTGTTGAGTACTTTTGTACTCAGGGTTTGTTAACCCTTGTTGCCATCTAAGATCATTGTAGGTTAGTTTGGAAAACCTTCAAAATGATTTGGATCAAGGAAAGTAAACATGATATTTTGAAAGTTCAATTTCTTTCTTCTTACCTTTGATCTAGACTCAATCCTGACTTATTTGAAAAGTTTGTGGCGGATAATATGATTAGGTTTGTCCTATGAAAATCTAGTACTTATGATTATACTAATCTTTTGTACGTAGACTCGTAAGATCGATTCATGCATCATGCTTGAGCACCTTGCATTATAATTCCCCTTAATAGTGGTTGGGTAAGTAATGTCAATCCCATTCTTGCTAACCTCCGTTATCCTCAAGCTATTCTTATAGTCCTACCCTAAATTCTTCAGGCTATGGCAAAGACCAAGAAAACCACATGCAAGTCCACCGGACCTCATGGAGTCCCTCGTCACCAAATGGCACCAAGAAATCACGAGCTTGGTGAAGGAAGTTCCAAGAACCCAGGAGAGGAAGGATCTTCAAGCAACCCCGCCAACGTCGAGAACATTAACAAGGAGCTCAACACTCTTCGTCGAGCTCATGCCAAAGACCAAGAAGAGCTAGCGGAAATGCAAAGGGGCATCACCATGACCATGGAACTGCGGAATGAAGCCTGGACACGAGAAGATGCGGCCAATAAACGCGTCAATGAGTTGGAGTTCTATGTAGAGGACCTAGAGATGGACAATGCCATTCTTCACGAGAATGTCCATATGCTGTATGCCCAACTTCATCCTCCTCATGGGGATGGTGAAGTTACCGATGAAGAAATGATTGTAGCTCTAGGGGAAGTCAAGAATGAAGAAGAGGAGGAGGATCCTAAGGAGTTAGTGTACTTCTCAGATGAAGATGAGGTTTCGTCCAATACGGACACGGATGCAGAAGACTGAAAGCTTGGAGTAGTAGTAGTAGTTCCTTTACTGCTTTCCTAGAGAACCAGGGTTGTCTTGTGGGATACAAGACATGTAATTTAAATAAGAACCCTTTGTAGCATGCAACCTTTTAAAAGCTTTCAATAAAGAATAATGTAAGTAAATGTGTTTCTCTAACAGATGCCTCGTCCTATCACCCGAACTGGTGCTAGTGGCTCGCATGATGATGATGAGTGCCCAAATCCTCCACCAATGCCCTCGACTTTGGCAGATGCCATAGCTGCACTCGTCAACGCAACGGTAGAGAATGCCAGGCTGTTAAGGGAGTTGGCGCAGAACCAGCAGGCACCATACCCTAATCGTGGCCGTCATAATAATGGAAACGACGAGTCAACTTATGTGGATTTTACTGACACACGTCCGCCTGTGTTCTCTAAGGCAGACGAACCTTTAGAAGCTAATGATTGGCTTAGGACAATAGAGCAAAAGTTCGAGCTAATCCACTGTACTGAGGTTCAAAAACCAAGGTTTACGGCACAGCAACTCTGAGGAGCTGCTGGTGCCTGGTGGGCAAATTTGGTAGCAATACAGCCCGCTGGTCACCAAATCAACTGGAGGGAGTTCAAGGATGCCTTCAGGGCACATTATATTCTGGACGGTGTGATGACCATGAAGCTGGAAGAGTTCTTGGCTCTTAAGCAAGGGGAGCACCCGGTGATGCAATATGTTGGGTGTTTCAAGCACCTGTCTTAGTATGCTATTGAGTATGTGAATACGGACAGGAAGAAAAGGAATCATTTTCTTCGAGGCTTGAACACTAAACTTCAGACAATGATGGCAGCCTATGGTAATGCAACTTACCATGAAACAATAAACATTGCTATCGCTTCGGAAGAGAATTATCGCCGACACAAAGAGGCGAAGAAGAAGAAAATATTTACTTTCGGATCATCAAGTGGCAAGCATCAGAAGATAGTATACCATCCCCAGAATCATGGCCGTACACCATTTCGCCCACAACAAGGCCAAAGCAGGCAGCAAATCTTCATTCGCCCTGCAACTAATACACCTTATACACATCAAGCACCACAGCAGCCGAACAATGCCAATAATGCAAACCGCAATGCTACTCCCCAGAATCACAATTTTCCATGCTATAATTGTGGTAAACCTGGGCATTTTTCCCGAGAATGTCCGTATCCTAGGAAGAGCAATCCTGATGCAACCAAAGCCCCTGTTAATCAAGCTCAAAATCAGTACAAGGGCAATGCTCAGAACCATCAAAAGGGTCCGGCTGAGAAGAAAACTGGAAGGGTATTCTATACGCAAGTGGAATCTATTCTAGAGGGAGAACCAGTTATGATGGGTATGTTTCCCATTGCTAAGCATCCTGCAATTACCTTATTTGATTCTGGTGCATCCCATACATTCATCAATCGTACATTTGTTGTGAAGCATGGGATAGCTATTGGGGAAACAAAAGAACCCTATCATATACAGTCGCCTGGGGGACGAATCTGTACAAGGGAGGTAGTTCAGCATGTACCTATTGATTTGGGAGGTTATGAGTTCCCTACCAATATGCTGATATTAAAGGATCAAGATATAGATGTGATCCTTGGTATGAATTGGTTAACTCAACACGGGGCTATCATAGATGTCCTGCGTAGAGCAATAAGGGTAAATGCACCTGACAGCAAAACCCAACTTCTCATCCAACTTCCTTTTCCTAAGAGTACTGTGGAGATAGTCTGTGCAACTATTGTTGAAGGAGCCGAGGAAATTTCAGTGGTATGTGAGTTTACGGATGTCTTTCCCGATGACCTACCTGGTCTGCCACTAGACCGAGACGTAGAGTTCAGAATTGATCTGAAACCAGGGACAGCACCAGTGTCCAGAAGAGCATATAGGATGCCACCGAAAGAATTAGCAGAATTAAAAATGCAACTACAAGAGTTGTTAGACAAGGGTTTCATTCAACCCAGTTCATCACCTTGGGGATGTCCAGCTATTTTCATGAAGAAGAAGGACCAAACCTTAAGGTTATGTGTTGATTATTGGCCATTAAATGAAGTCACCATCAAGAACAAATACCCATTACCCCGAATTGATTTGCTTTTTGATCAACTTGCGGGAGCTAAAGTATTCTCAAAGATAGACTTAAGATCAGGCTACCACCAGATTATGATCAGACGTGAAGATGTGCCAAAGATAGCGTTTACTACCCGATATGGTCTATATGAGTATCTAGTCATGTCTTTTGGGCTAACCAATGCCCCGGCTCATTTCATGTACCTGATGAACTCAGTTTTCATGCCTGAGTTGGATAAGTTTGTCATGGTGTTTATTGATGACATTCTTATCTACTCTAAGAGCAAAGAGGAACATGCGGAACATCTCCGTATTGTTCTACAAAGATTAAGAGATCACCAACTATATGCCAAGTTCAGCAAATGTGCATTTTGGTTGGAGGAAGTACAATTTCTGGGTCATGTGCTATCTGCTGAAGGTATAGCTGTTGATCCAAGCAAGGTAGAAGAAGTCCTTAATTGGAAAGCACCTACAACTGTTCATCAAGTTCATAGCTTCCTGGGGTTGGCAGGGTATTACCGTCGGTTTATCCCTGACTTCTCCAAAATTGTGAAGCCAATTACTGGACTGTTGAAAAATCAAACTAAGTTTGTATGGTCAACCGAATGTGAAGAGGCCTTTCAGACGTTGAAGAAGTTACTGACAACTGCACCAGTATTAACACAACCTAATATTGAGAGGCCATTTGATATCTATTATGATGCATCTGGAATTGGTATTGGCTGCGTTCTTATGCAAGAAGGCAGAGTCATAGCATATGCTTCTAGACAACTCAAGAAGCACGAAGAACATTATCCCACCCATGATCTTGAATTAGCTGCTATTGTCCATTCACTCAAGATTTGGCGACATTATTTATTGGGCAATATATGTCATATCTATATGGATCACAAGAGTTTGAAATACATCTTCACTCAGTCAGAGCTGAATATGAGGCAAAGGAGATGGTTAGAACTTATCAAAGATTATGACTTAGAAGTGCATTATCATCCGGGCAAGGCTAATGCGGTTGCCGATGCCCTGAGTCGCAAGAGTCATTGTCATTGCCTAATTGTAGAACCTATGCAGCGAACATTGTGTCAAGAGATGGAGCATCTGGATTTACAAATCATAGAACAAGGTTCCCTGTCCAATATTGTAGTCGAGTCCACTATCAAAGATCTGATCATTGCTGCTCAATAGAAAAGTAAGGGCATAGCCCATATTAAGGATAAGGTTAGATCTGGAAAACCAACCTGTTTCAAGATTGATGAATCAGATGTCGTATGGTTCAATGATAGGTTGGTAGTACCCAAAGATCCGGAGCTACGAAAGCAGATTCTTGATGAAGCTCATTCTACAAGATACTCCATTCATTCGGGTAGCAACAAAATGTATCATGATCTGAGAAAGAGATATTGGTGGACCAAAATGAAAATAGAAATAGCTCAATATGTGGCCAAGTGTGATATTTGCCAGAGAGTCAAAGCGGTTCATATGAAGACTGCAGGTCCATTACATTCGTTGCCAGTTCCATCTTGGAAATGGGAAGATATTTGTATGGACTTCATAGTAGGGTTGCCTAGAACATCTGCAGGCTACAATTCAATATGGGTTATTGTTGATCGTCTAACCAAGATATCTCATTTTTTGCCAGTCAGAGATAAATATCGAGCGGAGCAGTATGCAAAGCTTTATCTTGATGGAATTTTCAGTCTGCATGGGGCACCCAAGACCATTGCTTCTAACAGAGGATCATTGTTCATATCCAAGTTTTGGAAAAGTCTACATGAGTCTTTAGGAACTAAACTTATCCGTAGTTCTGCTTATCATCTGCAAACAGACGGACAGACTAAAAGGGTAAATCAAATTCTTGAAGATATGCTAAGAGCCTATGTTCTTTCCTTTGGTGCTAAATGGGATGAATGCCTTCCCTTAGCGGAATTCTCATATAACAACAGCCATCAAGAGAGCATTAAAATGGCACCATTCGAAGCACTGTATGGCCGTAGGTGCCAAACACCTTTAAATTGGTTAGAATCTAGAGAACGTTGGTTCTTTGGACCGGATGTAGTCAAGGAAGCTGAAGAGAAAGTTAAACTCATACAAGCTAATATGAAGGTAGCTCAATCCCGACAGAAAAGCTATGCTGATAAGAGGAGACGACCGCTAGAATTCAAAGTGGGAGATTATGTCTACCTCAAGGTATCACCGATGAAAGGAGTTCATCGATTTGGGATTCGGGGAAAGTTGGCGCCCTGTTATGTCGGCCCTTTTCAGATCCAACAACGATGTGGACCAGTCGCCTATCGCGTCAAGCTACCAGATCACATGTCAGCGGTGCATGATACCTTTCATGTATCTCAGTTAAAGAAGTGTCTTCAAGTATCGCAAGGCATGGCTTGGTGTTGGCACGAAAACGTGTCAGCTCACAGTAAGCCAGAAGGATCTGCTTAGGATGAGCCCGAAGATCCACTTGGATTCAACACAGGGTTAGCCAATCCTGCGTATTCCTCTCGAGATGTGCCAGTCAATTTGACCCTACAATTGATAAGGAGAGAAAGTTTATCAGTAATTTAAGGTGGAACATGCCAGTCTTTGCCTAGACAGTTCCAAATGTTCCACTTCAGGAGCAGCCAGACGGGAAAATTGATTAAATAGCCGATACGAGAACAAATCGGCTGTTACGGGCAGTAGAGCTTATGGATCGCAATTGATTTTATGTTGATAAGTATAATGCCCACAAATGTAAGTGAAATCATTAGCTAGGTGGATATTACCAGTGTGAATCATTGAGCCGATGAATCTAACAAGAAAGGATATAACATGCAAATAAATCAACTATCTAGTACGAATGGATCTACAAATTCTCTGAATCTAATCTGTAACCATCAATAGTGAGGTTCGATTGGATCGATGGCAGCTATGATGATAATAACAAACTAAAACCTTAGAATCTATAAAACCATCTATACATTGACAGGCTTTCCGAAAGACATGCTATATGTGCGAAAGCTCAAAGCGGATCGGCTGAAATAGCTGATTCGGGTGAAAGAGACTACAGCATGCGAACAATCGACTATTTAACAGGGACAAACCTATAAACTCATCAGACCTAACCTGCTATCTCTAACAACGGGGTTTGACTGGATCGATGCAGCCATGATAAAGACAACAAATCAAACCATTAAAGTACACAGATCTATTCATGTTTAACAGAATCATCAAGACACACTACAGGCGTTAAGGCACTGGCAATCAGCAATTTAGCCGATGCAGGCATAGCAAACAGTTAAGGTCATGATCGAGAACAAATCTACCAACTAGCATCCTCCGATCTATGATGCCATCAGTGGGGATCGACCGGATCGTTATAGCCATAATAGCGATCTACAAACCAGATTTAACTAGGAAGCAAACCTCTTCAAGATCATACGTGCCTTAACCGCATACTATGCACGATCAAGATCGAAGTAGAACATCCGATAAAATGTAACCCGTCTCTTAAAGTAAGAAACAACATATTGAAACAAAGCAAACGATAGGCTAAAAGGATATGAGGCCAATCTAGAGTGATCTCGATCGGGTAGGTTGATGTTGCTGCAAACTAATGGCAATAAGAGCATCAACAAGATCGGTAACTTAATGAATCTTCCCAAAGGTTGCCACTCTTAGGTAGAGCCAATAACTTGACCTTAATCTAATTCGAGCAGTGGAGGTCAACCGGATCAATGCAGCCGTACTTGAACTAGACAAGAGTTGATAACTGGCTTATACTAGAGTTTGCAGTGGAGGTCGAACTTAACTGATGTAGCCGTACAAATGGAAATATAAACCATGATGGTACTTACAGACAAGCCGAAGGTTAGCCGGACCAATGCAGCCTTGCTTGTTGAAGAACTTGCTGAGATCTACTCTACTCCTACTCCTAAGGGTTGGAACGGAGCCAAAAAAAAGTAACCTGTATTGATTGATTGGATGATCCTTTTACAATAGCCGGGGTCCAATATTTATACCCAGAATCTAAGCATGAATCCTACTTAAGTATGACTCATTACAATCTCTGGCATAAGATAAAACATTCCTAATTTAAGATAACTTGGACCCTAATCTTTCCCTTTTTATAGAGTCCGATATGTTTTCCCCGAAGCCAACCGTAGCTTTTTGTCGTTATCTGCTAGCGTCATCCGAAGAGAGCCGATTCTAGTGCTACATTTGAATCAGCTGATATTGACCCTTATGCAATCGATTTCTTGATGACACGATCTTGGAAGCTTAGAGTTCCCGCGTTCTTCTTCCCAAATTTTGGTGTAAACACATGCCCCCCAATTTTGGCATAAAAGTAATTTTATTCCAAAATTACCATGCCTATGCCTTCGATAGGTCCATAGTCATGGGTAGAGAATCTCGATCTAGGGTCTACTATCTGTCACTGCCTTTGCCAGCTTATGAGCCCATGCCTCAAAGCTTTACGAGAGCATCATCGCTTCACGGGCGCTTGGATTCATCATTCCAAACCGACTATAAATGTTTGTCCGACTCTGGCGAGAGCAACTCAACAACTCAGTTATGTTTCTCTTCTGCTTGCTTCCTTAGGTGCCCTTGGCTCCACCAGACCCTCCATGGTTCAATTCCTTGCTATGAGGATCTTGAGTGGTTAGAAGAATTCTTGTGCATAGGGTGACTGTGTCACTCATTTCAATGCCTTGTCGAGCAAGAGGATCAACTACTGCGGTTAGAAGAATTCTTGTGACATCACCTCAGTTTTCTCACCATGATCATAGAGTTGTTCTAGTGTTTGCAAGGGCTAAAATGTATGGACACCTTCCCCTTGTTTCCTTCATCAAATGCCCATCGGGGAAACCACAGACTTCTTTCCCACGGTTTCCTAGCCACCGAAAAATGGGCATCTTTTAGTAGGCGGCTTTCTTTCCCATTGTTTCCTAGACACCGAGAAATTGGTTGGGTATATGAGCATCTTTTAAGCAGGTGTAACACCTCTGGTGTTTTGACCTAATACTAAAATTTGACATGTCATCATGTGCATTGCAAAGCATTCATATAGTATAAAGTTTTGAATGCATTCACTAAATAAGATTTATTTCATAATGTTGTTATTTCATGTGATGTGTTTCAAAAACCCTAAATACAGATCATGACCACAAGGGTCAAATTTCATGTGTTCATGTGAGGCCATGTGTCATTTGACTCAAATAACCCTAATGGGCCATGTTGCTGGTCAAAAATCAAAATCTAAGTAAAAGGAAGACAAATCAAATTTGAATTCACATTCAAATTATAAAAGTCCTTTTTGCCCCTTTTAACTAATTCAAAATCCATGAGGAATTTGGGGTTGAGGCAAAAAGCAAAGTTGGAGATTATTTTATAGGGATCAACTTTGGTATTCAAAGTTTTTCAAGTTTACATACAAAATTTGGAGTAATTTTGGAATGATTCAAATCTTTAAATGTACCCCAAATGTGAAATTCAAAATGGAGGCAGAATTTGAAAATGTTCCTAGAAGTAAAGTTGTAGAGTTTGAAAAATTGAACAACTTTCATTTTTGGAGATTTTCAACTTCTTTAGAAAAATTCTGAGTAATTTGGAAAATAGGCACAGTGGCAGTTCTGTAAATAATGCAAAATTTAAAAATCACATCGCCGCTCACCGCCGGCGCCACGCAGTCTGCTTGTCGCCGACCTCTTCGCCGCTTTCACGCGTGGTGACACGCCGATGTCACCGTGGTGAATCCACCCGTGCGTTGGCGACACCCCCGGACGCCTTCTTCCGGGCTATAAATAGCCACAGTCGCCGCGCGTCACTTCCCGTTCTTCCCCTCTGCTCTGCTCCACCACCGCATAGCTCCGCCGCTCGCCGTAGGCCTTGTCGAGCCGCGTCAGTCGTTCCCAGCTATACGTCACGGATCGCATTGGTCTTGCGCTCACTCCTCGATTTGCTCTCAGTCGCTGATGTTGGCCGGAATCGCCCGGCGCAAACCCGTCTTCTCCCCGTGACCGGGTCGAAGCTCCGCCGCGACCTGCCCTTCACCGTGCCAGGCTACTCCACTCCAGACCATCTCCGACTGCACCAAGCCCATCATCGTGATCACGGTGAGCTCCTGAGCATGTTGCTCACTCTTCCTTTGACTCTACTGCGCCGTACCTTAGTTACAATCGATCACCGTCGGGTCCGAGCCGCCATGGCCGGCGTCGAAGTTCCATCCGTGTGCCCTTTTCTGTTCTGAGGCTTGGGATAGATGCGCGACTTGGTGTAGATCATGTAGGAGCAGTCCGTCTCACCGAAGATTCACCACCGGCGCATTTTGCTGGCCGGAGCTGGCCGCGCCGCCGTGTCTGGTTCACTGCCGCTGACGCGTGGGGTCCAGTCTGTCAGTGAGCAGGGGAAGAATACAGTGCTGATTTTTGTTTTCTGATTTTGAATAGTGCAGCAATTTGGCAATTTTGTAGGAATTTATTTACACATCCAAAAATTCTGAAATTGTGGGTAGCTTCTGTACATGTTTTATGATTTAAAAATTTGAACTTGGAATTTGAATAAATTTTTAATGTTCAAATATTTAGTCCCTTAATTGAAAAATGCAATTTTTAATGTTCACTCCAACTTGGCCATTACGCTGTTAAAGGTGTTTGGCACCTCCAGATTCTGACCAATTTAAAGGTGTTTGGCACCTACTGCCATACAGTGCTTCGAATGGTGCCATTTTAATGCTCTCTTGATGGCTGTTGTTATTGATGAATTCCGCTAAGGGAAGGCATTCATCCCATTTAGCACCAAAGGAAAGAACACAGGCTCTTAGCATATCTTCAAGAATTTGATTTACCCCTTTTAGTCTGTCCGTCTGTTCATGATAAGCAACTACGGATAAGTTTAGTTCCTAAAGACTCATATAGACTTTTTCCAAAACTTGGATATGAACAATGATCCTCTGTCAGAAACAATGGTCTTGGGTGCCCATGCAGACTGAAAATTCTATCAAGATAAAGCTTTGCATACTGCTCCGCTCGATATTTATCTCTGACTGGCAAAAAAATGAGATATCTTGGTTAGACTATCAACATAACCCATATTGAATTGTAGCCTGTAGATTTCTAGGCAACCCTACTATGAAGTCCATACAAATATCTTCCCATTTCCAAGATGGAACTAGCAACGAATGTAATGGACCTGCAGTCTTCATATGAACTGCTTTGACTCTCTGGCAAATATCACACTTGCCACATATTGAGCTATTTCTATTTTCATTTTGGTCCACCAATATCTCTTTCTCAGATCATGATACATTTTGTTGCTACCCCACGGAATACGAATGAATTAGTCTCTTTTAGATGAGCTTCATCAAGAATCTGCTTTCGTAGCTCCGGATCTTTGGGTACTACCAACCTATCATTGAACCATACGACATCTAATTCATCAATCTTGAAACAGGTTGGTTTCCAGATCTAACCTTATCCTTAATATGGGCTATGCCCTTACTTTTCTGTTGAGCAGCATGATCAGATCTTTGATAGTGGACTCGACTACAATATTGGACAGGGAACCTTGTTTCTATGATTTGTAAATCCAGATGCTCCATCTCTTGACACAATGTTCACTGCATAGGTTCTACAATTAGGCAATGACAATGACTCTTGCGACTCAGGGCATCGGCAACCACATTAGCCTTGCCTGGATGATAATGCACTTCTAAGTCATAATCTTTGATAAGTTCTAACCATCTCCTTTGCCTCACATTCAGCTCTGACTGAGTGAAGATGTATTTCAAACTCTTGTGATCCGTATAGATATGACATATATTGCCCAATAAATAATGTCGCCAAATCTTGAGTGAATGGACAACATCAGCTAATTCAAGATCATGGGTGGGATAATGTTCCTCATGCTTCTTGAGTTGTCTAGAAGCATATGCTATGACTCTGCCTTCTTGCATAAGAACGCAGCCAATACCAATTCCAGATGCATCACAATAGATATCAAATGGCCTCTCAATTAGGTTGTGTTAATACTGGTGCAGTTGTCAGTAACTTCTTCAACGTCTGAAAGGCCTCTTCACATTCGGTTGACCATACAAACTTAGTTTGATTTTTCAACAGTCCAGTAATTGGCTTCGCAATTCTGGAGAAGTCAGGGATAAACCGACGGTAATACCCTGCCAACCCCAGGAAGCTACGAACTTGATGAACAGTTGTAGGTGCTTTCCAATTAAGGACTTCTTCTACCTTGCTTGGATCAACATATACCTTCAGCAGATAGCACATGACCCAGAAATTGTACTTCCTCCAACCAAAATGCACATTTGCTGAACTTGGCATATAGTTGGTGATCTCTTAATCTTTGTAGAACAATACGGAGATGTTCCACATGTTCCTCTTTGCTCTTAGAGTAGATAAGAATGTCATCAATAAACACCACGACAAACTTATCCAACTCAGACATGAAAACTGAGTTCATCAGGTACATGAAATGAGCCAGGGCATTGGTCATCCCAAAAGACATGACTAGATACTCATATAGACCATATCGGGTAGTAAACGCTGTCTTTGGCACATCTTCACGTCTGATCATAATCTGGTGGTAGCCTGATCTTAAGTCTATCTTTGAGAATACTTTAGCTCCCGCAAGTTGATCAAAAAGCAAATCAATTCGGGGTAATGGGTATTTGTTCTTGATGGTGACTTCATTTAATGGCCTATAATCAACACATAACCTTAAGGTTTGGTCCTTCTTCTTCACAAAATAGCAGGACATCCCCAAGGTGATGAACTGGGTTGAATGAAACCCTTGTCTAACAACTCTTGTAGTTGCATTTTTAATTCTGCTAATTCTTTTGGTGGCATCCTATATGCTCTTCTGGACACTGGTGCTGTCCCTAGTTTCAGATCAATTCTGAACTCTACGTCTCGGTCTGGTGGCAGACCAGGTAGGTCATCGGGAAAGACATCCGTAACTCACATACCACTGAAATTTCCTCGGCTCCTTCAACAATAGTTGCATAGACTGTCTCCACAGTACTCTTAGGAAAAGGAAGTTGGATGAGAAGTTGGGTTTTGCTGTCAGGTGCATTTACCCTTATTGCTCTACGTAGGACATCTATGATAGCCCCGTGTGTGAGTTAACCAATTCATACCAAGGATCACATCTATATCTTGATCCTTTAATATTAGCATATTGGTAGGGAACTCATAACCTCCCAAATCAATAGGTACATGCTGAACTAACCTCCCTTGTACAGATTCGTCCCCCAGGCGACTATATATGATAGGGTTCTTTTGTTTCCCCAATAGCTATCCCATGCTTCACACAAATGTACGATTGATGAATGTATGGGATGCACCAGATCAAATAAGGTAATTGCAGGATGCTTAGCAATGGGAAACATACCCATCATAACTGGTTCTCCCTCTGGAATAGATTCCACTTGCGTATAGAATACCCTTCCAGTTTTCTTCTTAGCCGGACCCTTTTGATGGTTCTGAGCATTGCCCTTATACTGATTTGAGCTTGATTAATAGGGGCTTTGGTTGCATCAGGATTGCTCTTCCTAGGATATGGACATTCTTGGGAAAAATGCCCGGTTTACCACAATTATAGCATGGAAAATTGTGATTCTGGGGAGTAGCATTGCGGTTTGCATTATTGGCATTGTTCCGGCTGCTGTGGTGCTTGATGTGTATAAGGTGTATTAGTTGCAAGGGTGAATGAAGATTTGCTGCCTGCTTTGGCCTTGTTGTGGGCGAAATGGCTTACGGCCATGATTCTGGGGATGGTATACATCTTCTGACGCTTGCCCACTTGATGATCCGGAAGTAAATATTTTCTTCTTCTCTTCGCCTCTTTGTGTCGGCGATAATTCTCTTCCGAACCGATAGCAATGTTGATTGTTTCATGGTAAGTTGCATTACCACAGGCTTGCCATCATTGTCTGAAGTTTAGTGTTCAAGCCTCGAAGAAAATGATTCTTTTTCTTCCTGTCCGTATTCACATACTCAATAGCATACTGAGACAGGTGGTTGAAACGCCCAACATATTGCCATCACCGGTGCTCCCCTTGCTTAAGAGCCAAGAACTCTTCCAGCTTCATGGTCATCACACTGTCCGGAATATAATGTGCCCTGAAGGCATCCTTGAACTCCCTCCAGTTGATTTGGTGACCATCGGGCTGTATTGCTACCAAATTGCCCACCAGGCACCAGCAGCTCCTCGGAGCTGTTGTGCCGCAAACCTTGGTTTTTGAACCTCAGTACAGTGGATCCAGCTCAAACTTTGCTCTATTGTCCTAAGCCAATCATCAGCTTCTAAAGGTTCGTCTGCCTTAGAGAACATAGGCGGACGTGTGTCAGTAAAATCCACATAAGTTGACTCGTCGTTTCCATTATTACGACGGCCACGATTAGGGTATGGTGCCTGCTGGTTCTGCAAACCAACTCCCTTAACAGCCTGGCATTCTCTGCCGTTGCGTTGATGAGTGCAGCTATGGCATCTGCCATAGTCGAGGGCATTGGTGGATATATGCAAGATTAAGTTCTACATATGTCGTGTGATAAGGAATCCCCAGCTGGGAACTTGAATCAATTCGAATTGCCGGTGCTCCGCGGATATGGAGACTCGATTCATTACAGAAGCCAATGTAGTACTGGTGAATTACTAAAATAAGAGAAAAAGAATGGAAATGAGAAGGAATGGAATATGGGAAATGTATATTTAGTTGAGATAATGAAAGAACTTAGTGGTAACTTGAAAATAGAATGAAGAAATAGTAAGCTTTTGGCAAAGAACTTTTGAATCTTGCTACATCCTTACCTTGCCCCAAAGCCCTGCATCTCTAAAGTCTTACAACACCCGTTACGTCGGGGTTAGTCCTTGTTGAGTACTTTTGTACTCAGGGTTTGTTAACCCTTGTTGCCATCTAAGATCATTGTAGGTTAGTTTGGAAAACCTTCAAATGATTTGGATCAAGGAAAGTAAACATGATATTTTGAAAGTTCAATTTCTTTCTTCTTACCTTTGATCTAGACTCAATCCTGACTTATTTGAAAAGTTTGTGGCGGATAATATGATTAGGTTTGTCCTATGAAAATCTAGTACTTATGATTATACTATCTTTTGTACGTAGACTCGTAAGATCGATTCATGCATCATGCTTGAGCACCTTGCATTATAATTCCCCTTAATAGTGGTTGGGTAAGTAATGTCAATCCCATTCTTGCTAACCTCCGTTATCCTCAAGCTATTCTTATAGTCCCTACCCTAAATTCTTCAGGCTATGGCAAAGACCAAAGAAAACCACATGCAAGTCCACCGGACCTCATGGAGTCCCTCGTCACCAAATGGCACCAAGAAATCACGAGCTTGGTGAAGGAAGTTCCAAGAACCCAGGAGAGGAAGGATCTTCAAGCAACCCCGCCAACGTCGAGAACATTAACAAGGAGCTCAACACTCTTCGTCGAGCTCATGCCAAAGACCAAGAAGAGCTAGCGGAAATGCAAAGGGGCATCACCATTGACCATGGAACTGCGGAATGAAGCCTGGACACGAGAAGATGCGGCCAATAAACGCGTCAATGAGTTGGAGTTCTATGTAGAGGACCTAGAGATGGACAATGCCATTCTTCACGAGAATGTCCATATGCTGTATGCCCAACTTCATCCTCCTCATGGGGATGGTGAAGTTACCGATGAAGAAATGATTGTAGCTCTAGGGGAAGTCAAGAATGAAGAAGAGGAGGAGGATCCTAAGGAGTTAGTGTACTTCTCAGATGAAGATGAGGTTTCATCCGATACGGGCACGAATGCCGAAGACTGAAAGCTTGGAGTAGTAGTAGTTCCTTTACTGCTTTCCTAGAGAACCAGGGTTGTCTTGTGGGATACAAGACATGTAATTTAAATAAGAACCCTTTGTAGCATGCAACCTTTTAAAAGCCTTTCAATAAAGAATAATGTAAGTAAATGTGTTTCTCTAACAGATGCCTCGTCCTATCACCCGAACTGGTGCTAGTGGCTCGCATGATGATGATGAGTGCCCAAATCCTCCACCAATGCCCTCGACTTTGGCAGATGCCATAGCTGCACTCGTCAACGCAACGGTAGAGAATGCCAGGCTGTTAAGGGAGTTGGCGCAGAACCAGCAGGCACCATACCCTAATCGTGGCCGTCATAATAATGGAAACGACGAGTCAACTTATGTGGATTTACTGACACACGTCCGCCTGTGTTCTCTAAGGCAGACGAACCTTTAGAAGCTAATGATTGGCTTAGGACAATAGAGCAAAAGTTCGAGCTAATCCACTGTACTGAGGTTCAAAAACCAAGGTTTACGGCACAGCAACTCTGAGGAGCTGCTGGTGCCTGGTGGGCAAATTTGGTAGCAATACAGCCCGCTGGTCACCAAATCAACTGGAGGGAGTTCAAGGATGCCTTCAGGGCACATTATATTCTGGACGGTGTGATGACCATGAAGCTGGAAGAGTTCTTGGCTCTTAAGCAAGGGGAGCACCCGGTGATGCAATATGTTGGGTGTTTCAAGCACCTGTCTTAGTATGCTATTGAGTATGTGAATACGGACAGGAAGAAAAGGAATCATTTTCTTCGAGGCTTGAACACTAAACTTCAGACAATGATGGCAGCCTATGGTAATGCAACTTACCATGAAACAATAAACATTGCTATCGCTTCGGAAGAGAATTATCGCCGACACAAAGAGGCGAAGAAGAAGAAAATATTTACTTTCGGATCATCAAGTGGCAAGCATCAGAAGATAGTATACCATCCCCAGAATCATGGCCGTACACCATTTCGCCCACAACAAGGCCAAAGCAGGCAGCAAATCTTCATTCGCCCTGCAACTAATACACCTTATACACATCAAGCACCACAGCAGCCGAACAATGCCAATAATGCAAACCGCAATGCTACTCCCCAGAATCACAATTTTCCATGCTATAATTGTGGTAAACCTGGGCATTTTTCCCGAGAATGTCCGTATCCTAGGAAGAGCAATCCTGATGCAACCAAAGCCCCTGTTAATCAAGCTCAAAATCAGTACAAGGGCAATGCTCAGAACCATCAAAAGGGTCCGGCTGAGAAGAAAACTGGAAGGGTATTCTATACGCAAGTGGAATCTATTCTAGAGGGAGAACCAGTTATGATGGGTATGTTTCCCATTGCTAAGCATCCTGCAATTACCTTATTTGATTCTGGTGCATCCCATACATTCATCAATCGTACATTTGTTGTGAAGCATGGGATAGCTATTGGGGAAACAAAAGAACCCTATCATATACAGTCGCCTGGGGGACGAATCTGTACAAGGGAGGTAGTTCAGCATGTACCTATTGATTTGGGAGGTTATGAGTTCCCTACCAATATGCTGATATTAAAGGATCAAGATATAGATGTGATCCTTGGTATGAATTGGTTAACTCAACACGGGGCTATCATAGATGTCCTGCGTAGAGCAATAAGGGTAAATGCACCTGACAGCAAAACCCAACTTCTCATCCAACTTCCTTTTCCTAAGAGTACTGTGGAGATAGTCTGTGCAACTATTGTTGAAGGAGCCGAGGAAATTTCAGTGGTATGTGAGTTTACGGATGTCTTTCCCGATGACCTACCTGGTCTGCCACTAGACCGAGACGTAGAGTTCAGAATTGATCTGAAACCAGGGACAGCACCAGTGTCCAGAAGAGCATATAGGATGCCACCGAAAGAATTAGCAGAATTAAAAATGCAACTACAAGAGTTGTTAGACAAGGGTTTCATTCAACCCAGTTCATCACCTTGGGGATGTCCAGCTATTTTCATGAAGAAGAAGGACCAAACCTTAAGGTTATGTGTTGATTATTGGCCATTAAATGAAGTCACCATCAAGAACAAATACCCATTACCCCGAATTGATTTGCTTTTTGATCAACTTGCGGGAGCTAAAGTATTCTCAAAGATAGACTTAAGATCAGGCTACCACCAGATTATGATCAGACGTGAAGATGTGCCAAAGATAGCGTTTACTACCCGATATGGTCTATATGAGTATCTAGTCATGTCTTTTGGGCTAACCAATGCCCCGGCTCATTTCATGTACCTGATGAACTCAGTTTTCATGCCTGAGTTGGATAAGTTTGTCATGGTGTTTATTGATGACATTCTTATCTACTCTAAGAGCAAAGAGGAACATGCGGAACATCTCCGTATTGTTCTACAAAGATTAAGAGATCACCAACTATATGCCAAGTTCAGCAAATGTGCATTTTGGTTGGAGGAAGTACAATTTCTGGGTCATGTGCTATCTGCTGAAGGTATAGCTGTTGATCCAAGCAAGGTAGAAGAAGTCCTTAATTGGAAAGCACCTACAACTGTTCATCAAGTTCATAGCTTCCTGGGGTTGGCAGGGTATTACCGTCGGTTTATCCCTGACTTCTCCAAAATTGTGAAGCCAATTACTGGACTGTTGAAAAATCAAACTAAGTTTGTATGGTCAACCGAATGTGAAGAGGCCTTTCAGACGTTGAAGAAGTTACTGACAACTGCACCAGTATTAACACAACCTAATATTGAGAGGCCATTTGATATCTATTATGATGCATCTGGAATTGGTATTGGCTGCGTTCTTATGCAAGAAGGCAGAGTCATAGCATATGCTTCTAGACAACTCAAGAAGCACGAAGAACATTATCCCACCCATGATCTTGAATTAGCTGCTATTGTCCATTCACTCAAGATTTGGCGACATTATTTATTGGGCAATATATGTCATATCTATATGGATCACAAGAGTTTGAAATACATCTTCACTCAGTCAGAGCTGAATATGAGGCAAAGGAGATGGTTAGAACTTATCAAAGATTATGACTTAGAAGTGCATTATCATCCGGGCAAGGCTAATGCGGTTGCCGATGCCCTGAGTCGCAAGAGTCATTGTCATTGCCTAATTGTAGAACCTATGCAGCGAACATTGTGTCAAGAGATGGAGCATCTGGATTTACAAATCATAGAACAAGGTTCCCTGTCCAATATTGTAGTCGAGTCCACTATCAAAGATCTGATCATTGCTGCTCAATAGAAAAGTAAGGGCATAGCCCATATTAAGGATAAGGTTAGATCTGGAAAACCAACCTGTTTCAAGATTGATGAATCAGATGTCGTATGGTTCAATGATAGGTTGGTAGTACCCAAAGATCCGGAGCTACGAAAGCAGATTCTTGATGAAGCTCATTCTACAAGATACTCCATTCATTCGGGTAGCAACAAAATGTATCATGATCTGAGAAAGAGATATTGGTGGACCAAAATGAAAATAGAAATAGCTCAATATGTGGCCAAGTGTGATATTTGCCAGAGAGTCAAAGCGGTTCATATGAAGACTGCAGGTCCATTACATTCGTTGCCAGTTCCATCTTGGAAATGGGAAGATATTTGTATGGACTTCATAGTAGGGTTGCCTAGAACATCTGCAGGCTACAATTCAATATGGGTTATTGTTGATCGTCTAACCAAGATATCTCATTTTTTGCCAGTCAGAGATAAATATCGAGCGGAGCAGTATGCAAAGCTTTATCTTGATGGAATTTTCAGTCTGCATGGGGCACCCAAGACCATTGCTTCTAACAGAGGATCATTGTTCATATCCAAGTTTTGGAAAAGTCTACATGAGTCTTTAGGAACTAAACTTATCCGTAGTTCTGCTTATCATCTGCAAACAGACGGACAGACTAAAAGGGTAAATCAAATTCTTGAAGATATGCTAAGAGCCTATGTTCTTTCCTTTGGTGCTAAATGGGATGAATGCCTTCCCTTAGCGGAATTCTCATATAACAACAGCCATCAAGAGAGCATTAAAATGGCACCATTCGAAGCACTGTATGGCCGTAGGTGCCAAACACCTTTAAATTGGTTAGAATCTAGAGAACGTTGGTTCTTTGGACCGGATGTAGTCAAGGAAGCTGAAGAGAAAGTTAAACTCATACAAGCTAATATGAAGGTAGCTCAATCCCGACAGAAAAGCTATGCTGATAAGAGGAGACGACCGCTAGAATTCAAAGTGGGAGATTATGTCTACCTCAAGGTATCACCGATGAAAGGAGTTCATCGATTTGGGATTCGGGGAAAGTTGGCGCCCTGTTATGTCGGCCCTTTTCAGATCCAACAACGATGTGGACCAGTCGCCTATCGCGTCAAGCTACCAGATCACATGTCAGCGGTGCATGATACCTTTCATGTATCTCAGTTAAAGAAGTGTCTTCAAGTATCGCAAGGCATGGCTTGGTGTTGGCACGAAAACGTGTCAGCTCACAGTAAGCCAGAAGGATCTGCTTAGGATGAGCCCGAAGATCCACTTGGATTCAACACAGGGTTAGCCAATCCTGCGTATTCCTCTCGAGATGTGCCAGTCAATTTGACCCTACAATTGATAAGGAGAGAAAGTTTATCAGTAATTTAAGGTGGAACATGCCAGTCTTTGCCTAGACAGTTCCAAATGTTCCACTTCAGGAGCAGCCAGACGGGAAAATTGATTAAATAGCCGATACGAGAACAAATCGGCTGTTACGGGCAGTAGAGCTTATGGATCGCAATTGATTTTATGTTGATAAGTATAATGCCCACAAATGTAAGTGAAATCATTAGCTAGGTGGATATTACCAGTGTGAATCATTGAGCCGATGAATCTAACAAGAAAGGATATAACATGCAAATAAATCAACTATCTAGTACGAATGGATCTACAAATTCTCTGAATCTAATCTGTAACCATCAATAGTGAGGTTCGATTGGATCGATGGCAGCTATGATGATAATAACAAACTAAAACCTTAGAATCTATAAAACCATCTATACATTGACAGGCTTTCCGAAAGACATGCTATATGTGCGAAAGCTCAAAGCGGATCGGCTGAAATAGCTGATTCGGGTGAAAGAGACTACAGCATGCGAACAATCGACTATTTAACAGGGACAAACCTATAAACTCATCAGACCTAACCTGCTATCTCTAACAACGGGGTTTGACTGGATCGATGCAGCCATGATAAAGACAACAAATCAAACCATTAAAGTACACAGATCTATTCATGTTTAACAGAATCATCAAGACACACTACAGGCGTTAAGGCACTGGCAATCAGCAATTTAGCCGATGCAGGCATAGCAAACAGTTAAGGTCATGATCGAGAACAAATCTACCAACTAGCATCCTCCGATCTATGATGCCATCAGTGGGGATCGACCGGATCGTTATAGCCATAATAGCGATCTACAAACCAGATTTAACTAGGAAGCAAACCTCTTCAAGATCATACGTGCCTTAACCGCATACTATGCACGATCAAGATCGAAGTAGAACATCCGATAAAATGTAACCCGTCTCTTAAAGTAAGAAACAACATATTGAAACAAAGCAAACGATAGGCTAAAAGGATATGAGGCCAATCTAGAGTGATCTCGATCGGGTAGGTTGATGTTGCTGCAAACTAATGGCAATAAGAGCATCAACAAGATCGGTAACTTAATGAATCTTCCCAAAGGTTGCCACTCTTAGGTAGAGCCAATAACTTGACCTTAATCTAATTCGAGCAGTGGAGGTCAACCGGATCAATGCAGCCGTACTTGAACTAGACAAGAGTTGATAACTGGCTTATACTAGAGTTTGCAGTGGAGGTCGAACTTAACTGATGTAGCCGTACAAATGGAAATATAAACCATGATGGTACTTACAGACAAGCCGAAGGTTAGCCGGACCAATGCAGCCTTGCTTGTTGAAGAACTTGCTGAGATCTACTCTACTCCTACTCCTAAGGGTTGGAACGGAGCCAAAAAAAAGTAACCTGTATTGATTGATTGGATGATCCTTTTACAATAGCCGGGGTCCAATATTTATACCCAGAATCTAAGCATGAATCCTACTTAAGTATGACTCATTACAATCTCTGGCATAAGATAAAACATTCCTAATTTAAGATAACTTGGACCCTAATCTTTCCCTTTTTATAGAGTCCGATATGTTTTCCCCGAAGCCAACCGTAGCTTTTTGTCGTTATCTGCTAGCGTCATCCGAAGAGAGCCGATTCTAGTGCTACATTTGAATCAGCTGATATTGACCCTTATGCAATCGATTTCTTGATGACACGATCTTGGAAGCTTAGAGTTCCCGCGTTCTTCTTCCCAAATTTTGGTGTAAACACATGCCCCCCAATTTTGGCATAAAAGTAATTTTATTCCAAAATTACCATGCCTATGCCTTCGATAGGTCCATAGTCATGGGTAGAGAATCTCGATCTAGGGTCTACTATCTGTCACTGCCTTTGCCAGCTTATGAGCCCATGCCTCAAAGCTTTACGAGAGCATCATCGCTTCACGGGCGCTTGGATTCATCATTCCAAACCGACTATAAATGTTTGTCCGACTCTGGCGAGAGCAACTCAACAACTCAGTTATGTTTCTCTTCTGCTTGCTTCCTTAGGTGCCCTTGGCTCCACCAGACCCTCCATGGTTCAATTCCTTGCTATGAGGATCTTGAGTGGTTAGAAGAATTCTTGTGCATAGGGTGACTGTGTCACTCATTTCAATGCCTTGTCGAGCAAGAGGATCAACTACTGCGGTTAGAAGAATTCTTGTGACATCACCTCAGTTTTCTCACCATGATCATAGAGTTGTTCTAGTGTTTGCAAGGGCTAAAATGTATGGACACCTTCCCCTTGTTTCCTTCATCAAATGCCCATCGGGGAAACCACAGACTTCTTTCCCACGGTTTCCTAGCCACCGAAAAATGGGCATCTTTTAGTAGGCGGCTTTCTTTCCCATTGTTTCCTAGACACCGAGAAATTGGTTGGGTATATGAGCATCTTTTAAGCAGGTGTAACACCTCTGGTGTTTTGACCTAATACTAAAATTTGACATGTCATCATGTGCATTGCAAAGCATTCATATAGTATAAAGTTTTGAATGCATTCACTAAATAAGATTTATTTCATAATGTTGTTATTTCATGTGATGTGTTTCAAAAACCCTAAATACAGATCATGACCACAAGGGTCAAATTTCATGTGTTCATGTGAGGCCATGTGTCATTTGACTCAAATAACCCTAATGGGCCATGTTGCTGGTCAAAAATCAAAATCTAAGTAAAAGGAAGACAAATCAAATTTGAATTCACATTCAAATTATAAAAGTCCTTTTTGCCCCTTTTAACTAATTCAAAATCCATGAGGAATTTGGGGTTGAGGCAAAAAGCAAAGTTGGAGATTATTTTATAGGGATCAACTTTGGTATTCAAAGTTTTTCAAGTTTACATACAAAATTTGGAGTAATTTTGGAATGATTCAAATCTTTAAATGTACCCCAAATGTGAAATTCAAAATGGAGGCAGAATTTGAAAATGTTCCTAGAAGTAAAGTTGTAGAGTTTGAAAAATTGAACAACTTTCATTTTTGGAGATTTTCAACTTCTTTAGAAAAATTCTGAGTAATTTGGAAAATAGGCACAGTGGCAGTTCTGTAAATAATGCAAAATTTAAAAATCACATCGCCGCTCACCGCCGGCGCCACGCAGTCTGCTTGTCGCCGACCTTCTTCGCCGCTTTCACGCGTGGTGACACGCCGATGTCACCGTGGTGAATCCACCCGTGCGTTGGCGACACCGGACGCCTTCTTCCGGGCTATAAATAGCCACAGTCGCCGCCGTCACTCCCGTTCTTCCCCTCTGCTCTGCTCCACCACCGCATAGCTCCGCCGCTCGCCGTAGGCCTTGTCGAGCCGCGTCAGTCGTTCCCAGCTACGTCAACGCGATCGCATTGGTCTTGCGCTCCTCCTCGATTTGCTCTCGTCGCTGATGTTGGCCGGAATCGCCCGGCGCAACCCGTCTTCCCCGTGACCGGTCGAAGCTCCGCCGCGACTGCCCTCACCGTGGCCAGGCTACTCCAGACCATCTCCGACTGCACCAAGCCCATCATCGTGATCACGGTGAGCTCCTGAGCATGTTGCTCACTCTTCCTTTGACTCTACTGCGCCGTAGCCTTAGTTACATCGATCACCGTCGGGTCCGAGCCGCCATGGCCGGCGTCGAGTTCCATCCGGTGTGCCCTTTTCTGTTCTGAGGCTTGGGATAGATGCGCGACTTGGTGTAGATCATGTAGGAGCAGTCCGTCTCACCGAAGATTCACCACCGGCGCATTTTGCTGGCCGGAGCTGGCCGCGCCGCCGTGTCTGGTTCACTGCCGCTGACGCGTGGGGTCAGTCTGTCAGTGAGCAGGGAGAAGAAGAACAGTGCTGATTTTTGTTTTCTGATTTTGAATAGTGCAGCAATTTGGCAATTTTGTAGGAATTTATTTACACATCCAAAAATTCTGAAAATTTGTGGGTAGCTTCTGTACATGTTTTAGTATGATTTAAAAATTTGAAACTTGGAATTTGAATAAATTTTTAATGTTCAAATATTTAGTCCATTAATTGAAAAATGCAATTTTTAATGTTCACATCCAACTTGGCCATTACGCTGTTAAAGGTGTTTGGCACCTCCAGATTCTGACCAATTTAAAGGTGTTTGGCACCTACGGCCATACAGTGCTTCGAATGGTGCCATTTTAATGCTCTCTTGATGGCTGTTGTTATATGAGAATTCCGCTAAGGGAAGGCATTCATCCCATTTAGCACCAAAGGAAAGAACACAGGCTCTTAGCATATCTTCAAGAATTTGATTTACCCTTTTAGTCTGTCCGTCTGTTTGCAGATGATAAGCAGAACTACGGATAAGTTTAGTTCCTAAAGACTCATATAGACTTTTCCAAAACTTGGATATGAACAATGATCCTCTGTCAGAAACAATGGTCTTGGGTGCCCCATGCAGACTGAAAATTCTATCAAGATAAAGCTTTGCATACTGCTCCGCTCGATATTTATCTCTGACTGGCAAAAAATGAGATATCTTGGTTAGACGATCAACAATAACCCATATTGAATTGTAGCCTGTAGATGTTCTAGGCAACCCTACTATGAAGTCCATACAAATATCTTCCCATTTCCAAGATGGAACTAGCAACGAATGTAATGGACCTGCAGTCTTCATATGAACTGCTTTGACTCTCTGGCAAATATCACACTTGGCCACATATTGAGCTATTTCTATTTTCATTTTGGTCCACCAATATCTCTTTCTCAGATCATGATACATTTTGTTGCTACCCGGATGAATGGAGTATCTTGTAGAATGAGCTTCATCAAGAATCTGCTTTCGTAGCTCCGGATCTTTGGGTACTACCAACCTATCATTGAACCATACGACATCTAATTCATCAATCTTGAAACAGGTTGGTTTTCCAGATCTAACCTTATCCTTAATATGGGCTATGCCCTTACTTTTCTGTTGAGCAGCAATGATCAGATCTTTGATAGTGGACTCGACTACAATATTGGACAGGGAACCTTGTTCTATGATTTGTAAATCCAGATGCTCCATCTCTTGACACAATGTTCACTGCATAGGTTCTACAATTAGGCAATGACAATGACTCTTGCGACTCAGGGCATCGGCAACCACATTAGCCTTGCCTGGATGATAATGCACTTCTAAGTCATAATCTTTGATAAGTTCTAACCATCTCCTTTGCCTCACATTCAGCTCTGACTGAGTGAAGATGTATTTCAAACTCTTGTGATCCGTATAGATATGACATATATTGCCCAATAAATAATGTCGCCAAATCTTGAGTGAATGGACAACAGCAGCTAATTCAAGATCATGGGTGGGATAATGTTCCTCATGCTTCTTGAGTTGTCTAGAAGCATATGCTATGACTCTGCCTTCTTGCATAAGAACGCAGCCAATACCAATTCCAGATGCATCACAATAGATATCAAATGGCCTCTCAATATTAGGTTGTGTTAATACTGGTGCAGTTGTCAGTAACTTCTTCAACGTCTGAAAGGCCTCTTCACATTCGGTTGACCATACAAACTTAGTTTGATTTTTCAACAGTCCAGTAATTGGCTTCGCAATTCTGGAGAAGTCAGGGATAAACCGACGGTAATACCCTGCCAACCCCAGGAAGCTACGAACTTGATGAACAGTTGTAGGTGCTTTCCAATTAAGGACTTCTTCTACCTTGCTTGGATCAACAGCTATACCTTCAGCAGATAGCACATGACCCAGAAATTGTACTTCCTCCAACCAAAATGCACATTTGCTGAACTTGGCATATAGTTGGTGATCTCTTAATCTTTGTAGAACAATACGGAGATGTTCCGCATGTTCCTCTTTGCTCTTAGAGTAGATAAGAATGTCATCAATAAACACCACGACAAACTTATCCAACTCAGACATGAAAACTGAGTTCATCAGGTACATGAAATGAGCCAGGGCATTGGTCATCCCAAAAGACATGACTAGATACTCATATAGACCATATCGGGTAGTAAACGCTGTCTTTGGCACATCTTCACGTCTGATCATAATCTGGTGGTAGCCTGATCTTAAGTCTATCTTTGAGAATACTTTAGCTCCCGCAAGTTGATCAAAAAGCAAATCAATTCGGGGTAATGGGTATTTGTTCTTGATGGTGACTTCATTTAATGGCCTATAATCAACACATAACCTTAAGGTTTGGTCCTTCTTCTTCACAAAAATAGCAGGACATCCCCAAGGTGATGAACTGGGTTGAATGAAACCCTTGTCTAACAACTCTTGTAGTTGCATTTTTAATTCTGCTAATTCTTTTGGTGGCATCCTATATGCTCTTCTGGACACTGGTGCTGTCCCTAGTTTCAGATCAATTCTGAACTCTACGTCTCGGTCTGGTGGCAGACCAGGTAGGTCATCGGGAAAGACATCCGTAAACTCACATACCACTGAAATTTCCTCGGCTCCTTCAACAATAGTTGCATAGACTGTCTCCACAGTACTCTTAGGAAAAGGAAGTTGGATGAGAAGTTGGGTTTTGCTGTCAGGTGCATTTACCCTTATTGCTCTACGTAGGACATCTATGATAGCCCCGTGTTGAGTTAACCAATTCATACCAAGGATCACATCTATATCTTGATCCTTTAATATTAGCATATTGGTAGGGAACTCATAACCTCCCAAATCAATAGGTACATGCTGAACTACCTCCCTTGTACAGATTCGTCCCCCAGGCGACTATATATGATAGGGTTCTTTTGTTTCCCCAATAGCTATCCCATGCTTCACAACAAATGTACGATTGATGAATGTATGGGATGCACCAGAATCAAATAAGGTAATTGCAGGATGCTTAGCAATGGGAAACATACCCATCATAACTGGTTCTCCCTCTGGAATAGATTCCACTTGCGTATAGAATACCCTTCCAGTTTTCTTCTTAGCCGGACCCTTTTGATGGTTCTGAGCATTGCCCTTATACTGATTTTGAGCTTGATTAATAGGGGCTTTGGTTGCATCAGGATTGCTCTTCCTAGGATATGGACATTCTTGGGAAAAATGCCCGGGTTTACCACAATTATAGCATGGAAAATTGTGATTCTGGGGAGTAGCATTGCGGTTTGCATTATTGGCATTGTTCGGCTGCTGTGGTGCTTGATGTGTATAAGGTGTATTAGTTGCAGGGTGAATGAAGATTTGCTGCCTGCTTTGGCCTTGTTGTGGGCGAAATGGCGTACGGCCATGATTCTGGGGATGGTATACTATCTTCTGACGCTTGCCACTTGATGATCCGGAAGTAAATATTTTCTTCTTCTTCGCCTCTTTGTGTCGGCGATAATTCTCTTCCGAACCGATAGCAATGTTGATTGTTTCATGGTAAGTTGCATTACCACAGGCTGCCATCATTGTCTGAAGTTTAGTGTTCAAGCCTCGAAGAAAATGATTCTTTTTCTTCCTGTCCGTATTCACATACTCAATAGCATACTGAGACAGGTGGTTGAAACGCCCAACATATTGCATCACCGGGTGCTCCCCTTGCTTAAGAGCCAAGAACTCTTCCAGCTTCATGGTCATCACACTGTCCGGAATATAATGTGCCCTGAAGGCATCCTTGAACTCCCTCCAGTTGATTTGGTGACCAGCGGGCTGTATTGCTACCAAATTTGCCCACCAGGCACCAGCAGCTCCTCGGAGCTGTTGTGCCGCAAACCTTGGTTTTTGAACCTCAGTACAGTGGATCAGCTCAAACTTTTGCTCTATTGTCCTAAGCCAATCATCAGCTTCTAAAGGTTCGTCTGCCTTAGAGAACATAGGCGGACGTGTGTCAGTAAAATCCACATAAGTTGACTCGTCGTTTCCATTATTACGACGGCCACGATTAGGGTATGGTGCCTGCTGGTTCTGCACCAACTCCCTTAACAGCCTGGCATTCTCTGCCGTTGCGTTGATGAGTGCAGCTATGGCATCTGCCATAGTCGAGGGCATTGGTGGATATATGCAAGATTAAGTTCTACATATGTCGTGTGATAAGGAATCCCCAGCTGGGACTTGAATCAATTCGAATTGCCGGTGCTCCGCGGATATGGAGACTCGATTCATTACAGAAGCAATGTAGTACTGGTGAATTACTAAAATAAGAGAAAAAGAATGGAATGAGAAGGAATGGAATATGGGAAATGTATATTTAGTTGAGATAATGAAAGAACTTAGTGGTAAACTTGAAAATAGAATGAAGAATAGTAAGCTTTTGGCAAAGAACTTTTGAATCTTGCTACATCCTTACCTTGCCCCAAAGCCCTGCATCTCTAAAGTCTTACACCCCGTTACGTCGGGTTAGTCTTGTTGAGTACTTTTGTACTCAGGGTTTGTTAACCCTTGTTGCCATCTAAGATCATTGTAGGTTAGTTTGGAAAACCTTCAAAATGATTTGGATCAAGGAAAGTAAACATGATATTTTGAAAGTTCAATTTCTTTCTTCTTACCTTTGATCTAGACTCAATCCTGACTTATTTGAAAAGTTTGTGGCGGATAATATGATTAGGTTTGTCCTATGAAAATCTAGTACTTATGATTATACTAATCTTTTGTACGTAGACTCGTAAGATCGATTCATGCATCATGCTTGAGCACCTTGCATTATAATTCCCCTTAATAGTGGTTGGGTAAGTAATGTCAATCCCATTCTTGCTAACCTCCGTTATCCTCAAGCTATTCTTATAGTCCTACCCTAAATTCTTCAGGCTATGGCAAAGACCAAGAAAACCACATGCAAGTCCACCGGACCTCATGGAGTCCCTCGTCACCAAATGGCACCAAGAAATCACGAGCTTGGTGAAGGAAGTTCCAAGAACCCAGGAGAGGAAGGATCTTCAAGCAACCCCGCCAACGTCGAGAACATTAACAAGGAGCTCAACACTCTTCGTCGAGCTCATGCCAAAGACCAAGAAGAGCTAGCGGAAATGCAAAGGGGCATCACCATGACCATGGAACTGCGGAATGAAGCCTGGACACGAGAAGATGCGGCCAATGAACGCGTCAATGAGTTGGAGTTCTATGTAGAGGACCTAGAGATGGACAATGCCATTCTTCACGAGAATGTCCATATGCTGTATGCCCAACTTCATCCTCCTCATGGGGATGGTGAAGTTACCGATGAAGAAATGATTGTAGCTCTAGGGGAAGTCAAGAATGAAGAAGAGGAGGAGGATCCTAAGGAGTTAGTGTACTTCTCAGATGAAGATGAGGTTTCATCCGATACGGGCACGAATGCCGAAGACTGAAAGCTTGGAGTAGTAGTAGTTCCTTTACTGCTTTCCTAGAGAACCAGGGTTGTCTTGTGGGATACAAGACATGTAATTTAAATAAGAACCCTTTGTAGCATGCAACCTTTTAAAAGCTTTCAATAAAGAATAATGTAAGTAAATGTGTTTCTCTAACAGATGCCTCGTCCTATCACCCGAACTGGTGCTAGTGGCTCGCATGATGATGATGAGTGCCCAAATCCTCCACCAATGCCCTCGACTTTGGCAGATGCCATAGCTGCACTCGTCAACGCAACGGTAGAGAATGCTAGGCTGTTAAGGGAGTTGGCGCAGAACCAGCAGGCACCATACCCTAATCGTGGCCGTCATAATAATGGAAACGACGAGTCAACTTATGTGGATTTTACTGACACACGTCCGCCTGTGTTCTCTAAGGCAGACGAACCTTTAGAAGCTAATGATTGGCTTAGGACAATAGAGCAAAAGTTCGAGCTAATCCACTGTACTGAGGTTCAAAAACCAAGGTTTACGGCACAGCAACTCTGAGGAGCTGCTGGTGCCTGGTGGGCAAATTTGGTAGCAATACAGCCCGCTGGTCACCAAATCAACTGGAGGGAGTTCAAGGATGCCTTCAGGGCACATTATATTCTGGACGGTGTGATGACCATGAAGCTGGAAGAGTTCTTGGCTCTTAAGCAAGGGGAGCACCCGGTGATGCAATATGTTGGGTGTTTCAAGCACCTGTCTTAGTATGCTATTGAGTATGTGAATACGGACAGGAAGAAAAGGAATCATTTTCTTCGAGGCTTGAACACTAAACTTCAGACAATGATGGCAGCCTATGGTAATGCAACTTACCATGAAACAATAAACATTGCTATCGCTTCGGAAGAGAATTATCGCCGACACAAAGAGGCGAAGAAGAAGAAAATATTTACTTTCGGATCATCAAGTGGCAAGCATCAGAAGATAGTATACCATCCCCAGAATCATGGCCGTACACCATTTCGCCCACAACAAGGCCAAAGCAGGCAGCAAATCTTCATTCGCCCTGCAACTAATACACCTTATACACATCAAGCACCACAGCAGCCGAACAATGCCAATAATGCAAACCGCAATGCTACTCCCCAGAATCACAATTTTCCATGCTATAATTGTGGTAAACCTGGGCATTTTTCCCGAGAATGTCCGTATCCTAGGAAGAGCAATCCTGATGCAACCAAAGCCCCTGTTAATCAAGCTCAAAATCAGTACAAGGGCAATGCTCAGAACCATCAAAAGGGTCCGGCTGAGAAGAAAACTGGAAGGGTATTCTATACGCAAGTGGAATCTATTCTAGAGGGAGAACCAGTTATGATGGGTATGTTTCCCATTGCTAAGCATCCTGCAATTACCTTATTTGATTCTGGTGCATCCCATACATTCATCAATCGTACATTTGTTGTGAAGCATGGGATAGCTATTGGGGAAACAAAAGAACCCTATCATATACAGTCGCCTGGGGGACGAATCTGTACAAGGGAGGTAGTTCAGCATGTACCTATTGATTTGGGAGGTTATGAGTTCCCTACCAATATGCTGATATTAAAGGATCAAGATATAGATGTGATCCTTGGTATGAATTGGTTAACTCAACACGGGGCTATCATAGATGTCCTGCGTAGAGCAATAAGGGTAAATGCACCTGACAGCAAAACCCAACTTCTCATCCAACTTCCTTTTCCTAAGAGTACTGTGGAGATAGTCTGTGCAACTATTGTTGAAGGAGCCGAGGAAATTTCAGTGGTATGTGAGTTTACGGATGTCTTTCCCGATGACCTACCTGGTCTGCCACTAGACCGAGACGTAGAGTTCAGAATTGATCTGAAACCAGGGACAGCACCAGTGTCCAGAAGAGCATATAGGATGCCACCGAAAGAATTAGCAGAATTAAAAATGCAACTACAAGAGTTGTTAGACAAGGGTTTCATTCAACCCAGTTCATCACCTTGGGGATGTCCAGCTATTTTCATGAAGAAGAAGGACCAAACCTTAAGGTTATGTGTTGATTATTGGCCATTAAATGAAGTCACCATCAAGAACAAATACCCATTACCCCGAATTGATTTGCTTTTTGATCAACTTGCGGGAGCTAAAGTATTCTCAAAGATAGACTTAAGATCAGGCTACCACCAGATTATGATCAGACGTGAAGATGTGCCAAAGATAGCGTTTACTACCCGATATGGTCTATATGAGTATCTAGTCATGTCTTTTGGGCTAACCAATGCCCCGGCTCATTTCATGTACCTGATGAACTCAGTTTTCATGCCTGAGTTGGATAAGTTTGTCATGGTGTTTATTGATGACATTCTTATCTACTCTAAGAGCAAAGAGGAACATGCGGAACATCTCCGTATTGTTCTACAAAGATTAAGAGATCACCAACTATATGCCAAGTTCAGCAAATGTGCATTTTGGTTGGAGGAAGTACAATTTCTGGGTCATGTGCTATCTGCTGAAGGTATAGCTGTTGATCCAAGCAAGGTAGAAGAAGTCCTTAATTGGAAAGCACCTACAACTGTTCATCAAGTTCATAGCTTCCTGGGGTTGGCAGGGTATTACCGTCGGTTTATCCCTGACTTCTCCAAAATTGTGAAGCCAATTACTGGACTGTTGAAAAATCAAACTAAGTTTGTATGGTCAACCGAATGTGAAGAGGCCTTTCAGACGTTGAAGAAGTTACTGACAACTGCACCAGTATTAACACAACCTAATATTGAGAGGCCATTTGATATCTATTATGATGCATCTGGAATTGGTATTGGCTGCGTTCTTATGCAAGAAGGCAGAGTCATAGCATATGCTTCTAGACAACTCAAGAAGCACGAAGAACATTATCCCACCCATGATCTTGAATTAGCTGCTATTGTCCATTCACTCAAGATTTGGCGACATTATTTATTGGGCAATATATGTCATATCTATATGGATCACAAGAGTTTGAAATACATCTTCACTCAGTCAGAGCTGAATATGAGGCAAAGGAGATGGTTAGAACTTATCAAAGATTATGACTTAGAAGTGCATTATCATCCGGGCAAGGCTAATGCGGTTGCCGATGCCCTGAGTCGCAAGAGTCATTGTCATTGCCTAATTGTAGAACCTATGCAGCGAACATTGTGTCAAGAGATGGAGCATCTGGATTTACAAATCATAGAACAAGGTTCCCTGTCCAATATTGTAGTCGAGTCCACTATCAAAGATCTGATCATTGCTGCTCAATAGAAAAGTAAGGGCATAGCCCATATTAAGGATAAGGTTAGATCTGGAAAACCAACCTGTTTCAAGATTGATGAATCAGATGTCGTATGGTTCAATGATAGGTTGGTAGTACCCAAAGATCCGGAGCTACGAAAGCAGATTCTTGATGAAGCTCATTCTACAAGATACTCCATTCATTCGGGTAGCAACAAAATGTATCATGATCTGAGAAAGAGATATTGGTGGACCAAAATGAAAATAGAAATAGCTCAATATGTGGCCAAGTGTGATATTTGCTAGAGAGTCAAAGCGGTTCATATGAAGACTGCAGGTCCATTACATTCGTTGCCAGTTCCATCTTGGAAATGGGAAGATATTTGTATGGACTTCATAGTAGGGTTGCCTAGAACATCTGCAGGCTACAATTCAATATGGGTTATTGTTGATCGTCTAACCAAGATATCTCATTTTTTGCCAGTCAGAGATAAATATCGAGCGGAGCAGTATGCAAAGCTTTATCTTGATGGAATTTTCAGTCTGCATGGGGCACCCAAGACCATTGCTTCTAACAGAGGATCATTGTTCATATCCAAGTTTTGGAAAAGTCTACATGAGTCTTTAGGAACTAAACTTATCCGTAGTTCTGCTTATCATCTGCAAACAGACGGACAGACTAAAAGGGTAAATCAAATTCTTGAAGATATGCTAAGAGCCTATGTTCTTTCCTTTGGTGCTAAATGGGATGAATGCCTTCCCTTAGCGGAATTCTCATATAACAACAGCCATCAAGAGAGCATTAAAATGGCACCATTCGAAGCACTGTATGGCCGTAGGTGCCAAACACCTTTAAATTGGTTAGAATCTAGAGAACGTTGGTTCTTTGGACCGGATGTAGTCAAGGAAGCTGAAGAGAAAGTTAAACTCATACAAGCTAATATGAAGGTAGCTCAATCCCGACAGAAAAGCTATGCTGATAAGAGGAGACGACCGCTAGAATTCAAAGTGGGAGATTATGTCTACCTCAAGGTATCACCGATGAAAGGAGTTCATCGATTTGGGATTCGGGGAAAGTTGGCGCCCTGTTATGTCGGCCCTTTTCAGATCCAACAACGATGTGGACCAGTCGCCTATCGCGTCAAGCTACCAGATCACATGTCAGCGGTGCATGATACCTTTCATGTATCTCAGTTAAAGAAGTGTCTTCAAGTACCTGACCAAGAAGTTGACTTTGGTGCTGTAGAACTAGAACCTGATTTGACTTATGCCGAGTACCCCATTAGAGTCTTAGATCAGAAAGATCGAGTCACTCGCAGACGTACAATCAAGTTCTACAAAGTACAATGGAATCAACACACGGAAGATGAAGCTACTTGGGAGTCCGAGGATTACTTAGAAGAGAACTTTCCTGACTTCTTCACTTCTATCTAGTTGCAATACCTTGTCTATATTGTAACTTGTCTTGTTATTAATAGAACGGAAAAACCCCCTCACTAGCCTTTTGAATAAAGTTGTAATGTGTTAGCTTGACACATTTCCTTTTCCATTACTTAGCCTTAAGTTTTAAATCTCGGGACGAGATTTCTTTAAGGGGAAAGGGTTGTAACACCTCTGGTGTTTTGACCTAATACTAAAATTTGACATGTCATCATGTGCATTGCAAAGCATTCATATAGTATAAAGTTTTGAATGCATTCACTAAATAAGATTTATTTCATAATGTTGTTATTTCATGTGATGTGTTTCAAAAACCCTAAATACAGATCATGACCACAAGGGTCAAATTTCATGTGTTCATGTGAGGCCATGTGTCATTTGACTCAAATAACCCTAATGGGCCATGTTGCTGGTCAAAAATCAAAATCTAAGTAAAAGGAAGACAAATCAAATTTGAATTCACATTCAAATTATAAAAGTCCTTTTTGCCCCTTTTAACTAATTCAAAATCCATGAGGAATTTGGGGTTGAGGCAAAAAGCAAAGTTGGAGATTATTTTATAGGGATCAACTTTGGTATTCAAAGTTTTTCAAGTTTACATACAAAATTTGGAGTAATTTTGGAATGATTCAAATCTTTAAATGTACCCCAAATGTGAAATTCAAAATGGAGGCAGAATTTGAAAATGTTCCTAGAAGTAAAGTTGTAGAGTTTGAAAAATTGAACAACTTTCATTTTTGGAGATTTTAAACTTCTTTAGAAAAATTCTGAGTAATTTGGAAAATAGGCACAGTGGCAGTTCTGTAAATAATGCAAAATTTAAAAATCACATCGCCGCTCACCGCCGGCGCCACGCAGTCTGCTTGCCGCCGACCTTCTTCGCCGCTTTCACGCGTGGTGACACGCCGATGTCACCATGGCGAATCCACCCGTGCGTTGGCGACACCGGACGCCTTCTTCCGGGCTATAAATAGCCACAGTCGCCGCCGTCACTCCCGTTCTTCCCCTCTGCTCTGCTCCGCCACCGCATAGCTCCGTCGCTCGCCATAGGCCTCGTTGAGCCGCGTCAGTCGCTCCCAGCTACGTCAACGTGATCGCATTGGTCTTGCACTCCTCCTCGATTTGCTCTCGTCGCTGATGTTGGCCGGAATCGCCCGGCGCAACCCGTCTTCCCCGTGACCGGTCGGAGCTCCGTCGCGACTGTCCTCACCGTGGCCAGGCTACTCCAGACCATCTCCGACTGCACCAAGCCCATCATCGTGATCACGGTGAGCTCCGGAGCGTGTTGCTCACTCTTCCTTTGACTCTACTGCGCCGTAGCCTTAGTTACATCGATCACCGTTGGGTCCAAGCCGCCATGGCCGGCGTCGAGTTCCATCCGTTGTGCCCTTTTCTGTTCTGAGGCTTGGGATAGATGCGCGACTTGGTGTAGATCATGTAGGAGCAGTCCGTCTCACCGGAGATTCACCACCGGCACGTTTTGCTGGCCGGAGCTGGCCGCGCCGCTGTGTCTGGTTCACTACCGTTGACGCGTGGGGTCAATCTGTCAGTGAGCAGGGAGAAGAAGAACAGTGCTGATTTTTGTTTTCTGATTTTGAATAGTGCAGCAATTTGGCAATTTTGTAGGAATTTATTTACACATCCAAAAATTCTAAAAATTTGTGGGTAGCTTATGTACATGTTTTAGTATGATTTAAAAATTTGAAGCTTGGAATTTGAATAAATTTTTAATGTTCAAATATTTAGTCCATTAATTGAAAAATGCAATTTCCATGATTTTTGTAGGTCACTATATAACTCCAAAAGTTCTGAAATTTATTTTGGTACACTAATTTATCATGAGGAAGCTTACATAAAAATTTGAGCTTAATTGGACAAAGTTTATTTTATACCTAATGTAGACTTAATTATTTAATTAATTATTCATTTAATTAATGTTTAATCTATTAGGATTTGTTTGACTTTAGAATTGATTGTTGACCTTGGGTCATTCACTTATAATGATCCTTAGTACCTTAATTAGTATTGAACTCATACCTAATTTGTAATTAGTAAATCTTAATGACATTTCATGTGATAACCAAGGTCATTAACAAGTTAACTCGTCGAAACCCTAAGTGTTTGATTAGAGTTGGATCTTGTTTTGGTCATGTTTTATGACTAGTAGGGTTTCAAGATCCATTAGGTCAAGTCACATGTGTGGTTCTTAATAATAGTGTTGCAGGTTGGTTTTGTTGGCTTGCAACTGTACCGCGAAATAAAATCTTTTGCGGGTGTTTTTACATTTCATGTGCCGTGAAAGCATCATGTTTACATTATCATCATGTTAAAGCATATGTTATCATTTCATGTAGAACCCGAGAACGAAACGATTCTAGTTGAGCAAGTTCTGGAAGAATCCCCGGTTGTCACGGGATTCGATAATTGTGGTACTGAACCGAAATCTGAGATCGTCAACGAAGGCAAGCCCCGGTTTATGCATTAAGCCCTTACCTTGTTTACTTTGAAAAGTTTATCACCTATGTTATTTATTGCATTAAGTTGTTTCATTCAAATGTTACCTACTTGATGCATTACCTTCCTTGTTAATTGTTTACCATCCTTGAAGATGTTTTCATTTACAAAAGCGTAGAATGCTTAGTATGCTTTATGGTAGGCTTTCAAAGTAAAAGTTTCAATGAAATCAAAGATGGCATACTGGCCAAAGAAAGAAAGAATGTAGAATGAATTAGAGACTTGTCGGGTGACTTATCTTGAATGTCGGGTAATGTTGCCGACTATGTCGCTTAAAGGCCACTCATTGTGGATCTTCTGAACGAGACACTTTGTAGTACTGGTCACATACTCCGGTAAGACTACTTCGGCTAATTCGATACTAAGACGAATGCACGCGCACTAGGAGTGGAGAGATGGCGGGAGTAGCGTGTACCCTCGTGGCTGGAATGTGGCCGGATTTGAGGTGTGCTGTGCTCTCAGGTGGCGTGGAGACGGCTTAGTATAGGAAGATCCGATAGCAAGGTTGATATATGCAAGATTAAGTTCTACATATGTCGTGTGATAAGGAATCCCCAGCTGGGACTTGAATCAATTCGAATTGCCGGTGCTCCGCGGATATGGAGACTCGATTCATTACAGAAGCAATGTAGTACCGGTGAATTACTAAAATAAGAGAAAAAGAATGGAATGAGAAGGAATGGAATATGGGAAAATAATTATCTCAACTAAATATACATTTCCCATATTCCATTCCTTCTCATTCCATTCTTTTTCTCTTATTTTAGTAATTCACCAGTACTACATTGCTTCTGTAATGAATCGAGTCTCCATATCCGCGGAGCACTGGCAATTCGAATTGATTCAAGTCCCAGCTGGGGATTCCTTATCACACGACATATGTAGAACTTAATCTTGCATATATCAACCTTGCTATCGGATCTTCCTATACTAAGCCGTCTCCACGCCACCCGAGAGCACAGCACACCCCAAATCCGGCCACATTCCAGCCACGAGGGTACACGCTACTCCCGCCATCTCTCCACTCCCAGTGCGCAGGCATTCATCTTAGTATCGAATTAGCCGAAGTAGGCTTACCGGAGTATGTGACCAGTACTACAAAGTTTCTCATTCAGAAGATCCACAATGAGTGGCCTTTAAGCGACATAGTCGGCAACATTACCCGACATTCAAGATAAGTCACCCGACAAGTCTCTAATTCATTCTACATTCTTTCTTTCTTTGGCTAGTATGCCATCTTTGATTTCATCGAAACTTTTACTTTGAAAGCCTACCATAAAGCATACTAAGCATTCTACGCTTTTGTAAATGAAAACATCTTCAAGGATGGTAAACAATTAACAAGGAAGGTAATGCATCAAGTAGGTAACATTTGAATGAAACAACTTAATGCAATAAATAACATAGGTGATAAACTTTTCAAAGTAAACAAGGTAAGGGCTTAATGCATAAACCGGGGCTTGCCTTCGTTGACGATCTCAGATTCCGGTTCAGTACCACAATTATCGAATCCCGTGACAACCGGGGATTCTTCCAGAACTTGCTCAACTAGAATCGTTTCGTTCTTGGGTTCTACATGAAATGATAACATATGCTTTAACATGACGATAATGTAAACATGATGCTTTCACGGCACATGAAATGTAAAAACACCCGCAAAAGATTTTATTTCGCGGTACAGTTGCAAGCCAACAAAACCAACCTGCAACACTATTATTAAGAACCACACATGTGACTTGACCTAATGGATCTTGAAACCCTACTAGTCAAAAAACATGACCAAAACAAGATCCAACTCTAATCAAACACTTAGGGTTTCGACGAGTTAACTTGTTAATGACCTTGGTTATCACATGAAATGTCATTAAGATTTACTAATTACAAATTAGGTATGAGTTCAATACTAATTAAGGTACTAAGGATCATTATAAGTGAATGACCCAAGGTCAACAATCAATTCTAAAGTCAAACAAATCCTAATAGATTAAACATTAATTAAATGAATAATTAATTAAATAATTAAGTCTACATTAGGTATAAAATAAACTTTGTCCAATTAAGCTCAAATTTTTATGTAAGCTTCCTCATGATAAATTAGTGTACCAAAATAAATTTCATAACTTTTGGAGTTATATAGTGACCTACAAAAATCATGGAAATTGCATTTTTCAATTAATGGACTAAATATTTGAACATTAAAAATTTATTCAAATTCCAAGCTTCAAATTTTTAAATCATACTAAAACATGTACAGAAGCTACCCACAAATTTTCAGAATTTTTGGATGTGTAAATAAATTCCTACAAAATTGCCAAATTGCTGCACTATTCAAAATCAGAAAACAAAAATCAGCACTGTTCTTCTTCTCCCTGGTCACTGACAGACTGACCCCACGCGTCAGCGGCAGTGAACTAGACACGGCGGCGCGGCCAGCTCCGGCCAGCAAAACACGTCGGTGGTGAATCTCCGGTGAGACGGACTGCTCCTACATGATCTACACCAAGTCGCGCATCTATCCCAAGCCTTAGAACAGAAAAGGGCACACCGGATGGAACTCGACGCCGGCCATGGCAGCTCGGACCCGACGGTGATTGATGTAACTAAGGCTACGGTGCAGTAGAGTCAAAGGAAGAGTGAGCAACACGCTCAGGAGCTCACCGTGATCATGATGATGGGCTTGGTGCAGTCGGAGATGGTCTGGAGTAGCCTGGCCACGGTGAGGGCAGTCGCGGCGGAGCTCCGACCGGTCACGGGGAAGACAGGTTGCGCCGGGCGATTCCGGCCAACATCAGCGACGAGAGCAAATCGAGGAGGAGCGCAAGACCAATGCGATCGCATTGACGTAGCTGGGAATGACTGACGCGGCTCGACGAGGCCTACGGCGAGCGGCGGAGCTATGCGGTGGCGGAGCAGAGCAGAGGGGAAGAACGGGAGTGACGGCAGCGACTGTGGCTATTTATAGCCCGGAAGAAGGCGTCCGGTGTCGCCAACGCACGGGTGGATTCGCCACGGTGACATCGGCGTGTCACCACGCATGAAAGCGGCGAAGAAGGTCGGCGGCAAGCAGACTGCATGGCGCCGGCGGTGAGCGGCGATGTGATTTTAAATTTTGCATTATTTACAAAACTGCCACTGTGCCTATTTTCCAAATTACTCAGAATTTTTCTAAAGAAGTTGAAAATCTCCAAAAATGAAAGTTGTTCAATTTTTCAAACTCTACAACTTTACTTCTAGGAACATTTTCAAATTCTGCCTCCATTTTGAATTTCACATTTGGGGTACATTTAAAGATTTGAATCATTCCAAAATTACTCCAAATTTTGTATGTAAACTTGAAAAACTTTGAATACCAAAGTTGATCCCTATAAAATAATCTCCAACTTTGCTTTTTGCCTCAACCCCAAATTCCTCATGGATTTTGAATTAGTTAAAAGGGGCAAAAAGGACTTTTATAATTTGAATGTGAATTCAAATTTGATTTGTCTTCCTTTTACTTAGATTTTGATTTTTGACCAGCAACATGGCCCATTAGGGTTATTTGAGTCAAATGACACATGGCCTCACATGAACACATGAAATTTGACCCTTGTGGTCATGATCTGTATTTAGGGTTTTTGAAACACATCACATGAAATAACAACATTATGAAATAAATCTTATTTAGTGAATGCATTCAAAACTTTATACTATATGAATGCTTTGCAATGCACATGATGACATGTCAAATTTTAGTATTAGGTCAAAACACCAGAGGTGTTACAACCCTTCCCCCTTAAAGAAATCTCGTCCCGAGATTTAAAACTTAAGGCTAAGTAATGGAAAAGGAAATGTGTCAAGCTAACACATTACAACTTTATTCAAAAGGCTAGTGAGGGGGTTTTTCCATTCTGTTAATAACAAGACAAGTTACAATATAGACAAGGTATTGCAACTAGATAGAAGTGAAGAAGTCAGGAAAGTTCTCTTCTAAGTAATCCTTGGACTCCCAAGTAGCTTCATCTTCCGTGTGTTGATTCCATTGTACTTTGTAGAACTTGATTGTACGTCTGCGAGTGACTCGATCTTTCTGATCTAAGACTCTAATGGGGTACTCGGCATAAGTCAAATCAGGTTCTAGTTCTACAGCACCAAAGTCAACTTCTTGGTCAGGTACTTGAAGACACTTCTTTAACTGAGATACATGAAAGGTATCATGCACCGCTGACATGTGATCTGGTAGCTTGACGCGATAGGCGACTGGTCCACATCGTTGTTGGATCTGAAAAGGGCCAACATAACGGGGCGCCAACTTTCCCTGAATCCCAAATCGATGAACTCCTTTCATCAGTGATACCTTGAGGTAGACATAATCTCCCACTTTGAATTCTAGCGGTCGTCTCCTCTTATCAGCATAGCTTTTCTATCGGGATTGAGCTACCTTCATATTAGCTTGTATGAGTTTAACTTTCTCTTCAGCTTCCTTGACCACATCCGGTCCAAAGAACCAACGTTCTCTAGATTCTGACCAATTTAAAGGTGTTTGGCACCTACGGCCATACAGTGCTTCGAATGGTGCCATTTTAATGCTCTCTTGATGGCTGTTGTTATATGAGAATTCCGCTAAGGGAAGGCATTCATCCCATTTAGCACCAAAGGAAAGAACATAGGCTCTTAGCATATCTTCAAGAATTTGATTTACCCTTTTAGTCTGTCCGTCTGTTTGCAGATGATAAGCAGAACTACGGATAAGTTTAGTTCCTAAAGACTCATGTAGACTTTTCCAAAACTTGGATATGAACAATGATCCTCTGTCAGAAACAATGGTCTTGGGTGCCCCATGCAGACTGAAAATTCTATCAAGATAAAGCTTTGCATACTGCTCCGCTCGATATTTATCTCTGACTGGCAAAAAATGAGATATCTTGGTTAGACGATCAACAATAACCCATATTGAATTGAAGCCTGCAGATGTTCTAGGCAACCCTACTATGAAGTCCATGCAAATATCTTCCCATTTCCAAGATGGAACTGGCAACGAATGTAATGGACCTGCAGTCTTCATATGAACTGCTTTGACTCTCTGGCAAATATCACACTTGGCCACATATTGAGCTATTTCTATTTTCATTTTGGTCCACCAATATCTCTTTCTCAGATCATGATACATTTTGTTGCTACCCGGATGAATGGAGTATCTTGTAGAATGAGCTTCATCAAGAATCTGCTTTCACAACTCCGGATCTTTGGGTACTACCAACCTATCATTGAACCATACGACATCTGATTCATCAATCTTGAAACAGGTTGGTTTTCCAGATCTAACCTTATCCTTAATATGGGCTATGCCCTTACTTTTTTGTTGAGCAGCAATGATCAGATCTTTGATAGTGGACTCGACTACAATATTGGACAGGGAACCTTGTTCTATGATTTGTAAATCCAAATGCTCCATCTCTTGACACAATGTTCGCTGCATAGGTTCTACAATTAGGCAATGACAATGACTCTTGCGACTCAGGGCATCGGCAACCACATTAGCCTTGCCCGGATGATAATGCACTTCTAAGTCATAATCTTTGATAAGTTCTAACCATCTCCTTTGCCTCATATTCAGCTCTGACTGAGTGAAGATGTATTTCAAACTCTTGTGATCCGTATAGATATGACATATATTGCCCAATAAATAATGTCACCAAATCTTGAGTGAATGGACAACAGCAGCTAATTCAAGATCATGGGTGGGATAATGTTCTTTGTGCTTCTTGAGTTGTCTGGAAGCATATGCTATGACTCGGCCTTCTTGCATAAGAACGCAGCCAATACCAATTCCAGATGCATCACAATAGATATCAAATGGCCTCTCAATATTAGGTTGTGTTAATACTGGTGCAGTTGTCAGTAACTTCTTCAATGTCTGAAAGGCCTCTTTACATTCGGTTGACCATACAAACTTAGTTTGATTTTTCAACAGTCCAGTAATTGGCTTCGCAATTCTAGAGAAGTCAGGGATAAACCGACGGTAATACCCTGCCAACCCCAGGAAGCTACGAACTTGATGAACAGTTGTAGGTGCTTTCCAATTAAGGACTTCTTCTACCTTGCTTGGATCAACAGCTATACCTTCAGCAGATAGCACATGACCTAGAAATTGTACTTCCTCCAACCAAAATGCACATTTGCTGAACTTGGCATATAGTTGGTGATCTCTTAATCTTTGTAGAACAATACGGAGATGTTCCGCATGTTCCTCTTTGCTCTTAGAGTAGATAAGAATGTCATCAATAAACACCATGACAAACTTATCCAACTTAGGCATGAAAACTGAGTTCATTAGGTACATGAAATGAGCCGGGGCATTGGTCAGCCCAAAAGACATGACTAGATACTCATATAGACCATATCGGGTAGTAAACGCTGTCTTTGGCACATCTTCACGTCTGATCATAATCTGGTGGTAGCCTGATCTTAAGTCTATCTTTGAGAATACTTTAGCTCTCGCAAGTTGATCAAAAAGCAAATCAATTCGGGGTAATGGGTATTTGTTCTTGATGGTGACTTCATTTAATGGCCTATAATGAACACATGACCTTAAGGTTTGGTCCTTCTTCTTCACGAAAATAGCAGGACATCCCCAAGGTGATGAACTGGGTTGAATGAAACCCTTGTCTAACAACTCTTGTAGTTGCATTTTTAATTCTGCTAATTCTTTCGGTGGCATCCTATATGCTCTTCTGGACACTGATGCTGTCCCAAGTTTTAGATCAATTTTGAACTCTACGTCTCGATCTGGTGGCAGACCAGGTAGGTCATCGGGAAAGACATCTGTAAACTCACATACCACTGAAATTTCCTTGGCTCCTTCAACAATAGTTGCACAGACTGTCTCCACAGTACTCTTAGGAAAAGGAAGTTGGATGAGAAGTTGGGTTTTGCTGTCAGGTGCATTTACCCTTATTGCTCTACGCAGGACATCTATGATAGCCCCGTGTTGAGTTAACCAATTCATACCAAGGATCACAACTATATCTTGATCCTTTAATATCAGCATATTGGTAGGGAACTCATAACCTCCCAAATCAATAGGTACATGCTGAACTACCTCCCTTGTACAGATTCGTCCCCCAGGCGACTGTATATGATAGGGTTCTTTTGTTTCCCCAATAGCTATCCCATGCTTCACAACAAATGTACGATTGATGAATGTATGGGATGCACCAGAATCAAATAAGGTAATTGCAGGATGCTTAGCAATGGGAAACATACCCATCATAACTGGTTCTCCCTCTGGAATAGATTCCACTTGCGTATAGAATACCCTTCCAGTTTTCTTCTCAGCCGAACCCTTTTGATGGTTCTGAGCATTGCCCTTGTACTGATTTTGAGCTTGATTAACAGGGGCTTTGGTTGCATCAGGATTGCTCTTCCTAGGATACGGACATTCTCAGGAAAAATGCCCGGGTTTACCACAATTATAGCATGGAAAATTGTGATTCTGGGGAGTAGCATTGCGGTTTGCATTATTGGCATTGTTTGGCTGCTATGGTGCTTGATGTGTATAAGGTGTATTAGTTGCAGGGCGAATGAAGATTTGCTGCCTGCTTTGGCCTTGTTGTGGGCGAAATGGCGTACGGCCATGATTCTGGGGATGGTATACTATCTTCTGACGCTTGCCACTTGATGATCCGGAAGTAAATATTTTCTTCTTCTTCGCCTCTTTGTGTCGGCAATAATTCTCTTCTGAAGTGATAGCAATGTTGATTGTTTCATGGTAAGTTGCATTACCACAAGCTGCCATCATTGTCTGAAGTTTAGTGTTCAAGCCTCGAAGAAAATGATTCTTTTTCTTCCTGTCCGTATTCACATACTCAATAGCATACTGAGACAGGTGGTTGAAACGCCCAACATATTGCATCACCGGGTGCTCCCCTTGCTTAAGAGCCAAGAACTCTTCCAGCTTCATGGTCATCACACCGTCCGGAATATAATGTGCCCTGAAGGCATCCTTGAACTCCCTCCAGTTGATTTGGTGACCAGCAGGCTGTATTGCTACCAAATTTGCCCACCAGGCACCAGCAGCTCCTCGGAGTTGCTGTGCCGCAAACCTTGGTTTTTGAACCTCAGTATAGTGGATCAGCTCGAACTTTTGCTCTATTGTCCTAAGCCAATCATCAGCTTCTAAAGGTTCGTCTGCCTTAGAGAACATAGGCGGACGTGTGTCAGTAAAATCCACATAAGTTGACTCGTCGTTTCCATTATTACGATGGCCACGATTAGGGTATGGTGCCTGCTGGTTCTGCGCCAACTCCCTTAATAGCCTGGCATTCTCTGCCGTTGCATTGACGAGTGCAGCTATGGCATCTGCCATAGTCGAGGGCATTGGTGGAGGATTTGGGCACTCATCATCATCATGCGAGCCACTAGCACCAGTTCAGGTGATAGGACGAGGCATCTGTTAGAGAAACACATTTACTTACATTATTCTTTATTGAAAGCTTTTAAAAGGTTGCATGCTACAAAGGGTTCTTATTTAAATTACATGTCTTGTATCCCACAAGACAACCCTGGTTCTCTAGGAAAGCAGTAAAGGAACTACTACTACTCCAAGCTTTCAGTCTTCGACATCCATGCCCGTATCGGATGAAACCTCATCTTCATCTGAGAAGTACACTAACTCCTCAGGATCCTCCTCCTCTTCTTCATTCTCGACTTCCCCTGGAGCTACAATCATTTCTTCATCGGTAACTTCACCATCCCCATGAGGAGGATGAAGTTGGGCATACAACATATGGACATTCTCGTGAAGAATGGCATTGTCCATCTCCAGGTCCTCTACGTAGAACTCCAACTCATTGACGCGTTCATTGGCCGCATCTTCTCGTGTCTAGGCTTCATTCCGCAGTTCCATGGTCATGGTGATGCCCCTTTGCATTTCTGCCAGCTCTTCTTGGTCTTTGGCATGAGCTCAACGAAGAGTGTTGAGCTCCTTGTTAATGTTCTCGACGTTGGCGGGGTTGCTTGAAGATCCTTCCTCTCCTAGGTTCTTGGAACTTCCTTCACCAAGCTCGTGATTTCTTGGTGCCATTTGGTGACGAGGGACTCCATGAGGTCCGGTGGACTTACGTGCGGTTTTCTTGGTCTTTGCCATAGCCTGAAGAATTTAGGGTAGGACTATAAGAATAGCTTGAGGATAACGGAGGTTAGCAAGAATGGGATTGACATTACTTACCCAACCACTATTAAGGGGAATTATAATGCAAGGTGCTCAAGCATGATGCATGAATCGATCTTACGAATCTACGTACAAAAGATTAGTATAATCATAAGTACTAGATTTTCATAGGACAAACCTAATCATATTATCCGCCACAAACTTTTCAAATAAGTCAGGATTGAGTCTAGATCAAAGGTAAGAAGAAAGAAATTGAACTTTCAAAATATCATGTTTACTTTCCTTGATCCAAATCATTTTGAAGGTTTTCCAAAGTAACCTACAATGATCTTAGATGGGAACTGCTCTGCATGACTGTGATTGGGATCCTATTTGAAAAGAGAATCGTGAATGATTCAGGTTTCCCGAGGACACCCGACAGACCTGTTGAGTTGTTGGGAACTCGTGTACGCTATCCGAGGTCTGTTAAGACACATGCGACTCACCTGCAACAAGGGTTAACAAACCCTGAGTACAAAAGTACTCAACAAGACTAACCCGACGTAATGGGGTGTAAGACTTTAGAGATGCAGGGCTTTGGGGCAAGGTAAGGATGTAGCAAGATTCAAAAGTTCTTTGCCAAAAGCTTACTATTCTTCATTCTATTTTCAAGTTTACCACTAAGTTCTTTCATTATCTCAACTAAATATACATTTCCCATATTCCATTCCTTCTCATTCCATTCTTTTTCTCATATTTTAGTAATTCAACAGTACTACATTGCTTGTGTAATGAATCGAGTCTCCATATCCGTGGAGCACCGACAATTCGAATTGATTCAAGTCCCAGCTAGGGATTCCTTATCACATGACATATGTAGAACTTAATCTTGCATATATCAACCTTGCTATCGGATCTTCCTATACTAAGCCGTCTCCACGCCACCCGAGAGCACAGCACACCTCAAATCCGGCCACATTCCAGCCACGAGGGTACACGCTACTCCCGCCATCTCTCCACTCCCAGTGCGCGGGCATTCGTCTTAGTATCGAATTAGCCGAAGTAGGCTTACCGGAGTATGTGACCAGTACTACAAAGTGTCTCATTCAGAAGATCCACAATGAGTGGCCTTTAAGCGACATAGTCGGCAACATTACCCGACATTCAAGATAAGTCACCCGACAAGTCTCTAATTCATTCTACGTTCTTTCTTTCTTTGGCCAGTATGCCATCTTTAATTTCATCGAAACTTTTACTTTGAAAGCCTACCATAAAGCATACTAAGCATTCTACGCTTTTGTAAATGAAAACATCTTCAAGGATGGTAAACAATTAACAAGGAAGGTAATGCATCAAGCAGGTAACATTTGAATGAAACAACTTAATGCAATAAATAACATAGGTGATAAACTTTTCAAATTAAACAAGGTAAGGGCTTAATGCATAAACCGGGGCTTGCCTTTGTTGACGATCTCAGATTCCGGTTCAGTACCACAATTATCGAATCCCGTGACAACCGGGGATTCTTCCAGAACTTGCTCAACTAGAATCGTTTTGTTCTCGGGTTCTACATGAAATGATAACATATGCTTTAACATGATGATAATGTAAACATGATGCTTTCACGGCACATGAAATGTAAAAACACCCGCAAAAGATTTTATTTCACGGTACAGTTGCAAGCCAACAAAACCAACCTGCAACACTATTATTAAGAACCACACATGTGACTTGACCTAATGGATCTTGAAACCCTACTAGTCACAAAACATGACCAAAACAAGATCCAACTCTAATCAAACACTTAGGGTTTCGACGAGTTAACTTGTTAATGACCTTGGTTATCACATGAAATGTCATTAAGATTTACTAATTACAAATTAGGTATGAGTTCAATACTAATTAAGGTACTAAGGATCATTATAAGTGAATGACCCAAGGTCAACAATCAATTCTAAAGTCAAACAAATCCTAATAGATTAAACATTAATTAAATGAATAATTAATTAAATAATTAAGTCTACATTAGGTATAAAATAAACTTTGTCCAATTAAGCTCAAATTTTTATGTAAGCTTCCTCACGATAAATTAGTGTACCAAAATAAATTTCATAACTTTTGGAGTTATATAGTGACCTACAAAAATCATGGAAATTGCATTTTTTAATTAATGGACTAAATATTTGAACATTAAAAATTTATTCAAATTCCAAGTTTCAAATTTTTAAATCATACTAAAACATGTACAGAAGCTACCCACAAAATTTCAGAATTTTTGGATGTGTAAATAAATTCCTACAAAATTGCCAAATTGCTGCACTATTCAAAATCAGAAAACAAAAATCAGCACTATCCTTCTTCTCCCTGCTCACTGACAGACTGACCCCATGCGTCAGCGGCAGTGAACCAGACACGGCGGCGCGGCCAGCTCCGGCCAGCAAAACGCGCCGGTGGTGAATCTCTGGTGAGACGGACTGCTCCTACATGATCTACACCAAGTCGCGCATCTATCCCAAGCCTCAGAACAGAAAAGGGCACACTGGATGGAACTCAACGCTGGCCATGGCGGCTCGGACCCGACGGTGATCGATGTAACTAAGGCTATGGCGCAGTAGAGTCAAAGGAAGAGTGAGCAACATGCTCAGGAGCTCACCGTGATCACGATGATGGGCTTGGTGCAGTCGGAGATGGTCTGGAGTAGCCTGGCCATGGTGAGGGCAGTCACGGCAGAGCTCCGACCGGTCACGGGGAAGACGGGTTGCGCCGGGCGATTCCGGCCAACATAAGCGACGAGAGCAAATCGAGGAGGAGCGCAAGACCAATGCGATCGCGTTGACGTAGCTGGGAACGACTGACGTGGCTCGACGAGGCCTACGGCGAGCGGCGGAGCTATGCGGTGGCGGAGCAGAGCAGAGGGGAAGAACGGGAGTGACGGCGGCGACTGTGGCTATTTATAGCCTGGAAGAAGGCGTCCGGTGTCGCCAACGCACGGGTGGATTCACCACGGTGACATCGGCGTGTCACCGCGCGTGAAAGCGGCGAAGAAGGTCGGTGGCAAGCAGACTGCGTGGCGCTGGCGGTGAGCGGCGATGTGATTTTTAAATTTTGCATTATTTACAGAACTGCCACTGTGCCTATTTTCCAAATTACTCAGAATTTTTCTAAAGAAGTTGAAAATCTCCAAAAATGAAAGTTGTTCAATTTTTCAAACTCTACAACTTTACTTCTAGGAACATTTTCAAATTATGCCTCCATTTTGAATTTCACATTTGCGGTACATTTAAAGATTTGAATCATTCCAAAATTACTCCAAATTTTGTATGTAAACTTGAAAAACTTTGAATACCAAAGTTGATCCCTATAAAATAATCTCCAACTTTGCTTTTTGCCTCAACCCCAAATTCCTCATGGATTTTGAATTAGTTAAAAGGGGCAAAAAGGACTTTTATAATTTGAATGTGAATTCAAATTTGATTTGTCTTCCTTTTACTTAGATTTTGATTTTTGACCAGCAACATGGCCCATTAGGGTTATTTGAGTCAAATGACACATGGCCTCACATGAACACATGAAATTTGACCCTTGTGGTCATGATCTGTATTTAGGGTTTTTGAAACACATCACATGAAATAACAACATTATGAAATAAATCTTATTTAGTGAATGCATTCAAAACTTTATACTATATGAATGCTTTGCAATGCACATGATGACATGTCAAATTTTAGTATTAGGTCAAAACACCAGAGGTGTTACAACCCTTCCCCCTTAAAGAAATCTCGTCCCGAGATTTAAAACTTAAGGCTAAGTAATGGAAAAGGAAATGTGTCAAGCTAACACATTACAACTTTATTCAAAAGGCTAGTGAGGGGGTTTTTCCATTCTGTTAATAACAAGACAAGTTACAATATAGACAAGGTATTGCAACTAGATAGAAGTGAAGAAGTCAGGAAAGTTCTCTTCTAAGTAATCCTCGGACTCCCAAGTAGCTTCATCTTCCGTGTGTTGATTCCATTGTACTTTGTAGAACTTGATTGTACGTCTGCGAGTGACTCGATCTTTCTGATCTAAGACTCTAATGGGGTACTCGGCATAAGTCAAATCAGGTTCTAGTTCTACAGCACTAAAGTCAACTTCTTGGTCAGGTACTTGAAGACACTTCTTTAACTGAGATACATGAAAGGTATCATGCACCGCTGACATGTGATCTGGTAGCTTGACGCGATAGGCGACTGGTCCACATCGTTGTTGGATCTGAAAAGGGCTGACATAACGGGGCGCCAACTTTCCCTGAATCCCAAATCGATGAACTCCTTTCATCGGTGATACCTTGAGGTAGACATAATCTCCCACTTTGAATTCTAGCGGCCGTCTCCTCTTATCAGCATAGCTTTTCTGTCGGGATTGAGCTACCTTCATATTAGCTTGTATGAGTTTAGCTTTCTCTTCAGCTTCCTTGACCACATCCGGTCCAAAGAACCAACGTTCTCCAGATTCTGACCAATTTAAAGGTGTTTGGCACCTACGGCCATACAGTGCTTCGAATGGTGCCATTTTAATGCTCTCTTGATGGCTGTTGTTATATGAGAATTCCGCTAAGGGAAGGCATTCATCCCATTTAGCACCAAAGGAAAGAACACAGGCTCTTAGCATATCTTCAAGAATTTGATTTACCCTTTTAGTCTGTCCGTCTGTTTGCGGATGATAAGCAGAACTACGGATAAGTTTAGTTCCTAAAGACTCATGTAGACTTTTCCAAAACTTGGATATGAACAATGATCCTCTGTCAGAAACAATGGTCTTGGGTGCCCCATGCAGACTGAAAATTCTATCAAGATAAAGCTTTGCATACTGCTCCGCTCGATATTTATCTCTGACTGGCAAAAAATGAGATATCTTGGTTAGACGATCAACAATAACCCATATTGAATTGTAGCCTGCAGATGTTCTAGGCAACCCTACTATGAAGTCCATACAAATATCTTCCCATTTCCAAGATGGAACTGGCAACGAATGTAATGGACCTGCAGTCTTCATATGAACTGCTTTGACTCTCTAGCAAATATCACACTTGGCCACCATATCATCTTTGAGAGTGTTAGATGTAATAAAGTTGAATTCCATTATAATTGGATTACATATTTTAAGGTCTTCCTTGGGTTAAAAAAGGTACATAAGAGTAAGGTCTGAGTAAACAATTCAGGATCTCAGCATTCATATATTATAAAGTTTTGAATGCATTCACTAAATAAGATTTATTTCATAATGTTGTTATTTCATGTGATGTGTTTCAAAAACCCTAAATACAGATCATGACCACAAGGGTCAAATTTCATGTGTTCATGTGAGGCCATGTGTCATTTGACTCAAATAACCCTAATGGGCCATGTTGCTGGTCAAAAATCAAAATCTAAGTAAAAGGAAGACAAATCAAATTTGAATTCACATTCAAATTATAAAAGTCCTTTTTGCCCCTTTTAACTAATTCAAAATCCATGAGGCTTGGTGCAGTCGGAGATGGTCTGGAGTAGCCTGGCCACGGTGAGGTCTGTCACGGCGGAGCTCCGACCGGTCACGGGGAAGACGGGTTGCGCCGGGCGATTCCGGCCAACATCAGCGACGAGAGCAAATCGAGGAGGAGCGCAAGACCAATGCGATCGCATTGACGTAGTTGGGAACTTCGAATTGATTCAAGTCCCAGCTGGGGATTCCTTATCACACAACATATGTAGAACTTAATCTTGCATATATCAACCTTGCTATCGGATCTTCCTATACTAAGCCATCTCCACGCCACCCGAGAGCACAACACACCTCAAATCTGGCCACATTCCAGCCACGAGGGTACACGCTACTCCCACCATCTCTCCACTCCCAGTGCACGGGCATTCGTCTTAGTATCGAATTAGCCGAAGTAGGCTTACCGGAGTATGTGACCAGTACTACAAAGTGTCTCGTTCAGAAGATCCACAATGAGTGGCCTTTAAGTGACATAGTCGGCAACATTACCCGACATTCAAGATAAGTCACCCGACAAGTCTCTAATTCATTCTACATTCTTTCTTTCTTTGGCTAGTATGCCATCTTTGATTTCATCAAAAATGGGAAGATATTTGTATGGACTTCATAGTAGGGTTGCCTAGAACATCTGCAGGCTACAATTCAATATGGGTTATTGTTGATCGTCTAACCAAGATATCTCATTTTTTGCCAGTCAGAGATAAATATCGAGCGGAGCAATATGCAAAGCTTTATCTTGATAGAATTTTCAGTCTGCATGGGGCACCCAAGACCATTGTTTGAGAAGGAATGGAATATGGGAAATGTATATTTAGTTGAGATAATGAAAGAACTTAGTGGTAAACTTGAAAATAGAATGAAGAATAGTAAGCTTTTGGCAAAGAACTTTTGAATCTTGCTACATCCTTACCTTGCCCCAAAGCCCTGCATCTCTAAAGTCTTACATCTCGTTACATCGGGTTAGTCTTGTTGAGTACTTTTGTACTCAGGGTTTGTTAACCCTTGTTGCAGGTGAATCGCATGCGCAGGCTTGTTCCCAACAACTCAACAGGTCTGTCGGGTGTCCTCGGGAAACCCGAATCATTCACGATTCTCTTTTCAAACAGGATCCCAATCACAGTCATTGCAGATTACAACAGTTTATTTAAATATATACCAGAGTAAAAGATAGCGGAAGTCTTAAGATAACATAGTTACAAACCAGTTGTTTTCAAACTTACAATACCAAAGTGTCATACAACCATAGTAGCGGGATAATATTACATTAACTTTATTTATCAAACAAACTAGTGCCTTGTCCAAGGGCCATTGTTGAGAACTTTTGTACTCAGGGTTTGTTAACCCTTGTTGCTGGTGAGTCGCATGCGCAGGCTTGTTTTGGTCCCTGCTGCATGTCTGTGTTTGAAGTCAATGACGAAGAGGAGTGATGAATGGCCCTTGGACAAGGCACTAGTTTGTTTGATAAATAAAGTTAATGTAATATTATCCCGCTACTATGGTTGTATGACACTTTGGTATTGTAAGTTTGAAGCCAAATTGCTGCACTATTCAAAATCAGAAAACAAAAATCAGCACTATTCTTCTTCTCCCTGCTCACTGACAGACTGACCCCACGCGTCAGCGGCAGTGAACCAGACACGGCGGCACGGCCAGCTTCGGCCAGCAAAATGCGCCGGTGGTGAATCTCCGGTGAGACGGACTGCTCCTACATGATCTACACCAAGTCGCGCATCTATCCCAAGCCTCAGAACAGAAAAGGGCACACCGGATGGAACTCGACGCCGGCCATGGCGGCTTGGACCCGACGGTGATCGATGTAAATAAGGCTACAGCGCAGTAGAGTCAAAGGAAGTTTATTTCGCGGTACAGTTGCAAGCCAACAAAACCAACCTGCAACACTATTATTAAGAACCACACATGTGACTGGACCTAATGGTTCTTGAAACCCTACTAGTCACAAAACATGACCAAAACAAGATCCAACTCTAATCAAACACTTAGGGTTTCAACGAGTTAACTTGTTAATGACCTTGGTTATCACATGAAATGTCATTAAGATTTACTAATTACAAATTAGGTATGAGTTCAATACTAATTAAGGTACTAAGGATCATTATAAGTGAATGACCCAAGGTCAACAATCAATTCTAAAGTCAAACAAATCCTAATAGATTAAACATTAATTAAATGAATAATTAATTAAATAATTAAGTCTACATTAGGTATAAAATAAACTTTGTCCAATTAAGCTCAAATTTTTATGTAAGCTTCCTCATGATAAATTAGTGTACCAAAATAAATTTCATAACTTTTGGAGTTATATAGTGACCTACAAAAATCATGGAAATTGCATTTTTCAATTAATGGACTAAATATGACCTAATACTAAAATTTGACATGTCATCATGTGCATTGCAAAGCATTCATATAGTATAAAGTTTTGAATGCATTCACTAAATAAGATTTATTTCATAATGTTGTTATTTCATGTGATGTGTTTCAAAAACCCTAAATACAGATCATGACCACAAGGGTCAAATTTCATGTGTTCATGTGAGGCCATGTGTCATTTGACTCAAATAACCCTAATGGGCCATGTTGCTGGTCAAAAATCAAAATCTAAGTAAAAGGAAGACAAATCAAATTTGAATTCACATTCAAATTATAAAAGTCCTTTTTGCCCCTTTTAACTAATTCAAAATCCATGAGGAATTTGGGGTTGAGGCAAAAAGCAAAGTTGGAGATTATTTTATAGGGATCAACTTTGGTATTCAAAGTTTTTCAAGTTTACATACAAAATTTGGAGTAATTTTGGAATGATTCAAATCTTTAAATGTACCCCAAATGTGAAATTCAAAATGGAGGCAGAATTTGAAAATGTTCCTAGAAGTAAAGTTGTAGAGTTTGAAAAATTGAACAACTTTCATTTTTGGAGATTTTCAACTTCTTTAGAAAAATTCTGAGTAATTTGGAAAATAGGCACAGTGGCAGTTTTGTAAATAATGCAAAATTTAAAATCACATCGCCGCTCACCGCCGGTGCCATGCAGTCTGCTTGCCGCCGACCTTCTTCGCCGCTTTCATGCGTGGTGACACGCCGATGTCACCGTGGCGAATCCACCCGTGCGTTGGCGACACCGGACGCCTTCTTCCGGGCTATAAATAGCCACAGTCGCCGCCATCACTCCAGTTGTTTTCAAACTTACAATACCAAAGTGTCATACAACCATAGTAGTGGCATAATATTACATTAACTTTATTTATCAAACAAACTAGTGCCTTGTCCAAGGGCCATTCATCACTCCTCTTCGTCATTGACTTCAAACACAGACATGCAGCAGGGACCAAAACAAGCCTGCGCATGCGACTCACTTGCAACAAGGGTTAACAAACCCTGAGTACAAAAGTACTCAACAAGACTCAATTCATTACAGAAGCAATGTAGTACTGTTGAATTACTAAAATATGAGAAAAAGAATGGAATGAGAAGGAATGGAATATGGGAAATGTATATTTAGTTGAGATAATGAAAGAACTTAGTGGTAAACTTGAAAATAGAATGAAGAATAATAAGCTTTTGGCAAAGAACTTTTGAATCTTGCTACATCCTTACCTTGCCCCAAAGCCCTACATCTCTAAAGTCTTACACCCCGTTATGTCGGGTTAGTCTTGTTGAGTACTTTTGTACTCAGGGTTTGTTAACCCTTGTTGCAGGTGAGTCGCATGCGCAGGCTTGTTTTGGTCCCTGCTGCATGTCTGTGTTTGAAGTCAATGATGAAGAGGAGTGATGAATGGCCCTTGGACAAGGTACTAGTTTGTTTGATAAATAAAGTTAATGTAATATTATCCTGCTACTATGGTTGTATGACACTTTGGTATTGTAAGTTTGAAAACAACTGGTTGGTAACTATGTTATCTTAAGACTTCCGCTATCTTTTACTCTGGTATATATTCGAATAAACTATTGTAATCTGCAATGACTGTGATTGGGATCCTGTTTGAAAAGAGAATCGTGAATGATTTGGGTTTCCCAAGGACACCCGACAGACCTATTGAGTTGTTGGGAACTCGTGTACGCTATCCGAGGTCTATTAAGACAATGATAGGTGCATGTGGGACCAATTCCTTAGGAGGTTCTGCCATAGCAGGTGGCCTTTCCTCTTCCCCTGATGCAATTTTATCAGCGGGCTGATATGACTTGGTCCATGATGACCTTCGACCTTGTGGGGATCCGGACTCCCTTCAATCCAAAGAAGTCTTAGTGGGTTGATGGCCAGTTAATGTAAACCTTTTGTATCAATCTCACAATATTTTGTATTTATGGAAAGCAATAAGTCTGAATCTATTGTCTCTTCATGATTTGTCCCCTGGATTTTCGTAGTGTCGATCCATTTCTGTATCTAACTTTAATTCCATAACCCTGACGAAGCCTATCTTCTCACCTCCCGGGCTATATATATAGGCCAAATCTGTAGATTGAAAAACAACCTACTTCATCCCACACCTTCCGTATCTTTGGTGTGATTCTGCTTTCCCATAGGTTTGAAGGCATGGAGAACGACAAGAGATCTACTGAGAAGGCCTTCAATGGGTCTATGTCACCACGCCAGCATCTTTGCCATCAGGAGGGTGCAACTCGGGATGCCCCCATCGTCCCAGAGCATAGGGCCGACTCCACTTAGCTTTCGGGGTCGTCTTCATCAACAATCCACCGCTAGCTTCCCTACTACCCGAGGAAGCAGAAAGACAACGATGATCTGATCGCCTCCATCGATCGGGCTAGCCAGAAGCTCGCTGACTGCCTCTCCATCACGGAATCAGCTCTGGCCATGGCTCAGCGCCGATCACCCTTCGAGGCCAACTAGGTGGAGGAGAGGTTGGCCAAGGCCAAAGCTAGAATCATGGGTGAGATGCTTGCCACAATTTTCTGTCTCTTCTTAATTTTTGTCTCTGAGATCTTGCTCATCCCTTCCTTGAATCTTTTTAGATCTATCGTCTTAGCTGGAAAGCCTCCAATCAGCTATAGAGTACACGGCAGGATTCATCAATGCCAGGGGTGCTGTTTTGGTGGTTCACCTACATGACATCCTAAACCATGTCAGAGAGGTTGCTCTTCATGGCGTTTGTCACGGTGCTGCCATGGCACTGGCTGTTGCGCAAGCTCGCTTTGGCCACGAGCTTTGGCTTCTTCACCATGATTTTCCAGCCACTGAACACCCTGGAGATCATGAGCGCCTGGTCGAGGATTTCTTCAACGCCGCCAACTCTGTAGCCCTTACTTCCCAGGCCGATAACATAGTGAACAAAGTGTTTTTTGGCCTTTAGCTTGTAATAGGTGAAGCTAGCAAACAATCTCTTCATTTTTAGCAAACAATCTCTTCATTTTAAGTGGTTTCTGTTTTGCCCCGTACTTCATGTTCCTTGTACTAATTTATCTGTGTTCATTTTTGCTCTTATAGACGATACATATCATACTAGCTTTTATCCCTTAGGGTTTATTTTTGAACTAGAGGCAACATCCTTTTGGTATCGGCTATTAAAGCCGATGATTGAACAAATCGGCTGTCAAATATTAATCCAAACGCTAGGATAATATTTCTTCAAATATTTTTCATTGATTGCTCTATCAAGCTCTTCTTCTTCTCCTAGTGTTTCCAAAATATAAGCATTGCCAGGTGCACAACGTTTAATCTAATAAGGTCCTTCCTAATTAGGTGACCATTTGCCGAACTTGCTGTCCTTTGACCAGATCGGCAATTTTACTTTCCACACTAAGTGTCCTTTAGAAAATTGTTTGCCCTTGACATTTTTGTTGTAATACTTTGCAATCCTCAGTTTATTAGCTTCGATATTCTCAAGAGCACGCAGTTGATGGCAACTCAAGTCCTCTAAGTCGTCTATCATAAGATTCTTGTAGACATTGGCTGACAAATCATTTTGCAATATGACACGACTCGATCTAGTTTGAATCTCCCAAGGAAGGACTGCATTATGACCATACAAATGTTCATAAGGTGACGTTTTAATCGACCCATGACAGGCCATCCTATATGCCCATAGTGCTTCATTATGCGTTGAATGCCACTTCCTTGGCTGCTCTTCAATCTTTTTCTTGATCAGCTTAATCATAATTTGATTGGACGCCTCTGCCCAGACATTAGCCTGAGCATAGTAAGGAGAAGAATTTAACAACTTAATTCCCATACTGGCGGCAAAATCTCCAAACTCTTCTGATGCGAACATTGTCCCTTGATCGGTAGTGATAGTCTGAGGAATCCCAAAACGATACACAATATGCTCCTTGACAAAATCAACCATGTTCTTTGAGGTTACCATCTTCAAAGGAATTGCCTCAACCCACTTAGTGAAGTAATCCATTGCTACCAATATAAACTTATGTCCTTTACTTGAAGACATAAAAATATGGACAATTAAATAAATTCTCCAACCTCAAAACGGCCATGGTTTGATTATTGGATTCATAGCCGATGCAGGCGATTTTTGAATATTACCAAAACATTGACAATTTTGACACCCCTTATAATATTCAAAACAATCTTCTAGTATTGTTGGCCAGAAATATTCGGTCCTACGAATAATCCATTTCATCTTATAAGCCAATTGATGAGCTCCACATATCCCTTCATGCACTTCACCCATTAACACCTTAGCTTCTTCTTGATTTAAGCATTTAAGCAACACCCCATCAACTGTTTTGTAATATAACCAATCATCCAACAAAACATACTTAGTCGATTTATACCTTAGTCTCCTGGTAACCTTCTATGATGGATTCTTAAGGTAATCGGCTATTTCAACTCTCCAATCATTATTCGAGGTATCACTACTTAAGATCTCTTGAAACACTCGATAACCTGACGCACTCTGAGCTAAATGATTAGCTTCTTGAATCTGTGCTCTCGGAATGTGCTGAAGAGAGACATGAGGAAATTCCTTGAGCAAACTTTGGCACTCATCATAATATCCCCTCAGTGCATCTTCTTTGCACTCATATAGGCCGATCAACTGATTAATAATTAACTATGAATCTTCAAATATTTCAATTGCCTCAGCCTTTACTTCATGAAGAAGTTAAAGTCCCTTAAGAATAGCTTCATATTCTGCTTGGTTGTTGGTAATCATCGGCTCAGTTGGAAAAGCAAACTCAAAACTTGCCCCCTGAGGTGAAATAATAACAATACCAATGCCACCACCTTGCTTGCATGATGACCCATCAAAGAATAACGTCTAAGGTACCGACTCTACATAACCAATACTCAGCTTATGATGCTGGATGACAAAATCGGCTATTACTTGCCCTTTGACTACTTTAGCCGATTCGTACCTCAAGTCAAATTCTGACAACACAAGAATCCACTTTCCCATCCTTCCATTTAATATTGGCATTGATAGCAAGTCAAATTCAGTCTTGGAGATAACTGTACACTCAGCCGATAACAAGTAATATCATAACTTAGTGCAAGAGAAATATAAGCACAAGCATAACTTTTCGATGGGAGAATATCTTGTCTCTGGATCCAAAAGCCTTCTACTTAGATAGAAAACAATTCGTTCTTTCCCTTTGAACTCTTGTATCAAGGCCGATCCGATCGTTTGGTCACCGGCCAATACGTACAACTTAAAAGGTTTACCTTGCTGAGGAGGGACCAGCACAGGTGGAAATTTCATGTATTCCTTTATTTCCTCAAATGCCTTTTATTGTACGTTACCCCAGCTAAACTCTTGATCATTTTTCAACTTCAACAAGGGAGAAAATGGCAGAACCTTATCCGACAAGTTTGAAATAAACCTCCTAATAAAATTTATTTTACCCCACAATCGTCATGGTGGCTCACAACAACAACGACATCGTTATGGTACATCATGAAGATCTACCTAATGGAGATAAAGATGTCATCAGTAAAGCTATAGAAGAATTTTAGAACAAGTGTTTGTTGTTCTACACCTAAACACGCGACAACACAATTGTTTAGAAATTTCCACTACCAAGAGTTCTATTACATGGGCAGACAGATACAGTCGAAGCTGAAGACATGCGATTCTTTATAGAAGTTATAGACAAATCTGTTCGTGATGCCATATCAAACCATAATAAATCTTTCGTCGACACATTTCACAATGCCATGAAAGAGGCGATTCATGTGATTCCAATGGGTCAGGTTGGACCGACTTATTACAACATTCTAGATCCATCAACCCAAGGGACTAATCAAGTCAGTACCAGCCATCAAGAAGCAGCACCAGCTATTAATGGCGATGTCCAGGCAGTTCAGGGTTCATCTGGACAAGCTCAATGTACTACTATAAATCAAATACAGTATAATCCTGGACCGTCAGTACAGCATGTGCAACAGCCGGCGGAGCAAGGTCAGAACTAGGTGATCAATTTTGGCACATTAGGCCACATACCATTGCTGGCTCAAAAAATAGCACCCTCAATTCAAAGGATCCGTAGAGATATAGATCCTTATGTCTACAATCAGAGACTTCAAGTAGTGAGCTAGCAAAGGACCCAGCAGATAGAGATTCCACAAGGGTATCATTATGGCACATATTATAACACCCTTCACATGATTCCAATCTAGGATATCAAGACACACGAGATTTCAATCCACAGATGGGTCAGCAGGTGTAGAGGAATCTAAATTCAAATGCTGATGAGTTGCTGTTGAAGGTGACTGAGATGATGAAGAATCAGTTCGGTCTAAAGCCAAAAGGGCTGACCTTTTCGAACAAACACCCATATTCAGAATGGTATGATTTAGTCACTCTTCCCACAAATTACAGGCTCCCAGAGTTCGCTAAGTTCACTGGCCAAGACAGTACAAGCATGATAGAACATGTCAGTCGGTATCTTACACAATTGGGCAAAGCGTCAGTTGAGGATGCCCATTGAGTTTGTTTCATCTCCTTATCCCTATCGGGGTCAACCTTCACTTGGTTTTCGTCACTACTAGTCAATTCAATTGTCAATTGGGCTAACCTAGAGAAGAAGTTTCATACATATTTTTACACTGGGACTGGAGAAAAGAAGATAACTGATTTGACAACCATAAGGCAGAAGACTAATGAATTGGGCACTAAGTTTCTTTAGAGGTTCTGAGAAACCAGAAATTTGTGCTTCTCATTAAACTTGGCTGATGATCAGTTAGCTACTTTAGCCATCCAAGGAATGCTGCCAATGTGGAAAGAAAAGCTGTTGGGGCAAGAATTTGACAACTTGGGTCAATTGGCTCAACGAGTGGCGGCGCACAATAGCCAATTCTAGAGTATGCGCAGAGATACCCAATTCCAAAAGAGTACTACAGTAGCCGAAGCTTATAATCCATGCTCAATCAATGACGGCTATCAAGATGAAGAAGAAGATGTTGCTGTAGCTGAATGGAATTGGGGCAAAAAGATGGTGATGGTGCCAAATCCTTGGGGAAGAGGAGTCAGGGAGAGCTATGACTTTGATATCACCAAATCAGACAAGCTCTTCAATTTCTTGCTTGAGAAGGGGCCGATCAAGTTGCCTGATAATCATGTTATGTTGCCCCCTGATCAGTTGAAGAATAAGAAGTTCTGCAAGTTCCATAACACTACTTCTCATTCCACTTATGAGTGCAGAATTTTCTAGCAGCATATATAGAGGGCTATTCAGCAAGGAAGGCTCAAGTTTGATGCGCCTCAGAAAATGAAAGTTGATGATAATCCTTTCCCAGGAGATCAGAACATGGTTGATACTAGGCTGATCAAAGGAAAGACTAAGGTCCTAACATCAACCAAATCAAGAGAAGCTGTAACAGTTGATCCCAAGATGCAAATATCGGCTAACGAGTACAGAGAAATTAGAAGATGTCACGACAAGCAAAAGAGCTAATATGAGTAGGGGGAAACATCAAAAGATGGAGCGACAAAGCCGTGGGTTACATATCAGATTCTATTGAATAAGCGGCAGTGGTAGAAGGAAAAGGATTATCAGCGTTGGTTAAAGGATCAAGAATACCGACATCAACTAGAAAAAGAAAGGTATGAAAGGAAACAAGCCGAATCATATTGGAATTGCCTTTTCTTCAGACATTGTTGGAATAAAGATTTGAAGTTGCCTACCAGACATGACTGTCTAGAATGCAGCAACTAATATTGGGAGTTTAGGCAATCTCAAACCAACTGTCGGTCTATTCATGCTCAAGATGCATGCCATCATAATAACATAGATTGGCACTTAAAAAATGGAAGTATTCATAATCAGCTGGGAAAGAGAGTTGTGGTTCAAGACTGGGCAGATTATGAAGAAGCGGGTAACAAGAGAGAACATGTCTGGCAGGAAGACCAATGGTGCACCAGAGGATTAACAAGAAGCCAGAAGAGAAGGGTGCACCGCCTAAGGAATAAAGAGTTGGAACAGGCTCAGGCATCCGGCAAGCCTCCAGTATGGTGTGCTAAGCAAATAGCCGATAGAAAGCAACCATCGGCTAATATCCAAATGGCTTTTCTGTTGCTATCAGAATTTAGAGTTAATGGTGAAAGCCAACAGCCGATCCAAGCAGTCGGCTTTGAAAATTTGTCTTAATGGATAATCCAATAGATGGTACAGATGGCAAACTAGGACATGGTTTCACATCGGCCGATGAATTGGAAGAAGTGGATATTGGTTCTGGAGATAGACCTAGGCCGATGTACGTAAGTGCTAAGTTGGATCCGGAGTATAAGCAAGAATTAATT